>NW_028076888.1:0-372334 GCF_014824575.4 Sturnira hondurensis
GGACAGGCAGTGCCCTTTGAGGCGCCCTGGGAGTTGAGGGGGGGACAGGCAGGGCCCTTTGAGGCGCCCTGGGAGTCGAGGGGGGGACAGGCAGGGCCCTTTCTTGCTGGAGGGCCGGGGAGGTGCCTGGGTCGACACAAAAGCCATTTAAGGTCCCTGATTTTGGTCGCTTGGCGGCTGCCTTCTTCTCAAGTATTTATTTATTTATTTGGCTTTTTATGAGTGTGCTTGAGCCGAACTGATGCCATGTCAGGAAGCAAGATCTCAGGTGCCCCCAAGTGTTTATTCGAAGCCCTCGCACGCACACGTAGCGCTCTCCTGGGGTGGTGAAAAAAGTCCCATCTGTAGGTATTGCAGGATAACATTGTAAAATAATGATAGAGAAACCACATAGGACACATGCAGTAAATAAATGCTTATCTGAAATGTCAGGTATTAAAAATAATCTGGTATGTTTTTCTAGTAACCAGAGAGAAAATTGTGATTTTTCTTCGGCTTTGGAGCTTTTGGGAGGCTGGGGGACAGAACTCCTTTGGAACCAACCCTGAAGCTTAGGCCCCCTAGTGGATCTGGCTGACATTGCAGATGAGCTGAAAGGGAAGTGAGAAAAATCCTCCTGTTCTGCTGTCTTTCCCGTAGGTCAGGGTTTCGACTCCCTGGCTGCAGAGTCTCACTGGAGCCTGTGGTGTGGTGGGTGAGGCTGTCCTGGTGTGCCCTGACCCAAGCTCACGGTCCCTCCAAACCTTGGCTCTGGAGACGGAGTGGGAGTTGAGGCAGGTCCCACTGCAGGTGAGTGACCAGCGCTGCTTGTCCTGGCCCGAGGCATGGCCTTTGCTGCTTAGAAAGGTCTTTCTCCCAGCATCCCTGCTTCCTTTCCGAGAGTCAGCAGCTGCTGAGAGAAGGCCATGCCTCTGGCTGAACTGATGAAAGTTGAAGTGGGCCACTCTTCTCTTGGAGAATCGGAATGGGAGCTTCTGGTGCTCCCTGCCATGGCCCAGTTCCTTCGTCGGCAAAGTGGGGCAGAGGGTGCCGCCTGGGTGGAACACTGACGCCTTGGCTGTAGGCCTGACCCTCCTCCTCTTGCCTCCCAGTCTCTCGACTTAGAATTTGCAAGTGGATTTCAACCCCGGGTCCTGCCCACGCAGCCCAACCCAGTGGCTCCTTCTCGGGCCCAGTTCTTCCTGCAGTTGTCCCCAAGCCACTATGCCCTGCTGCACTACCATCACGGGGTCCTGAGCCTCCTCAAGAACTTCCCACAGGTACCTGCAGGCTGCGTGGTTTGCTGGGATTCAGGAGGACGTGGCCAAGATGTAGATGCTAGGAATCCCTGCCTTTGAGGCTGGAGGCATTTGCTCGAGGGAGAAGACATCTTTCCATTGCTGGCTTGAGATGGGTTAGCCTTAGAGCAGAAATGGGGTGCTTTTCCTTCTAAGAGATATGAAGGGTTTTCAGAGTGAAACTGGCACTCTCTTCTGAGCCCACAGGACAGTGGGGTGTTCAGTAGAGCCTCCCACAGATGCCAAGAGCAGTGTGGGGTTGCGGGGGGACCTGTGCCTCTGTGGGAGGCAGGGGACAGGCCTGTGGCCAGCTGTGGATGCACCTGGGCCCTTCCTCTGCTCTCCTGTGCCCTGGCCGTTTTGCTCCAAAGTTGGGGGTACTTCCACCCCAGGGCTGAGGGGCGTCCCTGTAGAAGTGACCCTCTGGAAGGCTGCTGGCTGGTAAAGGCTCCATTTAGGAACTGACACCCCGCTTCCCCCAGACTTCCCTCGTGAGCTTCGCTACCACGGGGGAGAAGACTGTGGCTGCAGTCATGACCTGTCGCGGCGACACGGTGAGTGTTGAGAGCTTCAGTCAGCACCGGGGCTCCATCATTGGCAGGAGCCCAGGGAGCCAAAGTCGGGGGCATTCTCTCTCCCAGCCGCTCTGAAGCCAGGGAGCAAGGGGCTGTTCAGGACTCAGTTCTCACTTCATCCACAGAGCTCTCCGTACGCCCCCTTGGTCCCCAGGAATGGGGCCCTACTGTGACAACCTTACTCTCATCTGGGCCGACTAGGGTTACGTAGGCCTTGTGGACAGGAGTGAGAAGTGGAGCTTTGCCTTCCCCGAGTGCTGAGGAGACAGAGGTGGAAGCTTCATCTTGGGGACTAGGAAGTGACCCTTGGGCTCCAGTTTCTCCTTCCGTCCTTCTCTTTTCCCCAGCAGAAGTCTGGCACTTCTGACGACGGGCCAGTGCGGAGCTTTTCGGAGAGGTCTAGTGCACAGGTAGGGTGTGGCGTCGGGCACGGGCCAGGCCTGGGGGCACAGTAGGTCACCCGGTGAAGTGGGGGGTGCACCCCGGGCATGAGCAGGTCTGCTGGCATTTCCTGACTCAAATGGGGTTTCCTGAGTTGTGTAAATGATATTTTTCTTGCTGTTTTTCAGTTGGGAAATTAGGAAGTAGAATCTCTAAAATGGTCCTTAACAACTTTCTCCTCTGGGCTTAATTTCCCCGTTTCTTTTGGGGTCCCGGCTGGTGGAGTTGAATTTCAGCCTGTGCTTTGCACTGGAGCACAGTGTGGGGCCCTGGCTGGAGGCACAGGCTCCTGCTGCGGCTCTTCCCCTGAAGCTTTTCCGAGGGGGTTGTCATTTCTCTGCTTACGGTTTTCCTCTTTGCGGAGTCTCTGCTACCCTACCCTGGACTGGCTTCCTCTGAACAAGTATAGCGCTTGTGCTTTTAGTTGTTTACTTGGATATCTTATTTCTGCCTTAGGACTTAGCTTTCTTTTCCCTTGGATTTTCTTTTGCATGTATTTCCTCTTCCTGGCCTGGGTCCTTCTCTAGGACTTTCCCCTTTCCTTGGACTTCCTTTGGGGGACTCTGCTTTGGGGGACCCCTGTAGTTGGCCTGTGCTGTCTGCTCCCCTAGGACGTGCTGGCTTGCTTCAACCAGACCTACACCATCAACCTCTACTTGGTGGAGACAGGTCGGCGGCTGCTGGACACCACGATCACCTTCAGCCTGGAGCAGAATGGCACGCGGCCCGAGCGGGTGAGGGGGGGGCCTTTGTTTCCGGGCTGCGGCCTGTGGGGGTCTCAGCAGGGGGCTGCCACTCCTCAGGGCGGGGGCACAGCCATGGGGCTGGGTTAGAGCTCTCTGGACATGGGTTCCAGTTCTTCCTGATCCACCAGGATGTCATCAGTCCCTGCAAATAATGGTAAAAGCAGGTGCCATTCTTTCCAAGTCATCACTGTGCCAGGCACGGCGCCAAGCTTTTCATGTGTGCACTGACTGATTTAACCTCCCAAGTGTCTCACGAGGTAGTTATTGCAAACGAGGGAATTGTGACAGAGATTCCAGACCCCACCCCGGGTCACTGAGCTAGTGAGAGGTCGCCAGCCCTGCAGCGGGCATTCCCCATGACCGCCCCGCGCTGCCTTTGGGCACGTTTAGTTGTTTCCCCAGCCCATCTCCGCTGCGGCTCTTTTGTTTCTAACATGGGAAGTTCGAAACTTGGTCTCCTGCTCGCTGTGTGGGGTGTGTTTGGCACATGAGGCACGACGCGGTGCCTGAGAAGCACTCAGGCTTTTCCCCGGGAAGGTCTGAGCTCAAGCCCGGCACTAGCGTGTTCGCTCCCAGGAGTGTGTGTTATCCTGTTGGAGTCCGGGTCAGTGCTGTATTGTTTAGACGTCGAACCTTGCGTGCTTGGCCCGCCGACCCCGCCTGAGGCTTTGAGTCTCGGTGCTCTAAGAGGCACTTGGATTCTTGCTGACGGCAGTGGACTTGGCTCTTTGGCTCACAGCTGCACATCCAGGTGTTCTTGAAGAAGGACGACTCCGTGGGCTACCGGGCCTTGGTGCAGACGGAGGACCACCTGCTCCTCTTCCTGCAGCAGCTGGGTGAGCGGACTCACTCAACCCACTCGTTTTGGGCCTGCGCAGGGGTTCCGGTGAGACTCCCGGGGTGGTGCGCAGGCTTCTGGAGAAGATCCCCGCAGAGTGTACCCTGATATTTTTTCCGGAGCATGTGTCACCTCCTGAGTTCCTCCCTACCGTTCTCGGTCAGAACGTGGAACCCTTCCCACTCGACCCGTCGAATCCAGCGCCGTGCTCTGTCGTTTCTCGTTCTTCGCACGAGAGCTGCAGGAAATCCCCGAGTCTCCAAGAAGAGTCTCGGGGGGTAGGGGGCGGGCAGCTTTGTGACTGGTTTCTCCAGCAGGGAAGGTGGTGTTGTGGACCCGGGAGGAGTCTCTGGCAGAGGTGGTGTGCCTGGAGATGGTGGACCTCCCCCTGACGGGGGCGCAGGCTGAGCTGGAAGGAGAATTTGGCAAGAAGGCAGGTACGTGCCCTGGAGCCTGGGATGGCAGAGATGCGGGAGGGGTGCTGTGGGGACGGGTCTGTCAGGCGGATGCAGGCGATGCTGTCTTGTGGCTCCCTAGCTGCTGGGGTGCGGCTGTGCGCCCATCTGTTCTGAACCAGGTCCGAGGCCACCTGCAGTGCTCTGGGTCCATTTGGTTTATGTCTGAAAGGTGTCACCCATGACTCCCTCTAGGGAAGGGCCCCAAGGAAAAGAAAGGTGATGTAGTGCAGAAATAGCAACTACTGTTGGAAGACCTAAATTTGCCAGGCACCACACACCTGTTGTCCGCAAAGCAGCAGCCCCGCCCTTCTAGAGGGACAGGACAGGTTGCCCTGGTTACTGTGGTCAGCGCCCTCTGAGGCCGACCACAGTGCCAGCCCCAGGGTGGACCGAGTGCCCTGCTGTGACTCACCCCTGCCTCCCCTCATCCCTTCATCGCACTATCCAGCAGTAGTGCTCATTGAGGGCCTGCTCTGGGCCAGGCACTCGGGCAGGCATTGCTGATTTTCTTAAGCCGAGGATTAATTCAGCTTTACTATTTATTTTTGCTGCCTGGATCCAGCGATTCAAGGTAAAATCTGCCTCCTGCTGCCTGTTGCTCGTTGCCTGCCCACGTGACTCACTTTGGTTAATTCCTTGTTTTCCCTGATTTGCATCAAAAAAGTGTAGACGTGTGTGTGTGTGTGTGTGTGTGTGTGTGTGTGTGGACTGCTGTGGCTGTGACCTGTGCTGTGCCTCTCACGTCTCCTCCTTGAGCTGAAGGACAGTTACACAGAAAAGGACACCCCCTTCAGTGCGCACTGAGCAGGTGCCCTGTGGCCCGTGTGTGCCTCGTGGGGCCACCTGGCGGCAGCCTGGTCAGTGGGTTCCATGCCTTTTTCCAGATGAGGAACCAGAGGCCAGAAGGGCAAGAATATTTCCCAAGGTTACCCACTTAGTAAGCAGTGCAGTTAGGATTTTAATCCAGGTCTGGCAGACTCCAGAGGCCACGCCCTTTACGACCCGATCTGCCCTGTGGAGGAGGTTGGAGGCTGTGGTGCCATGGATGGAGTCAGGGGGAGAGGGAATGAGAGCCCTGGGCCTCTGGTGCTGGTAGGTCTGTTGAGTGCAGGTTCAACAGTGGACAGAGTAGGAGTGAGGCGGTGGGGAACGGAAGCACGCATTCAAGGATGTGCACACATATGCACCCCTGCACCCCATGTCCCTCCCTCTTCTGGTTTCATGGCACCCAGATCCCTCCCAGCCATGCTGGACGCGGGGCTGTGGTGGAAATACTCACAGCATGACTGCATCCTGCATGGCTGAGCCCTGAGCTCTTAGTCTCCTATTCCGAGATTCCAGGCAGGGGAAGTATTGTGGACCAGGTAAGTAGGTTTGGAAGTCCCCGCCTGGCTGTACCTGTGTCTGAGACTGTTGGCGTCCGACACAGGGCTGCCCCTGGGGCGTGCAGCCTGGGCCATGCAGCCATGGGGGAGAGGGCGACTCCTTGTTAGAAGCGAGTGTGCCCTCGCTGAGAACGCTGGGTCTGGTGGGGAAGGAGCCTCAGCCGTTACCTTTTCCTTGACACCAGACGGCTTGCTGGGGATGTTCCTGAAACGCCTCTCGTCCCAGCTCATCCTGCTGCAGGCGTGGACTTCCCACCTCTGGAAAATGTTTTACGACGCTCGGAAGCCCCGAAGTCAGATAAAGAATGAGATCAACATTGACACCCTGGCCAGGGATGAGTTCAACCTCCAGAAGATGATGGTGATGGTGACTGCCTCGGGCAAGGTGAGAGGGGCCGAGCCTTGGGCACACACTCCAGGGCTGGGGAGGGAGCAGGGGAGAGCACGGGCTCTAGCTGTCACAGGGAGAATCAGCTGTCCCTTTTGTCTCTCTGGTAGTTAGCTGGGTGTTTGTTTATCTTCCAGCTTTTTGGCATTGAAAGCAGCTCCGGCACCATACTGTGGAGACAGTACCTCCCCAGTGTCAAGCCAGACTCCGCCTTCGAACTGATGGTGCAGAGGACCACGGCCCACTTCCCCCGCCCCCCGCAGTGCACCCTCCTGATAAAGGATAAGGTGAGGCCGCCTCTGATTTGGACCTAAGTGGTGTGATGGCGCTTGGGCGTTTTGTGGCTCACACTCTCCCTGGGCCTTTCAGCTGTGAGAGTTACAGATCCGTGTTCAGGGTCCAGGGCTCTGTCTCTTCCAGTCCTTGCAGAGGGGGGGGGGTGCCTCTCGGGACTGACAGGGAATGGACTGGAAAGTGGCTGTGACCAGGTCTGTGGTAGCCAGCTCGCCTTCTTCCCACACAGAGGCGGCTGGGCACCTGTGGTTGTTGCCCATCTCTGGATGAGAGCGAGCAGGGCCTGAAGCTACTTTTGTGTCTGCCTCCCAGAATTAGACGGACTCTTGTGGGTTCGTTCTGGTGCCGTTCGAAGGGGGCTGGGAAGCATCGAGTGGCCGCCCTGGGGTTGCCGAACGGGTTCTTGACCATTTTATTTGCCCCTCAGCCAGTCCAGTTCTTGATTAGCTTTGGAATCAAGAGGAATTTTATTTTCTTTTTGACACATTAGCCTAGGAGACCTTCACCTTCAGCTAAGAATAGTTTCTTTTTTTTAAAGGTTTTATTTACTTTCAGAGAGATGGAAAGGGAGGGGGAAAGTTAGGGAGAGAAACTTTGATGTGAGAGAGAAACATCAGCAGGTTGCCTCTCGAATGCCCCCAGCCAGGGACCTGGCGAGCAAACCAGGCCTGTGTCCTGACAGGGCATCGGGGCATCGGTGCGGTGACCTTGCGGCTCATAGGCCGGCGCTCAGTCCACTGAGCCACACCAGCCAGGGCGGCCAGGACCGTTTTCGACAGCGAGGACGAAGACGAACCAATCCAGCACATTTGAGCCGAAGCCCCAGCTTTCCAGATTTACTTCTCCAACGTGCATTCTTTTCGTGTTGGTGGGATCTAACGGTTTGTCCGTTTCAGGAGACAGGAATGAGTTCTCTCTACGTCTTCAATCCCATTTTTGGGAAATGGAGTCAGGTGGCCCCCCCAGTGCTGAAGCGCCCCGTCTTGCAGTCGCTGCTTCTCCCCGTCATGGACCAGGACTACGCCAAGGTGCTGCTGTTGATAGACGACGAGTACAAGGTGTGGCTCCTTCGGCGGGGCTGGGGGACATTCCGGCAGGGCTGTGCATGGGGGGGGCTGGTCAGACGGCAGCTAGGGGGCCAGAGGTGGGAGCTGCCGGCAGCCGGCGCACGTTTGGGCTGGAGGGCGTCTGTGAGCGACCTGATGGCTCTTGCTGCGCTTGTGAGAACGCAGGGTCTTAATGGGACTCAACGGAAGCCCTAATCTGAGCTTAATTAGCAGGCTCCATCTTTTTAAGATTTCCCATTGGATTACAGTTGAATTTGATGGGAAATGGTAATGAGTATTGAGAAACTGCTTGGAGACTCCTGACCTTTTTCTTTAATTCTTTTCTTGGGCTCTCTGGGGCGTTCAAGGTCACGGCATTCCCAGCCACTCGGAACGTCTTGCGCCAGCTCCACGAGCTGGCCCCTTCCATCTTCTTTTACTTGGTGGACGCAGAGCAGGGTCGGCTGTGCGGATATCGACTTCGGAAGGTAGGGAGCGGGCGTCCTGCCAGCACCGCTGCAGGGAGATGTGCTCAGGAACTCTACCGCGGGTTCCAATCAGCACAGTCCTGATGTCTGATTCACAGTCATTTCCTTCTTAGTGATTGTACTTTTTATTTTATCTTTTAAAATTATTTTATTGTAGTTCAATTCGTTTTAGTGATTTTTTCTAAGAAAGGAAAGCATCGATTCGCTCTTCTACGCACCTACACATTCACTGGTTGATCTTGTCTGTGCCCTGACCGGGGATGGAGCCACAGCCTTGGTGCATCGGGCCAGCGCTCTCGCCGGCTGAGCTCCCTGGCCAGGGCTTACAGTCGCGTGTGTCTTTATCGAGCAACTGCTACGTGGCAGGCGTGGTTCTCGGTGTCATGGGGGAGGAGGGAATGACAGACAAAGCCTCTGCTGCGTGGGGTTTTCGTTGTGCATTCCTCTCTGTAGCAGAAAGAAGGGACATTTCCCTCCATTTGGGGAGGTGGCTGGGGGGCGGGGGCAGGAGTTGAGTGAGAGTACTTTCTGTAAGGAGAGATGTTATCAACTCACTCTTCACAGGATGTGCGTTTTGAGTTTTATCTCCAGAAGTGGGATTGATTCGCTCTGGCCTTGGCCTTTGCGTCCAGCTCTCGCCCACAGTGAGGCACCTGCTGTAAAGTTTGGCCTGTGGTGCAGGAGGGCCTGGCTCCTGGCTTGCTAGCAGGGCGGCACTGAGGAGTGACTGGCGTGTACTCGCTGGATGGCCCTGCGCCCTGCCCCTTGGGGCCTTAGGGGGGCGCTGTGAGCTCGCACCCAGATGCCTGTGCAGGAAACCCCGCTCACTCACTGTGTTACTTGAGTGTGCGACCTCTGTAGCCCTGTTTTCTCGTCTGTGAAGTGAGGTGGTAACAGCGCCTACCTCACGGGGCTGCCGTGAGGAGTCACAGGGATGTGTGTAAATCTTGTAAAGTGATGCCTGGCACGTGGTGAACGCTCTCTTCTGAAATTTTGTAACAGCCAGCCGTTCACATAAACAACCGGGATGGTCCACCCAGGACATGTGTTCTTTACCTTTGTGGGTGAAAAAAAATTTGCCCTTGCAAGTTGATAGGAAGGAGACCCTGAAAGCGACAGTTCTTTGTGGGTACGGGAGAACAGACTGCAGTGTGGGGGGCATGCATCGGTGGGGTCCTGAGGATGCGATTGGAGTAAGCGGTGGCCAAGGGCAGACAGAGGAGGCAGAGTGGGGATTGGCCGAGAGCATTTGCACTCTGACCTCTGAGGGAGTTGACTGGTGATCTTACCCTCTGGCGGTACTTTCCATTGTGAAAGGTTAAACGGATGCAGAAGCCACAAGCAAAGTGTGAACAGCTTCCTTTTCAGCGCTGTTCCCAGCTGCTCCCCCAGAGGGAATGCCCGCCGGGAGGTGGCTGGGCAGGTCCCCACTGTCTCCCTGTGTATTCCCTCCACCGCGGGAGCAGACATGCGCACTGCACGTCCGTGTTGTGCAGGCGTCTCCTCTTAGTGAGGTGGACTTGTCCTGTTTTTATTGATTGGGAATCTGACTTCTTTCCACCTCGTTGTTTTGTTAAGCCCAATTTCATTGGTGCATATATTAGGGAAAAGTCCAGAAATGTTCAAAAAAGGGGCATTTGTGTGCATAGCCACCAGATCAGGAAGCAGAATGGCACTGGTGCCCGGCAGACCCTTGCTCCCCTTCCCTGCTGCTGGGGTAACGTTTAACCGTAAAACTTTGCTCATTGTTTTCCTGTGACCACACGGAACATTCCCTGTAATGTTTTGAGGTCCCTGGCTGCTGGCCCAGTCTATGGATTCTTCGATTTTAGTAAGAAGTGGTTAATTTTCTTTAGGTATTTTCTTATTCAGACAGTGGGATGCTGTTGAGTAATCCTTTTCTTGATGGCTTTCATATCTTACTAAGTCAAATAGACAGTTCTAAAACCTCTCCACAAACTGGGTCCTTCCAGCACTAAGGCTGCACGTAGTGACCGGCAGGTGCATCTAGCTGTGGCCGTCGTTGGTCTGGACGCACCTCTTCCTGGTCACGGACGCCGGCTGTTTTGCCTTGGTTCTAGGATCTCACCACTGAACTGAGTTGGGAGCTGACCATTCCCCCCGAAGTACAGCGCATCGTCAAGGTGAAGGGGAAGCGCAGCAGCGAGCACGTTCACTCCCAGGGCCGTGTGATGGGGGACCGCAGCGTGCTCTACAAGGTACGGCGTGGAGGTCCGGTGTGGAGCGAAGGGCAAGGGCTTGAAACCTGGCTCTGGAATTCGGCAGGTGCACGATCTTGAGCGAGTCCATCAATCCCTTTGAGCCTAACTTACGTCTGTGAAATGGGCCCTCTGTGCCCTTCTGCTGGGGTGGCCGTGAGATCATGTGAGAGCCTCGTGCGTAGCTGGGGTGCCTGGCGTGTGGCCTCTACCCAGTAGACGTTAGCTGTGGCTGTTATTAGTGCTGGTGCTGATAGAACTTTCTGTGCTCAAACCGTAGTCACCCCGTCAGAAACGCTGTCTCTGACCCAGCACTCGAGTGAGTAGGAAAGGGTGGGGGGTGGAGAGGTGACTTGTAGGCTGCAAACCGCCCAGGAGAGAACGTAGTCATGGCAGTAATGGACACTGATCACACCCCCTGAGTGACACAGCAGAGGCCGAGCTGAGGAGCAGATGTGAGGGACCCAGGAAATCCACCGGGAGCCGCCTCGCCAGGTGCGCGGTGGCACGCAGGTGTCCGGTCGGACTGTCCAGGACCAGACGCGGCTCTGCCACCAACAGACTGTTCATCGTGGGTGCTTTGCTCAGGCTTCCCGAACGTGTGTGTTCACTGATAAATGGCGGTGGCGGTATATGTGTGACGGGGTGACTTTGAGGATCAACAGTCATAGGTCACGTGGAACGTGAGCAGAACGGCGTCCCCCCACTGAGCATTATCGTTAGCGCTGTCAACTTGGAATCTTTGTTGCTGGGTCCCTTCCATGTGGCATGGCCAGTTTCAGTCCTTCAGGTTGCCAAAATAATACATGTTCTAAAGTACATTTTATTTGAATTAGAAAAAAGTTTACTATGTAATTTCATTTGTACGAGGTAAAGTATACCGGAATACTTGTGTTTTTATATATGAGCCTAACAGGAGTAGAGCTCTTTGGATTCATGTTCATTATGCAAATTTTTTAGGTTAGTCTTTTTTTAACTTTTTTATTTTTGGCTTAATTTTAGATTTACAGAAAAGCTGCAAAGATAGTAGATAGAACCCCACATATCCTTCTCTGGTTTTTCCGAGGGCCACGTGCCTCCGTCTGGATGAGACACCGACATCAGTGAAATGCTGTTTACTGAACCCCCGTGTTGGGGTTCACCAGCATTTCTGCTAGTGTCCTTCTCTGCCCCAGCATCCAGGCCAGGGCCCCACACTGCACCTAGTTGTCAGGCCTGTTTGGCTTGCTCTGGTCTTTGACAGGTTTTCGGTCTTACGTGTTTTTCATGGCCTTGATAGTTTGAAGAGTGCTGGTCAGGGGTTTTGTAGGATGTCTCTCGGCTTTGCTTTGTCTGCACCGTGGTTATGGGTTTTTGGAAGGAACACCACAAAGGTAAAGGGTTTTTGTTGCTGTTTTGTGTTTTGATTGCCAGTTGGGTAGCAGGTATGCTTTAGACATCGAGATATGTCAGGGAACAATAGACAACGTTTCCTGTCCTCGTGAGGCTTTCACTGTATTTAGAAGAGGCTAATAAAGACAAGAAGTAGGTAAATTAGATAGTTTTAGAGGGTGAGCAGTTCTGTAGAAAAACATGAGCCTGAGAAGAGGGTGGGGGGGGAGGGATGGGAAGGGGACACGTTTAAACTAGGGTTGGGGGGGGTCTCCTCGAGGAAGTGACACCCGAGTGAGACTTGGAGTGAGGTGGTGAGTCAGGATGCCTGGGAGGTGCCTTCTAGAGAGAAAAGCCAGAGCATTCTAGAAATAACAAGGAGGCTAGTGTGGCTAGAACGGGGTCTTTGAGGAGGAAAGTCCAGGTTGCCCAGGTGAGGAGGTGACAGGACCAGATCGCAGGCCATCCCTCTGGCCTTTCAAGTGACACGAAGAGCCCCTGGGAAGTTGTGAGCCAAGGAGGGACTGAGATGACAGGTTGAACAGGTCCACTTGGCCTGCTGTGTTGACTAGCCTGTCACGGGCCAGGGAGGAGAGCAGGCAGACAGTTGGGCTATTGTAACAATTCAGGTGAGATGGTGGCGGCTTAACCTGGTTGGTTGGGGCGGTGACAGAGGATCTGATTCTGGATGCTTCTGAGCTGGAGCCGGCAGCTTATGCCGATGGGCAGGGTGTGTGTGAGAGAGAAAGGGCTTAGATGACTCGGAGGTTCCGGGCCTAAGACAGGCGCGGGGAGCCTGAGGCAGGGAGCGGGTTCCAGCAGGGGTAGAACACGAGTTCAGCTGGGGGCATGCCAGGCTCGAGACGGGACACCTAAGAAGAGATACTGAGCTGGCAGTCTGTCAGTCAAGTCTGGGGTTCTGGGAGAGGTGTGGCTCGGAGTTGGGCATTGCCAGCACCCATAGATGGTCCGAAAGCCGTGAGATTGATTGGCTGAGGTCTCCACAAGAGCGATTACATATGGAACCATCCCTGACATTGGAGAGACGAGGAGGAACTGCAGAGGAGACTGGGAAGGGGTGGCCAGGAAGGCAGAAAGAAACCTGGGCAGCGGATGTCCTGGACGCCAGGTGGAGAGAGTGTTCCGAGATAGGAGCGATCCCCTGTGTCACATGGTACTAGTAGGTCAGGTAAGGTGAGAACTGAGACTCGCCATTGATTCGGTGATAGGGAGATGCTGCTGGAGCAGCAGCGGCGGAGCAGCGTCCCCAGGGCAGCGGGTGGGCAGGCCTGGGTTGTATCGATTGAGTTACCGTTTGTCTGCCTGGGACTTGAGCAAGAGGCTTAACTCCTTTCAGACATTTCACCTATGAAAGGTAAACAACAGCTGCTTTGCAAGATTGTTTACAGATTCAGTGAATTGAGGCAGGCAAAGCACATGGCGTGGCCCCCAGCCCCCAGCAGATCCTGCCAAGCCAGCTCTTAACAGGGGGCTCTTCTAACCAGAAAACCTGACTCCTCTGCCAGGCCAGGGAGCTCCACGTCCGCCTCACTGCCCGGGGCTCACAGAGGAGCGGAGCCCTGGCGTGCCTCTGTGGCTCTGAGGGAGCTTCTGTCTCCTCCTCCCCAGAGCCTTAACCCCAACCTGCTGGCCGTGGTGACCGAGAGCACAGATGGACACCACGAACGCACCTTCATCGGCATCTTCCTGGTGGACGGAGTCACGGGGCGCATCATCCACTCCTCCGTGCAGAGGAAGGCCAGGGGGCCCGTGCACATGGTGCACTCTGAGAACTGGGTGGTGGTAAGGCGTCGCAGATGCACGCGGTCGCCATCAGGGCCCTGGCGTAGCTCAGCACCGTAGGGCGGGGCTCCCCGTGTCTAAACCCTCACAGCGCCCCTTGTTCTGGAAACCAGTCGCTACTCTGTGTTTTCATAGGATCCCAACCACTGATGGAAGCATGGAGTTAAGGGCTAGGCCCGGAAGTCAGACTGCCTGGGTTTGATCCCAGCACTTCCATTTTCTGACCATGTAACCTTGACTTGAACTAGTTGTTTGTGCTCTTCCGTGTTGCTTCCTTTGAGAAGTAGGGGTGGTAACGGTCACCTCCAGTCGAGCTTACCCCAGTGCTCGGCACATGGTGAGCACTCGAACGCTAGCTCTGCTTACCCCTACCTCCAAGAATCTTGGGAATTCTTTGTTTCTTGTGGGCTCTTTGGGTAGATAAGACTGCTCCGAAAACTTGTAAGCTTGTTAGCAAGGAGGAAAACTGGGGTGCTGGGTAGTTTCTCTCCTGTCTGGGCGCGTAGCTAATGGGAAAGGCGCCTTCCGGGAGCCGCCCCGTGCATGGCCCAGAGGCCGAGCCCGCAGCTGCCGCTGTCCCCTCGCAGTACCAGTACTGGAACACCAAGGCCCGGCGCAATGAGTTCACCGTGCTGGAGCTCTACGAGGGCGCGGAGCAGTACAACGCCACCGCCTTCAGCTCCCTGGACCGGCCCCAGCCGCCCCAGGTCCTCCAGCAGTCCTACATCTTCCCCTCCGCCATCAGCGCCATGGAGGCCACCATCACCGAGCGGGGCATCACCAGCCGACACCTGCTCAGTGAGTGGCCGGGGAGGGTCTCTGGGGTGACTGGGCCCCCAGGCAGCCACGCTGCAGGGATGCGCTGCTGGCAGAGCCGCGTCTGACCATCACGAGGGAGGCTTCGCGAGGAGGGAGAGGATGGCTTAGTTCAGCAGAAAGGTCCTTAGTCTGGCTTTGCCACCCATCGAGGTGACACCTTTGAATTCTCATTTCTGATGGCCCACTGGATTCTGCAGCGTCACCTCGCTCTGGAGGTGGAGCCCTGACCCCATGCCGGCTGGTGGCCTGTGTGACTGTGACAGCCGGCACGGTCTAGGGCCCGCCCTTCTGTAGCGGGGCCTCACTCAGACTGCGCACCGTGTTAGGTTGTCCGTCTGGCCATTTCAGGGACCTCGGTGGTCCTTTCATTGTCATTTCAAACTCGAACTCTGAAGTTCCATGAGAAGGCCATTTTTCTGAGTGGACCTGGCCTGGGGCTGGCCAGCGCAAACATTTACTCCTTTCTGCGCAGTTGGACTGCCTTCTGGAGCAATCCTTTCCCTTCCTAAGGCCTTGCTGGACCCCCGCCGTCCTGAGATCCCCACAGAACAAAGCAGGTGAGCCGCCTGTGGGCCCTGTACAGGCTCTGACCTTAAGGAACTTCACCCCCTGACCAAGTGCAGTCCTCAGTCTGGTGTGCGCTGCTCTGCTGTGCGGGGGCTGGGAGGTGCCCGTGACCAAGCCTGACAAGTGCGGCTGCCCTGCTGGGGTTTACGTCCTGGCTGGGGAGACGGACAGTGAGAGGAAGGAGAAGAGCACATGGAGGACAGGGACTGAAGGCGTGGGGGGGTGGGTTAAACGTTGGGAGGCTGCCCTGGGAGAACCCCTGTGGAACAGTGACTGCTGATCCGCGCCCCGGAGGGGAAGGAAGCTGGCCGTGTGGAGACCGGAGGGCAGCGTGTCCGGCAGAGGGGAGAATGGGGCCAGTGCCCTGAGGTCACGCCTGCTGAGTTAGAGGGAGGCTGGGAGGCTGAAGCGCTGGGGCGGCTGGTGGTGGGGACACGGGAAATGAGGTCAGGGCGGTAATGGGGCTGGGTCACTAGGGAGGGCAGTTGCTTGTCACTTTCAGTGCTAATTTCAGTAATTCCAGCCATCTTTTCTGCATATTTGCTTGCCTCCATCCCGAATTCTCTCCCCTTGGGGCGCTCGACATTAGATCTGTTTTTGCACCTAAGGAGAGGGGAGAGGAGGGTGGTTTGGGGGTGGGGAGAGGAAGAGAGCGAAAGTGATGGGCGGGGGCGAAGCTGGGTGATAGTGGGGTTTTCAGGAGGATGGAGGCAGAAGCACCGGGGAGGAAAGTCCAGGAATTGGCCTGGACTTTCCTACCCTGGTGTAAATTACTGGTTGTTTCTGTGTTACTGGTTTTTAGATTCAGAACCAGGTAGGAATCCAGATCACAGTCTAAGTCTCCATGCAGCTTGCTTTCTCGCAGCCTTCCTAATATCTAGCTGCTCAATTTTTAACTACCCAGTACTTTGAAGGAAGATTTGAGGCTAGATACGTGGCCTGGAGAGATCCCAGGCCTCCGAAAGGGCAGCCAAGGGATCCCCTTACAGCAGCGTGATGCCGGTCCTGGCCGATGTTTTGCAGGGAGGAGAACCTAATCCCGTATTCTCCAGATGTACAGATACACGCTGAGCGGTTCATCAACTACAACCAGACCGTTTCTCGAATGCGAGGCATCTACACTGCTCCCTCAGGCCTGGAGTCCACTTGTTTGGTGAGTAGAGCCCACAGCCACCCTGGGTGCCGTCTCCAAAGCCGCCCTGTGGGACAGCTGCTCTGGTTTCGCCCTTGGGGGAACAGCTGAGGCTTCCGTTTCCTGTCCTGCCCGAGTCTGGGGTTGTGCGAATCACTGGCTGCCTTTCTTACCCAGTTCTCATTCCCTCTGCCTTCCAGGTTGTGGCCTACGGCCTGGACATATACCAAACTCGAGTCTACCCATCCAAACAGTTCGATGTCCTGAAGGATGACTATGACTACGTGTTAATCAGCAGTGTCCTCTTTGGCCTGGTCTTTGCCACCATGATCACTAAGAGACTAGCACAGGTGAAACTCCTGAATCGTGCCTGGCGGTAAAGACCCAGGCCCCGCTGCCAGAGACCTGAGAGCCCAGAGAGGACGGGGCGGATGTCAGCGAAGCTCCCACTCAGTTCGACAGGGTGGCGGAGGGTGTGTGTTGGGCGCTCACCCTAGTTAAGAGTTGTAAGGAGGAAAGTGGACTCACAGAGACTGCTGTGGGGTGTGCCTGGCGCAACTGGTGGTGGTTGCAGGCTGGACTCGCTCAGCCGAGAATCTCAAAGCATCTCGATGGACCTTCCCCTGAATCCAAAGGCCACTGCCCTGTTCCTCTCTTGCCCGTCTTTCTTCTTTAGACGAGACCTCCCAACAGAGTTTTCTCTTTGTGAGGCCTGTTTAAATTGATTTTGGGTTGTCTCCTGCTTCCCGTGTTCACCTAGAAATCTTTCTGTTTCCCTGCTTCTTGCTTGAGTTGGAAGGGAGCTGTTACTGACAACTCGCCTTCTCGGTGCTTCTGCTGCTTTACATTCGGGAGGGCGAAGACCCTCCTTAGCTGCAGTTTCAGGGCCTGTCCAGCCTCTCACGGCTGCTCTCCAAAATAGCTCTTGCTGAGGAATCCACATTTGGTGTCCAGGTTATTTTAATTAAGCCCCCAGTTTCGTGCTCCCATTCAGGTTGAGCCGCCTGGAAGGAGAATGGTCTTTGTTTCCGTTTACCGAAAGCCGAGTACGTAACTAGCGTCTTGGATTGTTGATCACTGCCCATGCTCTTCGCCTAAGGCGTGTCCAGGCTGAGGCCTTTCCCATACTACTGAATTGTCTGAGCCTTGAAGAGATTCCGGGGAGGGAGGAGAGGACCTGCCTGTTCCACAGCACCCCATAATCTTCACTGCACCCACGGCCTGGGCCGGCCATTGGACAGCCTAGTTAACTGGCCAGAGTCGTCCTCGTGTGAGAGCCTCATTATTTATTTCTAGTTTTAGATATGAATTAATGTGTGGGTCACTAGATTGCTCTTAAAATGAGCCAACTTTAAATCTCATGGATCCTTAAGAAATGGAGAAAAGGGGTAGAGTTAGGAAACTGGCATTTTGTGGATGAGGCATTGCCGATTGGCCGGGCTGCCGTGTCTGCTGCAAGGAAAGACGTCGAGAGTTCTTCCTGTCCGTGAACGTGGGGCAGGGTGGGGTCTCCTCTGCTGTGAAGAGGGAAGGGTGCGGAGCAGGCCCCTGGCCTTGGGGTTGGAGGGCGCACATCTGAATAAAGCAAGTGACCAGTCACACTGTTGAAGACCTTTTTTGTGGTTTAGGAACACTCTTGAGGCCACTTGTGTATGACAGGGACACAAAGTGCATGACAAAGGCCACTTGTGCATGACAGGGACACAATTTAGAAATTGTTTTTCAAAAATATTTATCTTTCTGTGGTCATAGACTGATGGGTAGACTATGGCAGAAAAAGAAAAATATTACTCTTAAGTTTTAAAAAATTGTGAAATTGACTTTAATGAATGAACATCTGAGTATCTCCAGGAAAAAAGCAGGCGTCTGTGCATCCTGACTCAAGACATACTGTGCTGGATGTGAGCTGGGAGAAGGGGGGAGGTGTGAGTTTGCCCTAGTTGTGAGGTAGCCGGGCTGGGAGTCTGACTGTCCTGTAGAAACAAGCTGCCTCACGGCCGTTGCCTGCCCACCCGCCTGCCTGCTGGCCATGCTTACCCAGCCCTACAAATCTGTAAGATTCCAGTTTCCACTTACCTGTGTATGTGTCAGAATCTGAAAGAAGCAGCTAATGGGAGAGTTGTCCGACCTTTCATAAAATTCCCCGTATTTCCACTTTAATTACTACGTTTTGACTGAAAGTTAACTCAAGTGGTAGCGTCCAGTAAATGTCAGCTGCCTTCCCAGCCTTCCTTAACCTTAAAGCAGCACTCAGTTCTGACCTGGTCAGCCTCTGCCCATGGCTTTGACTCTGGTGGGTTTTCTCGTCTTCCTCTTGTTCTCTGCATGTCCCTTAAGGCATCTGCCCCCTCTCTTCATTAATTAGGTTAACTTGGGAGCCCCCTGCAGTGAACTTTTCACGTAAAAGGAGATTCCTCAGTACCTTGGATGTCTTTTTTTATTATTATTAGTTTGGTCAACATGAGATCTCTTGGCATAGAACTTTACAACTAAATATAATATTTAGTGATTTTCAGTCCATGCGGGGAATAATATAAAATGGTCTATGGCTTTTGTTAGCTTTCCCTTAGCCTCTGACTGTGGACAGTAGTAACCAGCTGCTGGGGAATGTGCGTGAATTAATTCAGAACCGCATGACGGTTTTAAATTTGGGGGAGGAGTTATATACTAGTGGGTTTTGCCCCACCCACCTTCTTAAACTAGCTTATTGATTTAATACTGTTTTTGGAAAAGGTGGATACCTGCTCCCCTTCCCCACCCTCCAACAACAGAGGTGAGCAGGCTCGTGTGGGTAACCAGTTTCATTGCTGACCCTCAAACTGATCATTACCAAGCAAGTTACAAACTTTTCTGAAACCCAAACAACGTTTGTTATTTATGACAGGGACACAAAGTGCATGACAAAGGCCACTTGTGCACAACAGGGACACAATTTAGAAATTGTTTTTCAAATAGATTTTTTATCTTTCTGTGGTCATAGACTGATGGGTAGATTATTTTAATAATCTAATATCTCCCTCAATATTTATTTTGCTTAGCACCTGCAATCTAAATTGCACGCCGACTCCGTCTGCCTGTCTGGAGAATTCTGGGCCTTGACTAGCCTTTGGCCTGCAAGGAGCAGAGGCGAGACTTCTTGAATGCATTCCCTCTGCCCTCTGATTAGCCGTCAGCCCTTGTCGCTCCCATTTCAACCACAGGCTGTTGCTCCACTCCCCTGCTTTAGGGATTGTTGGACTGCATTGCTCCATGCTTCTTCAGCAGGACAGAAGACGGGCCCCACGAGGGCTAATGTAATATATCTCCTCGGGCAGCAACTCACCTCCTTACAAAAAGCACTTGGTTGAAAACAGCCTCACAGACACAGAGCAGACTGGAGGTTGTCAAAGGGGAGGGGTGTCGGGGGACTGGGTGAAGATGGTGAGGCGATTCAGAAGTACAAATTGGCAGTTACAGAACAGCCGCAGGGGTGGGAAGTACAGCATAGGGAACACAGTCTAATATTACGGTAACTGTGCGTGGTCCCAGGGCGGCACTGGAAATGTTGAGGGAGGGAACACTATGTGAAGTATATGACGGTCTAACCACTGTGCTGTATTGTACACCTGAAACCAACAGAAAATAATATTGAAAGTCAACTGTAATTGAAAAATAAAAATAAAAGTTTTAAAAAACACTTGGGACAGCTTCTATAACCACAAATGGTACACAGTAAAATAAAACGAAGATTAAAGAGGTGAAGACACGGCAAGAACAGAGTGAAAGCACAAAAGGAGACTGACTCAGACACGGCGGTGGCGGACACCCCGTGTATGTGTACACTCCGCCTTTTCTTCAAGCTACTCCAAAATTAATCCCAGGCCGGTGGAGAAGCAGCCGTGCATGTAGATTGAATGGGGGGTGCGTGGTGTTTTGTCACGGCCTACCCTCAGAAGTGGATTTTAGGACCTGCCTCTGGATTCTTTCCAGGGATCTGAAGGACACTTTATCTTACGTAGAGGACCAAGGAGGAACTTCCCTCTGGGCTCAGTACCAGAATAGTTGTGTCTTTTAGGTCACTTACGAAAGTCCTTCTTTCTTGACTTGAAACAGAACATGCATGTTGTAGAAAAATTTTAAATGTGAAAACTACCATGGACTAGTAAACGTTAATCACTCATACGGGCATCCATAGCCCGTCTGGTGGCGGTCTTGTGCATGAACTCGTAATGGGGTCGTGCTATTTCTTCTTTTTTTTTCAAATAATGCATCTTAAACAGGTTTTTCATAAAAGAGGCCCTAAATCCTTTCTGGAGCAAAGTGTGATAGAAATTTCAGATTTGTAATCTGACTGCCTGTACCAGTCGCTATCTTTTAAAAAGCTTATTACATAAGCTTCGATGATCGCAATCACCCGGAGACTTATTTTCTGATGTCTGCTCATTTAAAATTTTGTTTTTAAGTAACGAATCTATTGTATCTCTGGTCTTTACTTGGAATGCTTTTTTCCCTTCTCAAAATCTGGCTTGTCTCAAATCTGAAATCCTCCACAAAGCCTGCCCTGTTGATTTTGGCTCCCCAGAACCTCCCAGTTTCCTGAGTGCTAACCACAAAATGCCCCGAACGGTGTATTTCAGCGTTTTAGTGCTCGTGTCATGCTGTGTGTCCCAGGGATGGGTAAGCTGTTCTCCGAGTTCCCCAGTGTCTTAAGCATGAAGCTGCTGACTGACCAGTAGTTCCCCAAATGCTGATACCCTGTTCATGGAAGCCGTAGGACATTTGTCCTTAGTGTCTTGGTGACATAGTGAGGCATTCTGACATTGACATGCCAAGAGATAGCCCTACTCCCCCTTTCTGGTGTGCTGACAAACCCTATTTTGCTACATAAATACAAGATCAATAGGGGAAATGGGTTTTGAGTGCCATAATTTCTATTTTAAAAGGAATGGTATCTTTTTGGTATTATATTTATATGTACTTATATAAACAAAATAAATAGAACTTAGATTCAAAGTCCAAATAGGCTTTGGCAAACACTATTTAAATTTTCAAAATTTGACAATTAGCATTCCATACATAATCAAAACAAGGTGGACAATACTTTGTCACATTTATTTTTTTGTAAAATGTAAACAGAGGTACCGTCTCCCTTTCTTTTTCTAATCCTCACCTGGGGATATATTTATTAATTTCAGAGAGAGAGGAAGGTGGGGCAAGAGAAACATTGATGGGTTGTCTCCTGTATATGGCCCGACCCTGAACTGAACCCACTACAGCCCAGGTGTGTGCCCTGACCGGGAGTCAAACCTGTGACCTTTCAGTTAACCAGACAACGCTCTAACCAACTGGGCCACGCCGGCCAGGGCCTATCTCCCTTTCAGTAATGGAGACAGTGGTATTTCATATGAAGGGACTGCTTCATACAATATTTCATTACCAAGTTATTTTAAAAGACTCTAATTCCCAGCAACCACAGTTGAGTCTCCCTTCAAAACCTCCCCAACCCTGTGTCCCAGAGATACCATGGGACAAGTTTGCTATGTATCTCTCCAAACCAAATTGTGTTTTGCATCTTGACTAACAATATGGATCTCCCGTGCCCCTTTTTAAGGTCACAAGTTTGGAATTTTTTAGTGTTATTCCATTAGAGACTGTGACAAGATTGACTAATACTCTCAGGGAAGTCTCTGTCTGAGATCCCCTTTCCAGTGTGGATTTATAACGTCAAAGAGGTGCACAGCCCACCTCCTCATTTTTTGAGGTGTCTGAGTGTGATGTTGGTTGAGACTGACCTCCAACCCAGGATCCTGGTTTCCACCGGCACTAGGGCCGTATAGATTTCTAATCCATGGTGCTGAGACGGAGCCTTTTCCAGTACAGAGGCAGGCTATTTACAAAGGTAGCTATTAAATAACAAGAGATTTATATCGACGCACTCTTGTCTACTATCACCTAACATGCAATCTGAAAGAATGAAAGTTAAGCAACAGCAATACATTTATTTTTTTAAAGATTTTATTTATTCATCTTAGAGAGAAAGGGAAGGAGAAGAGAGAAATATCAATGTATGGTTGCCTCTTGTGAGTCCTCTGCTGGGAACTGCCCCACAACCCAGGCATGTGCCCTGACTGGGAATTGAACCGCGATGTCTGGTTCACAGGCCCGCGCTCAATCCACTGAGCTACGCCAGCCAGGGCTGCAACAGCAATACATTTAAAAGGCATACTTACACACACATGCTCCACTGTACCTTTGATGGCTTGGGTGACGAGTTATACCCCATGTGCTATGTGATAAAATAAGCTAGTCTAGAAACTGATAACTAGAACCCCGGTTTATTGATGACAATGAAGACTGGAATTGTAAAGAGGGCTAGAACACTTGTTTGCTAGTTGGAATATACATTCTTTCCCATGAAGAAGTCTGGATAATAAGTTAAAATGCTATTCTTTTTATTTCATTTATTTTTATAGAAAGAGAAAGCGAGGGAGAAAGGCGGGGAGAGACATTGATCAGTTGCCTCTTGCACACATCAGCTGGGGTCCTGGCCCACAACCCAGGCACATGCCCTGACTGGGACTTGCACCGACCACCTTTCGTTTGGCCGGTTGGTGCTCAGTCCACTGAGGCACACCAGCCACAGCTTAAACTGCTTTTATAAGTTTGCTTGGTTATAGTTGAACAGAGGGTGTGTTATCCCTGTTATCATATATATGGTTTTTACTACAGGCCTATACGAGTGAGACAGACCCGAATACTCACTTGAGCTGACCAGAGCACCCCCAACGGATACACTGTAGTCATTTGACTCCATTTTCCCAGACTATGAATACTACTCTTCTTCTGTTAAATGCCTGCCGTGTCTTTGTACTTTAATCATGTTTTTAAACTCTGAAGCAAAGTATTTACAAAGTTTCTTTTAACTTTTTATTCTGATACAATTTCAGACATACAGAAAAGTTACAAGAATAGTACAAAGAATTCTCAGATACCCTTCACTGGAATTCCCCAAATGTTAACATTTTATCCATCTCTCTCCTGTCTTTCTCTCCTCTCTCAATCTGATGGCCCAAAATTTTGCTGAGTGTAAATCCTAAAAGATGGCAATAACAGAACTGAGGAAGATAAAAAGCATTTCAGGGAACAAAACCCTTCCAATATATTTTCAATTTTGTGTTATTTCATTTAAGCTGAGTAAGTATATCTAAGCTTCACTGTGCAGTCAGTTAACCATTTGTTAATTCACATTGGCTACTACTGAACACCATAGAGATATAGATATGTACCTTATAATTTTAATCTTTTCAACTGTGATCCTTCTTCAGTTTCCCATAAGTTGTGCTTCCTGCTGTTCTGTAAAACTGGTATTTTATTCTAGTCCTGCGGGGTGGGTGGCCAAAAGTATTTGTCTCTCTTAAAGCAAGAAGACTGCAAGGCATATTTTCTTCTTCATTTAAAATTTTTACCATATAAAAACCACTATTTGGGGGAAAACAATCAATCCTTGTGGATTACAAATGACTTTCATATTACTAAGTCCAACCAGGTTTCCTTATATTCTTGGTGTTTCATTTTCTTTTTAAAAAATATTTTATTTATTTCCAGAGAGAGGAGAAGGGAGGGAGAAAGGGAGAGAAACACCAGTTGGTTGTCTCTCACACACCTCCAACCAGGGACCTGGCCTGCAACCCAGGCATGTGCCCTCACTAGGATCGAACCAGTGACCCTTTGGTTTGCAGGCCCGTGCTCAATCCACTAAGCCACGCCAGCCAGGGCTCATAAATCACTTTTGACATGTTCAGTCACAGCACCTTCTCTATACAATGCACAAATCTTTTCTGTGTGCATTTCAGTTGCATTTTTACCCTTCTTGAAATAATAAAGCATAATACATAAAAACTGTTGCATATTTTCTTCCATCTTCAGCATTAAAATGGCTACACAAAAATTCACCAATTTTGATGTTTTTTAAAAATGGACAGATATGACAGCTGTCACAATCTAAGAAATTGTTTCAAATGAAGTTAAAAATAACTAAGCACTGCTAGAGTCATTGTAGGGAAAAATGTAACAGATTTTCTTGCCAACACAATGTATTCAGTGCTGCTTTAGGAGTTCCCACAAATATGCACTGACTTTTGCTTCCTGTAACTTCATAACATCTCCAGAACAGATTGATCTCTATTGGCTCCCGGAAGCTAACAGTAGCTACTGTTTATTCATCTAATTGTTTCTAAACACACAGTATCTATTATGGTTTACTGCAAATAACTTTGTATCAGATGGAATACTTTGGGGGGGGCGGAATGCCAATGTCTCTTGCTTTTGAGGTTCCTGCAATGACCTTACTGTTGTTTCTGGATTGAGATATAAATTGTAACTACTGAAGTGTACTCATCAAGTAGAGATAGCTCACTGAATACAGGGGTGCGCAGAAGTGGGTTTACAATTGTGAGTACGCCAGAGTTTGTTCTTGTCTTATTTAATTGTACTATTTTCCGTCTGAATGACTGTAAACCTCCTTTTGCCCACCCCTGTGTTCTGTGTATTTACATGTAAATACACATGATCTGTGTCAAGACACAAAACTTTTCCACCTCCCTCCAAATCTATACTCCCACATTAAGCCGTGCCATTCGGCCATGGCTGCTTAATTTTTTTTCTATTGCATTTCCTGTAACATGACTAAATCTTCTCCCTTGTATCAGTTTTAAATTTTTAGTTCTTAGCCACTTGGGATTAGAAGGGAACTAGTATTTTAAATCCTTCAGTTAATTCACAAAAATTACTATCCTTTAGTTTCTATCTTATTTTCTGGACCAAAGTGTGTGAATTAGAGGTGTGCGCGTCATCTAGAAGTCTTTTTTGGGGGGCCTTATTTACCCATTCCTTTCTTTTGTCATCCAAATTTAGCACATAGATGTCCTTCCAAATCTCTGTAACATGAACACACTTCCAATACTGAAATTAATGTGGTAGTTATAAAGAAAGATCTTTACCTAGAGTGCTTTCTCCAATCTGTGAGCCAGAAATACTAAGTGTAATAAATATATGAGTTAACACACAGGTGGGAATCTCCTTGTGATACTTTGTATTTGCCTTTTTATTTTATTTTTTCTCTTCCAGCTGCAGCTGATGGAGAGGGAAGGAAGGAAGCATGAACACTTAATCTTTTATTATTTCCTGAAACCCCTCCCAGAGAATCTGGGCAGATTAATTTTGTACTTTGGGTAAAAATAAAATTGGTATCCCAAGAGCCACTATAAAATGCTTGGTATCCAAACTTCTCCTTAGGGCTTTGGTTTGGTATCTTGAAAGAATGTAATATATACTGTATTATGGAAAGTTTTTACCTTGCATTTCATTTTTCACATTCTTATGTTTAAGATTCTTAAAACACTAAAGGAAAATCCCTGTTATCATTGAACCCATGGTTTCCTCCAAGCTGGCCTTGACTGAACTTATTTCTAATATGAAATAGGTCTTTTCACCCCAGCAGGTGTGGCTCAGCTGGCTGGGCTTCGTCCTGCAAACCCACAAAGTTGCCAGTCCCTTTGCGGGATCCATTCCCAAGCAGGCTTGTGTGTTCCGGGTTTGGTCCAACCGATGGATGTTTCTGCCCCTCTGTTTCTCCCTCCCTTTCCCTCTCTAAAATTAAAAAAAAGAAATACGTTACATTTTTTCCTTACTAAAAGTGCAGATTGGTCACCAGGTATCAATTTAGTCATAGCGTTACACCGGTAACAAAGGCTCTTCCAAAACTTAGGAAATTTCATGGCTTCAGGATTTTCAAACCGTCTCCACGGTTCTTGGGAAGATTTATTTAGGCGGACAGTCGTCCGCAGGGCCTCACGCTTGACGTCCTCCCCGAAGCCCAAGAATGTTCTCAATGCACGGAGACCTTCCCTTGAGTCAAACGCTTTTCTCTCTTAGATCTGGTACCCACATCGGGTTTTTTTCTCGATAAAATCTAGACATTGTGCCTTGTGAATAAAAGGTTACATTCGTTCTTGGCTAGTAGAAAAACGGGGGAAAGGGAGCCTAACGTGGCAATCTGGAAAGAACGATGCAGTACGGGCTGGTGGCAATTACTAACAAGGGTGATCAAAACATAAACGGACGTGGGCGCGAAGAAAGGACCAGTGATTACAATAGTAGCGGGAGGCGCTGTGGGCAGGAGAAAGCTCCGTACTGGGAAGGAGGCCGTAGCATTACTGTTACGGGGAGCCCCCGGCGGGGAGGCGGGGAAGGCACCAGCGGGTGAGGGAGCCTCGGCCTCCTCTTCGCCTCGGCCGCTAGGGGCGGAGCCGTCACCGTCTCCAGGCAGAGTCCACTCCGCAGCCCTGGTTTTTGCCACCTGAAACAAAGCGGCGGACTCACCTTTCGCGGGGATCCCGAAGCCTCGGAGCGCCCACCTTCCCGAACAACGCCCAGCGCGCAGGCGCGGAGGGCCAGGCGCCCCGCCCTCACCCGCTGCGCCGCGGCCCGCGCAGGCGCAGCGCCCCAGCCCGGTCCCCGGCCGCGCCGCGCTCCCCCCGCGGGAGCCGAGCGGGGCCTTCCCCCGCCGCCCCGCGTATTTTGGTCCGCGACCGCGGCGCGTAGTCTGACGCGGACGATTACGTCACTTCCGCCCCCTCCCGGGAGGTGGTGCTGGGCCGGTGGCAATCCCCGGGAGGGAGCCGCAGGAGTACGACGGAAGATGGCGACGAGCGGCGGCGAAGAGGCGGCGGCAGCAGCGCCCGCGCCCGGGGACCCGGCAACGGGGTTGGACACGACCCCGGGCTGGGAGGTGGCTGTGCGACCCCTGCTGTCCGCGTCCTATTCCGCCTTCGAGATGAAAGAGTTGCCGCAGCTGGTGGCCTCAGTCATCGAGAGGTACCGGGCGGCGGCCCCGGCGGGGCGGGCGTAGGGGCGGGGGGAGGGGAGGTCGTGCGGGGCGGTCTGGACCCGCTTCCCGGGCCGCCTCCTGCCGCTCGGGGACCCCCGGCCCGGCCGCGGCTTCGGGGCTCCCGGGCGCCGGCAGACGAGGGCTTGTCTGGGGTTCTTAATGTCAGCCCATGTAAATCATCCGTGCCTCAGTTTCTCTCCCGAGCAAAACTTTTGAGGTCCCCCTCCAGGAGGGCGTGGTCGGACCTGTTTGCGAGCGACTTCGCGATGCACCGCGCTCTTAGGGCACTGTCCCCGGGGCTCCCCCCTGTGTTAAGGTCAAAGCGCTGATGAGTTTGCATTTCTCGCAGGCACTCGTGCCCCTAGCCTGGGCCGGCGCGGAGCCCGGGCTTTAAATGGGAGACCTACCACATAATTTAATAACGGTCTTCCCGTGGGGCTGTAATCACTGGGGCACGTGCTGTTTCTGTGACTGCGGCCACTAGTGACCACTGAGGACTCTCTCTTCGGGTTGCACCGACTGTATATTTCCACCGGGACGGCCTTGGATTAAAAACATTTAGGTGTGTTAGTCCAAAAGGTCATTTCCCCCCCACAAAAGGCGCTTTATTTCTCTCTGCATAACATATCTTCGGACTCTTTGACAGATGGGACTGTTTATTGGCTCGCTGTTACATGGTTCTTTTTGTACAGAGATTCTCAGGTTGTGAGAGTTGTGTTAATGAGGCGGGGCTTGCCTCTTCCTGATTTAGGTTCTCAGAACAGTCTTTCATTAGTTTCATGGTAAGTATGTCTTTAAAGCTGGTCTCACTTTCATTTTTTCGGGCCAACCCGTCAGCAACTCCCTGCAGTCGCTAACTGGGTCATTTAACCTTCATGCCAACAAGAGTATGTCTCATTGTTATCCAGAAGGTGAGAAATTGCTATTTGTTACTAAAGGAAGGCCCATGGTTTGACATATTGTTTATTATAGTGCTTACTGTTAGGTTTGTGTTGCTTTGGATGCAGTTTTTAGAAATACTGTAGTGAAATAATGGTTGGGTTTGGTAATAGTTTGGTCACAGTTAACTTTACAGCTGGATTGTTCTGTCTAAGTGTTAAGCCAAGAATGTTCCCAAGATGTAAACAAATATCAAAGGTATTGCTCTTAAATGATGTAGCCACTTATTAGCTGTTTTAAACATTTGGATTGGTGGTGTTTTTCCCGAGTTACAGTCGCCATGCTGTTTAGAGTGGACAGTGCTCCACGCTTTAGAACGTCTGCTTCTATGTCTTTGTGGACATGAGCCGAGCAGGTTGTGAGTCGTTTGAGGACACCCTCCTGTACATCTGGGATTCTGGGCCCGAGCCGTTCAAAACTGTGATAGTTGAGCGACTCCCTCCAATCTGTAGAAGGAGCCAAAACCAAACACATTAAAGTAGGTTTGAATTTTGCCACATAAGTAATAGTGGCGCCTCTCCCACACCCTCCGTTAGGTAGGGTAATCAGCTGCCTGTGTGTACGGCCTCGAAAGACCTTCAGGGTTTAGAGAAAATGTCCAAAGTTATGGCTGTCTAGCAGCCAACTTTTATTGGAAGGCAAGATCTTTGAAGTCTCTGTCCTGGTTTTTGGGGCTCAGTTACCTTTGCAAGCCTGTTACGTATCCTTGTCAGGGTCTGTGAGAAGAATATGATCTTAAGAAAAATTTCCAAAAGAAACATCTGGCTTAAAAGTTCTTTGCCGTTGAAACAACTAAACGTATTAAATGTGCTGTTTGGTGTAGAGCGGAGGCTGGCACACGTTTTCTGTAAGGGGCCAGACGAGTACGTGTTTCCGAGCCATGTAGGCTGTGTCTGCGCGAGGCAGCTCGGCCGTCGTGTTGGGAAAGCAGCCTCGCAGGACAGATACGTGGTAGACAGGTGGGCGTGCCTGGGCTCCAGGACCCTACTGTGGACACCTCAGGATTTCATAGGATATTTACGTTAAAAAGATTCCGCTTTTCATTTTTGCAACCATTAAAAATACAAAATCCATTTACAAAATTTTATTGAATTTATTGGCATGACATTGATTAAGTTATATGGGTTTCAAGTGTACACTTCTCTAATATGTCATCTGTATTGTGTGTTCACCACCCCAGGTCAAGTCTCCTTCCATCACCATTGATTCCCCTTCACCCTCTTCTCCTTCCCCACCCCCTTGCACACTGGTGATCCCTAGACTGTTGTTTGTTCTGAGGGTTTGGTTTTCTTTTTGCCTCATCCCTTCACCTTTTCCACCCATCCTCCCAGCCCCCTCCCCCTCTGACAGCTGTCAGTCTGTTCTCAGTATCTGTGTGTCTGTTTCTGCTTTGTTTGTTAGTTTATTTTGTTCACTAGATTCCACAAAGCCATTCCTCAATGTGGACGGCACCAACAGGTGGTTGGCTGGATTTAACTTGCAGGCCATAGCTTGACAGCTCCTGATTTGTAACACAAAAATTAGTACTGTGCTATCAGTACTGTGTTTCTCAAGTTTTTTTTTTTTTTGCTTTTCAAAATATAAAGGGAATTGAGGGTGTCAGGATTATGGAAGTATTTCTTAAATGTGCAGCTGTGGTCACTGAGCACAGGGCCAGGTGAGAGCCAGCACTGTGCCTGCGCCCAGGCTGCCACTTTCCTTCCGTGGTTGCTGCTGCCATCTGCTGTGGTTCCTGCGCTTCTTTCTGTTGTTGTGTCTGCTGTGCTTTTCTTTCTTGCTTCCGGGGGTCTTCTGTTTCTCTGCAGCGATCTACTGCTCTCTGCTTCCCTTTTTGATGTCCTACTTCTGTCCCAGCTCTTATTTTTCTCTCTGGCAGCCATTGGAATTAACCCATTGAATTCCTTCTTTTTTTTTTTTTACTCTGGGGGTCAATAACAAATGTCTTAAGAGACTGCTTAGTACTCTACCATTGTGCTTTTTGTCCCTGTTCTTTCATACTTTCATAGTTGGAATTGACCTTTCGGTTAGAAGAAATGGTTGATTTAAAAAAAATTCCTCAGTTCAGACCCTGTTCAGCTTGGCTTGGTAATCAACTGTGAAACGAAGGAGGAGTAGATTGGCATGGGTAAATTGGGAAGGTTCTCTCAAAAGTGTCACTCGGTTTTTAAAAGAAAAAGATTCCTGAGTTTACTTACAGGGGAGTTTATTTCTACTGCCTGTTGCCGGTATGTTTTTAGGAGTAAGGATCGAAAGTCTTTTGAGCACCATTGCTTTTCCAGACCAGAGATGGAGCTGGAACTGGCTTAATGGAGCACACACTTTATGTGGAGTTGGTTAGTGTAATTGCTGAAGGTAGCCTGATGTGTTAACGAACTATCAAACCCAGAGTTCCTTTCTTAACTCCGTGCAAAATAGTGGCGAGTGCGACTGTCGGGGGACAATTTGATTGGCTCTCGGTAGATTACAAAAAGATTTCTCTTTCCCCTGAGCCAGTCAGTCCTTCCTAGGCTGTCCTGGCCTCCTTAGTGACAAGCCTGAGTCCCTGCCTCCCCAGTTATTAGGTAAAATTTAGGCCAGAGGGACCTACTTGGGAAGGCAGAAGCTGTTACAACAGCTTCATCAGATAACACTCAAAAAACCTTGGAAGGGAGAAAGGGATGCACTGGTGCCGTGATTTTTGGATTTCTATGCTGTAGGACGTAAGTTTGTGATTGCTCTGCAGGGGAGACAACCCACCACCAGGTGATGGAGTGTCATCGTGCGGTTGGTTCTGGGCATGGGCGCTGTTGCCCCGTCTCAGTGTCACATCCACCAGGGGCGGTGTCTTAGCTCAGAGTGAGACGTGAGGTGAATCCTTCCTCTTTTATTTTGCTCTTTTGGATTTCTGCCTCTTCCTAAACAAACTATGTGTTTCCAGACCCTTCCAGTTCTTTTTTACACACTTGTAGATTGGATCCCTCTGATCTGGCTGCCGGGCTGCTGCTCCCTGGGGTCCTCGGCGTCCCCTTCGCTCTGTACGGAGTGGGAACGCCTGTCTTCCCACAGTGTTTCAGACTCGGGTGCTGCTGTTGCCAAGTTAGAAAAGGCAGGTGTTAGCCCTGGCTGGTGTACCTCAGTGGATTGAGCTCGGGCCTGTGAACCAGAGGATCACTGTTTGATTCCCAGTCAGGGCACATGCCGCAGGCCAGGTCTCCAGTAGGGGACACATGAGAGGCAACTGCACATTGATGTTTCTCTCCCACACTTTCTCCTTCCCTTCCCCTCTCTCTAAAATAAATAAAATAAAATATTTAAAAAAAGAAAAAAAAAGAAAAGGCAGGTGTTTGAAGGAGAACACCCAACACTCGGAGGAGAGAGATATTTTTGAAGTATTTTAAATTTTTCTTTCTCTGTGTTATATTTGCCTTCAATTTCTTTATTCTTTTCCTTCCAACCTCACTTCTTGCTCTTTGTTCCTTGTTTCGAGTCTTTGCATCCTCTGGTGCCTTCATCAGAGTCTCAGTGCATGAGGGTGGGGCCAGGAAGTGTGGCAGCGCATCTTTAGTAGGTGACTCATAGGCACTTGTGTCTTCAAAAGCAAGTGATGAGACCTTGTCCTTGGCCACATGTCCTCTCCCTCCTTCCAGGGCTTATGAAGTTAATTTCCTTGGGTTTATCCTTAGTTTGCCCTTAGCAAATTGTACGTGGAGCTCGAGACTTCTCCGTGCCTCCCGCCCCACCCTAGTGTCCATTGCCCCAGTGCATCCTGGTTCTTTATTGGAGTAAGGCGGTTGTGCTGTGGCTGTTGTTTCCGGGTAGGGTGTCCGGTTCGTTAAATCAGAGTGGGGCAGCATCGGACCAAGCAGTTAAGTGGGTTTGTTACTTTTGTTGGAGCTGCGTCACTGTTTGGGAATGAAAGCAACAGAGTAAGTTCATCCTTCGGGTGGCAGTTTTTCTCTTAGTTTTGGTAAAGCCTATTCAGCAGAAAAACACGGAGGTAAGCGGCTCTGAAGTTTTGCAATAAAGCAAAGAAGGTATGCAGCTCGGTAAAATACATTTAACTGTGGGGAGGAAAAACTTTAGAACAATGAGTAAGAAAGTATAAGGATGGAAGTGAAGGAGCAACTAAGTAAGTGTCCTCGCCAGGGGGTTTAATGGGAGTTTTTTGCTGAATATGGTATGATCCTTGTCAGTGTGATGGTCACTAGAAACTTCGAGTGGTACTTGGTTTAAAGTTTCTTGTTTCCTCCTTTTTATTCATCTGACAAATAGGGAGAAATGACCATTTAGTGGGCAGAAAGATCCCTGTACATCCGAAGTGCTCCATAAATATATGTTCTTAGTTGGTCCAAGATAAGGAACTGACCTTTGATAAATCCTCATTTATTCAGGGTAAATCCCCAAATAACAAAGCGTTTGCGATGCCAGCCTTTTAAGTGCTGTCTAGGGTGATTCATCAGTCGTGTTGGCACCTGCTCAGTGTTCAGCTTGTCTTTTTGGCTCCTGTGTTGATTTGGCAGGTGGACGCGTCCTCACTGTTTCCCTCTCCCTTTCTGGCTGATACTTCTGATTAGAGAATCAGCTCGTTGAGGAAACTATGTGGCCACACTGCTGGCCTTTTCCATTTAACGGGATACATTTTAGTCTTTTTGTTGCCTTCTTGTTTCACAGACTGCAGATTAGCATCTGACTGGGTAGAGAGAGTGATGAAAATGTATCCAGCTTTTAGACCTAGTTGAGCTCCAGGCTTTCACAGAAGAGGGAATTTTTCCGATTGGGATGTGGTTAAAAATCACTGAATTTGTTGTGATCTAGCTGTATCCCACCAGGAAGGTGGGGTGGGGTGGAAGAGAACTCTGGTACCTAGTGAATTTTGGATTTTGTCACCAGTTAGAGGATTTCTTCCCTGGAGAAACTGTTTTTAAGTTATTACATTATGGGCTAGCCTTGTTTGGTCTTCACAAGGGGTCACAGTAACCCGTATTCCTACCAACAGTATTTTAAGTGCTCTTGTCTACCCTTTCTGGCCAGCACATGGTATTGCTAGGTTTTAGTCTTCGCCGATCAGTAATATAGGACCAAATGGTGTCCCGTTCATGATTTCCTCCAGCCTTTGCCATTCACTAAGCCAGATACTTTGGACAAGTTACTCAATTTTAATTCTCTAAGCTCCACCTTCTCAGTCTTCAGTATAGGGATGATAACAGTGCCTTCCAAGCAGAGTTGCTGCAAGGATTGAGTGAGATGCTGCCTATAAATGAGGGGTAAGGTCTCTGGCATACGGTAAGCCCTGAATAAATCTTGGCCGAATTGCTCTCTTCGCAGTGAGTCCGAAATCCTCCAGCACGAGAAGCAGTATGAGCCGTTCTACTCGTCCTTCGTCGCACTTTCCACGCACTACATCACCACGGTTTGCGGCCTCAGTGAGTGTTCCACTCTCGTCGCTCTCTTTCGAGGGCATGTGAGTGGGGGGTTGTGTGTCTCCCTGGGGGGGGCGTCCGAACAAGCTGGTAATGCAGTCTGTGCTTCCCCGCTTCTGACTGTTCGTCCCAGAGTGGGGACAGTGGGGACAGTGGTCAGTGTGGTAAGGCTCCGGGAGCTTTCCACCTGGGCCAGCCAGGAGGGATTTAAAAACGACTTCGTTTGGACACCTGCTTCATAACCCACTCGGTTACCCTTCTTTACCTTCTTAATCAGCAGTGTCTTACTGATTTCATAACTGTGATTGCTAGTGTGCTCATTTCTGGGGTGGGTGGGGGGATAGGTGGATAGCAGCCTGGGTTAAGCAGCCACAAACCAAGGGTCTATTTTTTACTTGGTGTTGGTGAGTGAACTCTCTTTTTGTGTTCTCTGGTATGTGAAAATATTTCACTTTCAATTCCCCATCTTTAAACTTTTTCTAATCAAAGAGTCACCAAGCCCCTATTTTCCATTATCTGGATTTTTGCGTTTTCACATTTTTTAAAATCCTAACTCATATAGTTCTGAAAAACTGTAATGATTTGTTTAGTTAGTTTCTAAGCAACTGAACTGAAAGGAAGCTACAGGATTGCTGAGCAATTTTGTGTCCAGTGCTGTTTATTATAGGCACTGGGCACTGGTGAAAGAATCACTTTTAGCTTGAAGAAACTTTGTGTAGGAAGCTGCTTGCAAAAGGCATTAGAATCTATGGGGAAAAGAAGTCATACATGCTAGTGGTTAAGGGCGTGAACTCTGGAGCCAGACATCCTGAATCTGACTCTGGCCATGCCATGTGGGCAAACCATTTAGCCTCCTGTGGCTGTCGATGTTTTTAAAAAGGAGGAAGAGCAGATAACAAAAATACCAACATCATAGGGTTGGTTTAAGGATTGAGTTAATGTATTTGAAGTTCTTGGTACTTAGGGTGATGCATATCTCATTAGAATTATCTTAGTTTGTAGCAAATATAAGATAAGTTGATTTGTAGGCATTTAATGAGTATCAATGACCAGAAGCCTTGGGTTGTTGGTTCTGAATAATTCTTATCATAGAAATATTGGAACTGTTGGATATATGGAGTAGGTATCCAGAGCATCGGTCCATGTCTTGTCTGATATGCTAACGGTGAGGGTTAAGTGCGTTTACAGATGTTTGAGGTGAAGTACAACTTGTTGCTTTCTCAGTCCCGCGGAACCAGCTTCAGTCGGTGGCAGCAGCCTGTAAAGTCCTGATTGAGTTTTCGCTCCTGCGTCTGGAGAATCCCGATGAGGCTTGTGCTGTGTCCCAGGTGAGAGGGGCGGCCCGTTTCTGAGTCTCCTTTTGAGGTAGGATTGTGGAGTGATGGAGAAGGGCTGTCGCAGGGCAGGGGCTGGTGGACTTGTTCTGTCATAGGCCAGATAGGAAACACTTGGCTGACCATCCAGTCCCTGCCGCAGCTAGTCTCTGCCTCTCGGCTCTGCCTTTGTACTGTGCAAGCAGCCACAGACGGCACGTGAATGAACGAGCATAGCTGTGGTTTGGTAAATGTCATTCACAAAAACAGGCAGTGGGCTGAGCGGGGCTGCGGTGTTCCGGTCTCTGGTATAGAGAGGGCTGCAGAGGCTGTTACAGGGGTTCCAGTTACGTGCCCACAGGGCCAGGCGTGTGACACTGAGTAAAGCGTGCTCGCTGAGATGGGTGCATGCCCTGCTCTGAAGGCCAGGCACTCTTTGGCTCCAGCTCACTCCTGTGCAGCAGTCAGCTCAAAGGCTCATTACTGTAACCCGCGATGATTGAGAGATAAGAAGTCCAGATTTGTATGTTAAGCTTCCCGTGTTTGAAAAAGTTAGCATTAACTTCAAATTAAAAACCAGCAGCGTGTGAGAAGAGGAAGACAAATGTGCAGACCAGTGTGGTCAGGGGCCCATCAGCTTCTGATTCCTGCTTCAGTGTTTTCTCCTAAGACTGCAGTCCTGGGTAGGAATCTGCATTTGGCCTGGTGCCAGTTAGAAGTCTCCAAAGAGTCAAATCTTCTAAAAGATGTATTTGAATTTTTTTTTTTTTTTTCCAGAAACACTTGATCCTCCTCATCAAGGGCCTGTGCACTGGCTGTAGCCGACTAGACAGAACCGAAATTATCACGTTTACAGCGATGATGAAATCAGCCAAATTGCCACAAACAGTGAAGACGCTCTCAGATGGTGGGCGCTCCTTTGCCACTTCCCTGGCCCACTTTTCCTGCTTTGCTTTCTGGCGGTGCTCTCCTCATCCCCCTGTTTGCTTTCATGTTTCATAGTGGAAGATCAGAAAGAGCTGGCCTCCCCGGTGAGCCCAGAGCTGCGGCAGAAGGAGGTCCAGATGAATTTTCTGAACCAGCTGACGTCAGTTTTCAACCCTAGAACTATAGCGTCACCATCCATAGGCCCTCAGACTCCGGTGAGTTACTTCAGCCAACGTCCTTGTTAAGGAGCTGAGTCTAGAAAATATAACAAATGTACTTTATATTTGTGATTTAAAATGATGTACATGCCTGGGGTAGGAAAAAAATTGAAGAATACAGACCAAAAAAAAAAAGTAAAACTCACTTTGGCTCCTCCTGTCTAATTATTACTATTTTGGTGACTGTTTTGTAACATTTCTCAATGTAAATAAACATACAAAGAGCATGCTTGCTGTAACATGCATCACCCTCTAGTAGCTGTGGGATATATCCATATTTGAAGCTATGTGCTTCTCCCCTCCTTGGGGAAAATTATCGCGTGCTTTCCAGCGTCAGAGAGGAGTCTGTCCCCATCACCTGGGGGTTCTGAAGAGGGTCCATGGAGCTGCTGCCTGGTGCGGACAGTCGGTTCGGTTCCGGGCCCCAGGGCGGCGTCAGCAGGCGAGGGTGTCTTGATAGGCCTTTCGTATGCTTTGTTTTTCTTCAGGTGGAAGGAGAAAGCGATGAGCAGTCATCCACAGACCAAACCTCTGCTGTCAAAACCAAGAATGTGTTCATAGCTCAGAATGTGGCTAGTCTTCAAGAGCTTGGTAAGATGCCTAATTGTTGGCAGAAAGATGGTTCCTCTGCTTTCAAAAATTCCTTAAGTGGAAAAGAATCAGACACAGGCTCATTTGTAAGGTCAAGCTTTTTCATTAATTCAGGTGGCTCAGAGAAGCTACTGCGTGTATGTTTGAACCTGCCATATTTCCTACGCTACATCAATCGGTTTCAGGACGCTGTGTTGGCCAATTCCTTCTTCATCATGCCCGCGACAGTGGCAGATGCCACTGCTGTTCGTAATGGGTAAGGTGCTCCAGGGGACTTGCACTTTCCATTCCAACGCTGTCCTCAAAGAGATGAGCTGGCTATTTCTGTGTTGTGCCTACTTTCAGATTATGGAAGCAAGTGATTCACAGAGACCCTTATGTCGTCTTCTCTCTTCCAGTTTTCATTCACTGGTGATTGATGTGACCATGGCATTGGATACCCTCTCTCTACCCGTGCTGGAACCTCTCAATCCTTCTCGTCTGCAGGACGTGACAGTCCTCAGCCTGAGTTGTCTCTATGCAGGTGAGAAGTTGCGATGTCTGATCTCACTCTCTCAGTTGGCACAGGTGTACTTTCCAGAGACCGTCAGGTTCTTCTGGGGCGTCTGCCTTTGCTTACTCCCTCCCCCCAGGACCCTCTAATATTGTTTCCAGGTGGAAAGAGGTCCAGATAGGGTAATCCTGTAAGTTGCCTATTGTTCAGCAGCTGGCGTTGTGTTGTGAGCATATGTAACTCCATGGTGTGTGCAGATAGTGTCTGCTGTGTGAAAAGCAGAATGCAAGTACTGTTGGGGTATCGAGGTGAATGGTATGTGGTCGCTGCCCTCAAGGAGCCTGCGCCTGAGCAGATGGACCACGTAGTGTAGACCCATCTGTCTGAGTAGATGGGCCCGTCTGCTGTGGAACAGGAGATGCCAAAGGCAGCACGACGAGTATAGCGCCCTGGGGCACACAAAGAAGGGAGCGATGGAGCGATGGAGCCTTGCTGTGGGGCGGCGTGAGGAGGGCTTTGTAGAACATGTGGTGTCTGTTTATACCGAGACACACGACACATGTTCTTCATGCCTCCACAGGATCCCCTTTCTCTCTGTTGAACATGCTTCCGTGGCAGTGGGGCCTGACAGCTGATGTTTACTCTTTTTTTTTTTTTTTTAAATTTTAAATTATTTATTTATTTATCTTTCAAGGGGAAGGAGAGAGGGAGAGAAACATCAATGTATGGTTGCTTCTCATGCATCCCCTGCTGGGAACTGGCCCCTGCCGGGAATTGGCCTGCAACCCAGGCATGTGCCCTGACCGGGAATCGAACCGCGATCGTCTGGTTTGCAGGCCCAAGCTCAAGCCACTGAGCTACACCAGCCAGGGTGTCACTATGACTTTTTAACCCCTGGTTTTAAGTAATCCTAGTTCGGGATGTCTTGGAAGGTATAACAATTTCTGCTGTTTACTTGGTTCTGTAAGTGAGGATTGAACAGCCTCGGAAACCTGACCTTGGGTGCACCAAGAAATTGCTGAAGTTAATCATCTTCCTACATTCTTTGAACAGCTCATTCTGAATATCTCTGTTCAAATAGGAATCTAAAGATAAAGGCACTCTCCACCAGGGAAGTCAGTATTCCCAAGGAACTGAGTTCTCTGATGTGTCGTGCAGGGCAGGAGGAATTTGGCGTGGCTAACTCTAGGCCAAGGCAAAAGCAGGGCCACAGGTATTCTAGGGTTTGGGGAACATACTGGGATATATGTGTATTAGTGAGTGTTACAACCGCAAAGAAAGTAGGCCGGGTCACCGAAGGCCTAGAAATGCACTGAGTCGCTGGGACCACACCCTGTAGACGGCAGAGATGGCGAAGATGCCAAAGGGCGGCGTGATCTGAGCTGTGCTTTAGGAAGAACGTCTTCGCAGTCACATGCAGGGTGTTGGGTGTGGGGAGGTGCCGGCAGCACAGACTCTCTAACACGGAAGGACGCACGCATGGCCTGAGCTGGAGCAGCAGCGGTGAGAGTGGAGAGCTCAGGGCACGTGTGGCCACATGCTCTCTCCACACCCAGCATTTCCGGCGTTTGCTTCTTAGTCCTCTGCCTTTTTTCTTGGCATTTTAAAATTGGGGATTCAAGGCCCTGGCTGGTGTATGCTCAGTGGATTGAGCTTGGGCCTGCGAACCAGACGATCGCGGTTCGATTCCCAGTCAGGGCACATGCTTGGGTTGCAGGCCAGTTTCCGGCAGGAGCCAGTTCCCTGCAGGGGATGCACGAGAAGCAACCATACATTGATGTTTCCTTCCTCTCTCCTTCCCTTCCTCTCTAAAGATAAATAAATAAAATATTTAAAAAAAAATTGGGGATTCAATCATTTCAATTTTCTGGGAATTTTTCTTTTTTTAAGTAACATCTTTATTCTTTAAGGTTTTATTCATTTATTTTTAGAGAGAGGGGAAGGGAGGGAGAAAGAGAAGAAGAGAAACATCGATAGGTCGCCTCCTATATGCGCCCCAACCAGAGACTGACCCGCAGCCCAGGCGTGTGCCCTGACTGACCGGGAATGGAACTGGTGACCTCTTGTTTTGTGGGATGACGCCCAACTGACTGAGCCCCATCAGTCAGGGCATCAGTTTTCAGAGACTTTCTTAAATATCACATGGATCTCAGTGTATTCAGTCAGTAAGGATTAAAGATTCTTTAAAAATTCTTAGTTGGGTTTAAGATTCCCAGATTTGATTTGTTGTTGAAATTTAATCACTTGGGGTCATATTTAAATGTGATGTTTTCAAGAAAAACTAAATATGGGATTTTCCCCATAATCTTAAGAAGTTCTTTTAAAAAGTGTTTAAAAATTAATGGATTTTACTTTTAAAGCAGTTTTAGGTTTAAAAAAAAATTGAGCAGATTTTACAGAGTTCCCATACAGTTCCTTTCCCCACACACAGTGTCCATTGTTAACACAGTGCATTAATATGAGGCACTTGTTATAATGGAAGTAATATTGATATGTCATTATTATTTTTTTCTGTTTATTTTTAATCACTACTTTTTTATAACTCCTTTATTTTATTTTATTGATTATGCCATTACAGTTGTTCTAATTCCCCCCTTCATTCCCCTCCACCCTGCACACCCCCCCCCACTATTTTCCCCCCTTTAGTATATGTCCATGTGTCTCAAGTTCTTTAGATTCTATATTTCCCCTACTATTCTTGCCTTCTCCCTATTTTCTACCTCCTGTCTATGCTACTTATTTTTTGTACCTTCTCCCCCCTTCTCCTCCCCCTATTCCCATGTTGCTAACCCTCCATGTGATCTTCATTTCTATGGTTCCGCTCCTGTTCTTAGTTTGCTTTTGTTTTAGGTGTGGTTGTCAATAACTGTGAGTTTGCTGTTCTTTCACTGTTCATATTTTTTATCTTCTTTTTCTTACATCTAAGTTCCTTTAACATTTCATATAATAAGGGCTTGGTGATGATGAACTCCTTGAATTTGATCTTATCTGAGAAGCACTTTATCTGCCCTTCCATTCTAAATGAAAGCTTTGCTGGATAGAGCAATCTTGGCTGTAGGTCTTTGGATTTCATGACTTGGAATACTTCTTTCCAGCCCCTTCTTGCCTGTAAGGTCTCTTTTGAGAAATCCGCTGACAGTCTGATGGGTACTCCTTTATAGGTGACTGTCCCCTTATCTCTTGCTGCTTCTAGGATTCTCTCCTTTATTTTAATCTTGGCTAATGTAATTATGATGTGCCTTGGTGTGTTCCTTCTTTGGTCCACTTTCTTTGGGACTCTCTGAGCTTCCTGGACTTCCTGGAAATCTATTTCCTTTGCCAGACTGGGAAGTTCTCCTTCATTATGTCTTCAAATAAGTTTTCCACTTGTTGCTCTTCCCCTTCTGGTACCCCTATAATCTGGATGTTGGAACGTTTAAAGATGTCCTGGAGGTTCCTAAGCCTCTCCTCATTTTTTTGAATTCTTGTTTCTTCTTTTCTGTTTGGCCATTTTTTTCTTCCTTTTGGTTCACTCACTTGATTTGAGTCCCAATTTTCTTCCCATCACTATTGGTTTCCTGTGCATTTCCCTTCATTTCAGTTAGTTTAGCTTTCATTTATTTGTTCCTCTAATTTGTGACTAAAATCGACCAGTTTTGTGAGCATCCTGATCACCAGTGTTTTGAACTGTGCATCTGAAAGGCTGGCTATTTCTTGGTCGCTTAGAATTATAGGCTCTGGGGATTTGAGTTCTTCTTGAGCCATGTTTTGGTCTCTTCACACCTGTTACTTATGAGGAGCGGGGCCCTAGGTGTTCTAGGGCGGGGCAACTCCTTCACTGGGTTGTGATGCTGTGCATGGGGGCAGGGTCAGAGAGGGGCAATGGCGGTCCTCTCTGCTGCTTCCCGCTGCTGTGGCCTGCGTGGTCTGTCTCACTGCTTGCTTCTTTGCTGGTTTATCTGTGCACGAATGTGTGACTGCAGTCAGCCTTCTTGCGCCCTCACTGGGTCCGCCTGTTGCTACCCCACACCTGGGATCTGGCCATGGCTGCCTGCGCACCTGGGTCAGGAGAGCTTTCCTGTGCGACCCTGCTCTGCTGCTGGCTCCGCCCCTCTTACCAGTCTGGTGGAATGGTTTGTTGTTCCGGGACTTCCGTATAGTTCAATTTTCTGTGTTTTGGCTGCATTTTTGTTACTGAAACTTTGTTGACTTTAAACTTGGTTGTGAGAGGATGCACAGTGTTTCCACCTATGCCTCCATCTTGGCCTGATATGTCATTATTAACTGAAGTTTAGATTAGGGTTCCCTCTTTATGTAGTAGTTATGTGTATTTTGACAGGTGCATAATGTTATGTATTCATTTTCATTGTCTCTTACAGAATAGTTTCACTGCCCTAAAACCCCTTCATGCTCCTCCTAGTAATGCCTCTCCCCTCTCCCATCCCCAGTCTCTAGTAACCACTGATGTTCCTGCTGTCTCCGTAGTTACCTTTTCCAAAACGCCCTGCAGTTAGAATCAACTGTATAGTATGTAGTCTTTTGAGACTGGCTTTTTCCCCCCTTAGAATATGCATTTGTTTCCTCTGTGTTTTTATAGCTCATCTCTTTTTATTGCTTTTTATTTGTATATGAACCACAGTTTGTTATCCTTTCAACTTTTGAAGGATATTTTGATTGCTTCTGTTTCTTGGCAGTTATGGGTATAGCTATAGTAAGTATTTGTGGGCAGGTTTTTACGTGGACAGAAGTTCTCAGCTCATTTAGGTAAACACCTAGGAGTGTGATTGCTGGATCATATGGTAGGACTATGTTTAGTGTTGTCCATATGGAATTTACTTTTGGCAACAATAAAATCACTGAATAGATTGTGATCAAGTTGTGTTTTTGTTTCAGTTTTGGTGGGTTCTCGGAACCATACCAGGATTAGAATTTGTGTGTCTTTTTTTCAGGCGTGAGTGTGGCAACCTGTATGGCCATCCTTCACGTGGGCAGCGCTCAGCAAGCGCGGACAGGGTCCACGAGCTCCAAAGAAGACGACTATGAGAGTGATGCAGCTACGATCGTCCAGAAATGCGTAAGCCAAGCCTCCGGGCCTGCGGGTGCCCTGGTGGTTCAAACGAGGGAACGTGGGCAGTCATGCTTTCCTCTGTGACAGAGGAAAGGACATGGAGTGCTCTCCACACCCCTCCCCCCGGTAGTGGGTCTCAGAGGTAGGCATTTGGTTTGTGTATCTGGCAGGTTGCACTGCAGAAAGCATGCAGTGTTGTGGTGGCAGTGACCTTGTGAAAGATGAGCCACTCAGTCAGCATGTATATTTGAGGGCTTCCTACGTGTCAGTATACATAGAGTAGAGACGTACGGTAGTTTCAGATGGTGATATCAGATAGCGATAAGTGTGCAGGATGAATAACCGTGATAGAAAGCAATCTGGGTGTGTCACCTTGGGTTGGGTGGAGGGAACACCTCTGGGGTGCCATGTGAGCTGAGCTAGAAGAGGGAGCCAGTGCCACGTGAAGAGGAGGGGAAGTGTGACAACTGTGTCACTGGTCTTGAAGCTAAATTAATTTAGGTAGGATTTAGCTTTTATAATATGTCTGCTTGCTCAGATTTCTCTGTATGTTTGATATTGGACAGCTTGAAATCTATGATATGATTGGACAAGCAATCTGCAGTTCCCGCCGGGCTGGTGGAGAGGTAAGAGGCACGTCTCTGCTACGTGCAAGTCTTGTGGCCTCTAAGATGTGTTCTTCGCTTGTAACCTGTAAGAGGTGTATGTTCATATTTTCCCATGTGCCTTTTTTCAAAGACGGTTGACATTCAACATTATATTAATTTTAGGTCTCTTACACCTTTTCCAACAGCGCTATCAGAACTTCCAGTTGCTGGGTGCCTGGTGCTTGTTAAACAGCCTGTTCCTCATATTGAACCTCAGTCCTACTGCCTTGGCTGATAAGGGGAAAGAGAAAGACCCACTGGCCGCACTCCGAGTCAGAGACATCCTTTCTCGTACAAAAGAGGGTGTGGGCTCTCCTAAACTGGGGCCTGGCAAAGGGTACGTGTGTCTCTGCTCACTGCTCTTGCTTTGTTCTCTTTCCACCATTTTCTGTCCATGGGGACCAGCCTCCCTCCTCGTCTCCGCATCAGTAGGAAAACGTCCCTCCACGCCCAGTTGAATTTCACGGCCCGATGATGATCACGGGCTGCTGTCTCCACATCAGAGCTGTGTGACTTTGGATGAATCACTCATTTTTTTCAGTCTTGTTCCTCATATGTAAGAAAGAGAAAATTCCTGTGTAATACATATTTTAGGATTTATATGAGGTTCACATCAGGAAGCAAAAGCTTTTGTATAATGGGCTCAGTTGATTTGGAGGTGATTGCTCCTCTTGCGTGTTTACCTGTAAAGAAAGGGTTCTGGGTCCTGGCTGGTAGAGCTCAGTGGATTGAGCGTGGGCCTGTGAGACGAAGGGTTACCAGTTCGATTCCCAGTCAAGGCACATGCCTGGGTTGTGGGCCAGGTCCCCAGTGGGGGGTGCGTAAGGCACAACCACACTTTGATGTTTCTTTCCCTCTCTTTCTCCTTCCCCTCTGTCTAAAAATAAATAAATAAAATCTGATTTAAAAATTAGAGGGTCAGATCTGTCAGATCCTCCTGGCTTCCTGAAACATTTGCTGCTGTTTTGATGAAATCTGGGCCTCAGACGCCACCGCTAGGGAGTAGGTAGAGGTGTGACTTGTGTGCTGCTCGGAGTGTGTTCTCCAGGGCAGGCGTTTCTGGGTTTTACCTTTTCACTCCGTCCCAGCCGCGCGGTAGGCCCTTGCTCAGGAGCTGGGGATCTGGCACAATCAAAGCAGTGTCCTTGCCTTTGTGAGGTTTGTTTTCCAACTGGAGCAGTATGTCTGCGTGCTCAGATTTCTCTATGTTTTTTATTGGACAGCTTGAAATCTATGACATGATTGGAGCAAATATACTAAGTTCACAATAGATTACATGTGAGTGTTCTAAAGAAAAATAAGCCAGAGCAAGGGGCTGTTATTTTAGAGTGGTCAGGAGAGGCCTCTGAAGACCAGATGTGGAGAACACGTGTGAAGTGACAGAGTGAGCTAAGCAAATATTTGGGATAGAATGTGCAGGTTTTGAGGTAGAAGTGTAACTAGGCATTTTTGAGGCTCAACTGGTTCAGTATGGCTAGGATGGGGAAATTGAGGGGGGAGAGTGGTAGAAAATTAGGTCAGAGAGTTAGCCAGGGGCCAGATCACTTAGAGCCAAGTGTAATCCGTAGGGGTGCCAGGGTGTCAGCATCGGGTGGTGTGAGCCGATTGATGAGTGATTCGGGAATGCAGCTTCTGTGTGGAGAAGAGACTGCAGGGTCAGTAGGAAAAGGGGGGCAGAACAGTTAGGAAGCTAACGCATCACTCCAGACGAGAGAGGAAGGGGCTCGGGATAGGGTGGTGGTGGTGAGGGCAGAGAGGAGGTCAGCTCAGGGTATGTTTTGAAGGTATAGTGGATGGGATTTACTGATGGCTGGGATGTTGAGTGAAAAATATGACATCAGCATTTCTGGTGTGAGAAAACCTGGGTTGTGTAATTTCTGAGCTAGGGAACACTAGCTCAGGAGTAGATAGGGAGGCAGCGAGGGGCAGAACCAGAGTTTATTCTTGGCCATGCTGAGTTCGAGATGAATGTCAGACCTTGATGTGAGGTGTTGAGTAGGCAGTAGGGTATGTGAGTCTAGAATTCAAGGAAGAAGTCAATTCTGGATCTCATTCAACAAGTTATTCACTGGGTGTCTTCTCTGCCCCAGGCTCTGTGTTGGTCTGGAATGCTTTGATGAACAAAACAGTAGACATCCCCAAGAGACAAAGTTGATAGATATCTGCATGAATATCACCTTGTGTCAAATTGTATCTAGAGTGCATTGTAATAGTGCCATTTGACCTTGGTCAGAAAAATCAGGGCAGGCTTCCCTGAGAAAGCGTTCTGAACTGGGCATTGGGACGGTTGGCAGTACACTCATGCGTAACGTTTTGGACGACAGCAGACTGCACGTGCAGTGGTGGTGCGTAGACTGTATACCTAGGTGTGCTGTGGTGCACGTCGTCTACGTTTGTGCCAGTGCGCTCGGTGATGCCCACACAATGACGAAACTGCGTTTCTCAGAAGGCGTCCCTTCGTTAAATAGTGCATGACAGCCAACTTCAGGCAGAGGGAGCCGTGGCTCGTGATATTGGGAGTTTATCCTTGGTCTTGGCCTTGTGAAGAGAAATGGGAGAATTCCAAAAAGTTCTTCTATTCTTAGCAGTAGCAGTTACATATTAAAAAATGGTCATTGTTTCTTGAGATTTAAAATGAGTACATGTACAAATTTATAAGCTACAAACCATGAGAAAGGGAAAAAAAGGTCACCTAAATTAGTAAACATTCTGTCAGACATTTTTCTGTGCACATATATAAAATATATTTACAAAAATAGGATCACTTATAAAATATTGTTAATACCTTTTCAATGAACAAACTATGTAAGTTTTAAATGGCTGACTGTATTTCACTATATAAATATTGTGATAGTGAAATATACCATAGTTAACTAATTACCTTCTTAAACACTTATTTAGGTTGTTCCAAGTTTATTATTTTGATAAACTGTGTTTTTTAAATCTTCTAAAACACAAATCTTTTTTTTAATATATATTTTTAAAGATTTTATTTATTTATTTTTAGAGGGGAAAGGAGGGAGAGAGAGAGAAATATCAGTGTATGGTTGCCTCTGGTGTGTCCCCTGCCGGGAACCGGCCTGCACCCCAGGCATGTGCCCTGACTGGGAATCAAACCGCGATCGTGTGGTTCGCAGGCCCGCACTCAATACACTGAGCTACACCAGCCGGGGCTAAAACACAAATCTTTGTGAACTCATTTAACTATCCCCTTGGGGTAAAATCCTAGAAGTATAATTGTTAGGACAGAAGGTGCACTTATTTAAAAATTTGAGCCCTGGCTGGTGTGGCTCCGTGGATTAAGTGCCAGCCTGCAAACCAAAGGGTCACCAGTTCAATTCCTAGTCAGGGCGCATGCCTGGGTTGTGGGCCAGCTCCCCAGTAGAGGGTGCACGAGAGGCAACCGTGCATTGATGTTTCCCTCTGACTTCCTTTCCCCTCTTTCTAAAAATAAATAAATGAAATCTTTGAAAAAATAAATGAAAAGTTGAAATGTGTACCACGCTGCTCTAGTTTGCCTTCCTGCCGCTGTGTGCACACGTGCCCCCTTTCCCCAGGTTCTCTTCGATGGTGGATATCATTAGTGTTCATGTTTGCTGACATTGGAAGTGAAAGACATCATTGTATTGCTCTAATTTGTGTATATCTTTGGTTACTGGTGTGATTGTGGTCCTCTTCACGTAGTTATTGCTCATCTTCATTTCTTTTGTAAACTGCCTATGTCCTTTGCCCCGCTTTTCTCTTTAGTGTTTGTCCTTTTTTCGTACTGATTTACATGAGCTCATTGTATGTTAGATACACCAAGTCTTTGTCATGTGATCACTTGGACAGAAAGAAAAAGTTTTATAGAAGTTGGTCATTTTTAACGTTTCCTTCTCAAAAGAATGACTTTTAAGAAGTTCAGATACCATTTGAATGTCAGGGTCTTCACATGACCCATTGCTTCACAGTTCCCATTTAAAATGGACTTTAAAGTTTCCATGGATTTTGAAGTTTCTAAAGTCTTGAAGTTCTTAACTTAAAGCCAGTGGATCCTTAGGCAGCCTGTGGTTGGGTTTCAGGGAAATTGTGTGCTTCTGAGATTAAAAGCAGATTCCGTGGGTTTTTTTTCCCCTGGGAGCAGTTCCACAGATTCTGAATGGGGTCTGGGGCCCCCAAAATGGCAAGATGCTCTTTGTTTAAGGTGGTACTTCATTGTGAGTTATCTAAAGGCTTGTTCCTTCCTTGTCTTTGTGTAGGCATCAGGGCTTCGGGGTGCTCTCAGTCATACTGGCAAACCACGCTGTCAAGCTGTTAACATCCCTCTTCCAAGACCTGCAGGTGGAGGCCCTGCACAAGGTGAGGGGCTGCGTTCGGGGGTCGGCAGAGTGCCGGCTGGCCCGCTCTGGGTAAGCTGGCTTCAGCAGTCAGATCAGTTGGTTGTTTCCTGGTGACTCACAACGTTGATTCTCTTTTGATGTTTGCCTTCAGGGTTGGGAGACGGATGGTCCCCCTGCGGCCCTGAGCATTATGGCCCAGAGCACCTCCACACAGAGGGTTCAGCGGCTGGTCGACTCTGTCCCGCTGACGAACTTGTTGCTGACATTGCTCTCAACTTCCTACAGGAAGGTGGGTGGGGTCATGCCATGGGTAATTGGGAATCTCTTGTATAAGAGAAACTTCCCAAAACGAGTAAGACTGGCTGAAAGCTGTGACCTTTATAATGCCAGATGGGTGGTGATCATTTTACAGATGACAGGGATTCTTAACCGATTCCAGATGATTCTTAAATGATTTGGCTCTGCTGTTGGTCATTAGCAGCGTGATACATACTGCCTATGTAGGTGATTTGTGAGGATTGGCTGGAGTGAAATCACACAGGACACCACGGAGATACTCCCTTTTCAATTCTTGTCTGCATCTCTGGTCCTGGAGTGCTTTTGTAGGAGAAGGCCATGCGAGTCCTGAAGGGAGCTAGTAGGAGAGCTACTGCTTCTTGGATGTAGAAAAATAGAATGAGATGGAGAGAGCGTTTTGGGTGGGGGGCGGGGTGAGGTAGGAGGGTCCCTGTGCGGTTGTCGCCGGCCCCACCGCCCTCACTGCCCGCCCAGGCCTGCGTCCTGCAGCGGCAGAGGAAGGGCTCCGTGAGCAGCGACGCCAGCGCCTCCACCGACTCCAACACCTACTACGAGGATGATTTCAGCAGCACGGAGGAGGACAGCAGCCAAGGTAGAGCCCCTCCTTTCTGTCCCCCAGCAGGTGGGCCGCGGGGTGCGGCAGGGAGCGCCCGAGGTTCCCCTGGTTCCCGTTTGTCCTTTTCTCTTGGCTGCCTAGCCTGGATCTTGACTTTGTGTGTGCTCAAGGTGACCTATTATTTAAGAGTAAGCCACGCTGTTGAAGGCTGAATAAAAGAAACTACTGTCAGCAGAGTCCAGGTTGCTTTTCATTTCTTGTCCTCCAAAATCAAATACAGCTCAGTTCGTATTTCTTTTTCTAAAGATTTTATTTATATTTACTTTTATTAGAGAGAAGGAGAAAGAGAGGGAGATAAACATCAATGTGTGGTTGCCTCTCGTGCGTCCCTTACTGGGGACCTGGCCCACAACCCAGGCATGTGCCCTGACTGGGAATCAAACCGGCGACCCGTTGCTTTGCAGTCCGGTGCACAATCCCCTGAGCCACACCAGCAGGGCTCTTTTTGTGTTAACCCGTTTTGTGAACTCGGCTCTGAGCTTTCCCACTGAAACTGACAGGGTGTGCAAGGCGTCAGGTCTGGCTGTTGTGCATGTGTGGCCTGGGGAAGCTGAGGGAGAGGAGCTCCACACTGTTGTCGTGAACAACGGGGCGGGTCTGCCATTCCCTCCTGCCTTAGTTTGGCGAGAAACCGAAAAAGATAAACATCTCAGGTTCTTTATAATCAGGTTTTTGGGACCAATGTACAGTATTGTAAAAGGTACGATTCTTATGTTGGGGTTTACAATTGATAGGCAAGTAAAAAATTTGCTCTTGAAAATATTTGGTTTGTTGCCAGTAAAATAAAGTGAGACTTTCTCTTCCTTTGTTGAACTCCTTTAAAAAAAAATCAGTTTGTAACAAAAAAATATCAAGTTTTTTTGAGGTCTAATTTACATAAAATGCTCCCATTTTATGTATACATTTCAGTATTTTAAATTTTTCAGTTACGGTACAATATTACATTAATTTCAAGTGTAAGAGTATAGATGCACTTTGACAAATTTATGCAGTTGTGTAACTGCCACCATAATCAAGATGTCCTTGTGTTCCTTTGACTTTTTTAAAGCGAATGTACTAACATTTTTTAAAAACGCGCTATGTCTGTTACTCTTCTCTTTCCCTGTTCAGATGATGACAGTGAGCCCATTTTGGGGCAGTGGTTTGAAGAGACCATCTCCCCCAGTAAAGAGAAAGTGGCCCCTCCGCCTCCTCCCCCGCCCCCTCCACTGGAGAGCTCCCCTAGAGTTAAAAGCCCCAGCAAGCAGGCCCCTGGAGAAAAGGGCAACATTTTGGCCAGCCGCAAAGATCCTGAGTTGGTAAGAGGGGATTTCTGAGGCTTAGGGGGAGGAGAAATGGGGAGATAGCGTGGGAAAAGCAGATCATATGAACTAAAACATTTTCTAGGATGGATAACTAACATTTAAAGGTATTTTTACTTAGGACTTCAATGTGTTGGTTATGCTTGATTAAGGAATATGTACTCTTGGTGTTTCTCTGATTGAGGGTTAGTAGTAACATAGCCTTTGGAGTTAGAGGTGAGTTTCGGTCCCGCTTCTCTTACGTTCTGGCTTTGTGACGGTGGGCAAGAATCTGAACTCCACCGCAGTTATGTCCCTTACTGGATAGAGGGTTGTACCTGCCTCGAAGTGTTGTGAGGAGTTGAAGAGCCCTTTGCATGGGTTTGGTACATGCTAAGTTCTCGCTCACGATTTTTCTGACTGGCGTTTATTGATGACACGCGCTGTGGAAGCCCCCGTTCTGAAGCCATGTCAGCAAATAGGTCAGATGCAGTCCTTGCTATCATACAGCTTAGCCTGGTCAAGGGTCTGGACATTCAACATTGATACAACAATTCAGTTTAATTTTAATAAAGACATAAAGAGCCCGGAATTCTATCATGATAATACAGGCTTCAGAATTGAATGTATCAACAATGTCCAAGAGCTGGACAAATACAGTAGAGGAGAAAGATGTGAGTCAGTCTGTGTGGAACTCCCCCGTCGCCGTGAAGTATTTTGTGAACTCCCGTACTAAACCGGCATACCGTTTTGTGTAACTGGTAGAAGTACAAGGGAAGGGCTATCATAATCAAACTTAGTCCTGCAGTAGGTGACTTAAAGTCTGGTTTTTAAGTTCATTGTATTTACTGCATGAGGCCTATGGGACTGTTTCACCTCCTGTTTGCATTTGGGATTTGTGAGGGCTCTGGACTTCTGGACCGGGTATCAGCGTTGTTTGTGTGTTTGTTTAGTTCTTAGGTCTGGCTTCCAACATTCTGAACTTCATCACCTCTTCCATGCTGAACTCTCGGAACAATTTTATCCGAAACTACCTGAGTGTATCTCTCTCAGAACACCATATGGCTACCCTGGCCAGCATCATTAAGGAGGTGGACAAAGATGGACTCAAGGGTCAGTCAACAGGGTGTTTTTTCTCGTGGAGCTGGGCTGTAAGCAGGGTGGTGCGATGCACTCAGTAGCTGCTGGAATGATTGGTTTTCCTGTGTCTCCCAGGTTCATCAGATGAAGAGTTCGCTGCTGCGCTCTATCATTTCAACCACTCTCTGGTCACTTCCGACCTTCAGTCACCTAACCTGCAGGTTCGTATGTGCAATGTCCAGGGAGGCCGAGAGCTCTCTCCGTCAGCTCTCAGCAGGCTGCAGTTGTTCTTGTTGCTAAGCAACACCATTTGTCATGGGATCCCCACAGTGGAGAGAGGGTTGAGAGAATATTCTAGTATGACTTCTGCCTTAATTAAGGTCATTTAAGAGAAGGAAAATGTCACTCGGTGAATTTAAAGAAATGGAAAAACGGATAAACAAGTGGGCAGTTTTTAAAGAGATACGTATTTGTATATATCTAGATGTGTGTGTGTGTGTGTGTGTGTGTATCTTTAGTATATCCAGGGTATGTATATATGGATGTGTGTGTGTGTGTATAAATGCCCAACAAACATAGGAAGTGTTTGTCATTTGAAATCTAAGAAATGCAGATTAGAAGGCGTGTTTTAAAGGAATCAAATTACAGGAGATAGGTGCTGTCATATGCATCCCTGCTTGCAAACCCGCCACAAAAAGGAAGTCCAGGGTCTTGTTTGTGGGCTTGTAAATCTTGCGATTTTCTCTCCCCACTGAAGTAGCTGATGCTTTGAATTCTAAATCTGAAATTTCTCATTTCATTATTTTACATTTATTTATTTTTTGTGTTTATAGTTCTTAAATTTTAAAAATTATTTTGTTGTTTCTAGTTTTTTGTTTGTTTGTTTTAAAGATTTTATTTATTTATCTTTAGAGGGAAAGGGAAGGAGAGAGGGAGAGAAATATCAATGTATGGTTGCCTCTCATGTGTCCCCTGCTGGGAACTGGCCTGCAACCCAGGCATGTGCCCTGACTGGGAATCGAACCTCGATCATGTGGTTCGCAGGCCCATGCTCAATCCACTGAGCTACACCAGCCAGGGCTTGTTTCTAGTTTTTATAGCAAATGACACCATGCTCTACGCAGCCCTTTCAGGCCTTTTCCACTCAGGCCTTTTCTTTTCTTTTTTTTTTTTTTTTAAAGATTTTATTTATTTAGAGGGGAAAGGAAGGGGAGACAGAGAGAAATATCAATGTATAGTTGCCTCTCGTGAGTCCCCTGCTGGGAACTGGCCCGCAACCCAGGCATGTGCCCTGACCGGGAATCGAACCGCGATCGTGCTCAATCCACTGAGCTACACCAGCCAGGGCTCACTCAGGCCTTTTCTCAATATTGTTGAGACTATGTTGCTAAGATCCATCCATATTTTTGCATATTTTTGTAGTTCTTGTTTGGACTGCTACGTGATATCCCCTGTCTTCATGACTGTCCCAGTTTCTTCATTCCCCATTGCTCCACCCACAGGCCTTTGGGTTGTGTCGGGTCGAATCGAAGTTCCAGGTGTTGCTGCGATCTTTCTTGCAGATCTCCCCGTTCTCTTCGGACTGTGACCAGGGGTAGAGTTGACAGGCTGTGGAGTCTGTGACCTTAGGCAGATAATGCCTAGTGGCTCTTTGTGAGCAGCTGCGCCAAGTTTTACTCCCACCAGCACTGGGTCAGAGCCCCCAGGTTCACTGCCAGCGTTGGCCAGTGTCGGGTTTTCCTGGTAACTTTCTTATGTTCCAAGTCGGGGCTTCTTGATCTTTAACGTACATAAGCATCTCTGGGGAATTTGTTAAAAATGCTGATTTTTAGTTACTGTGACACTCCCCTCCCCCAGAAGAATTTGGTAATCTCCAGTAATTTGCTTTACTGTTTTGAACATTTTTTTTGTTACTCTTAAGATTCTTTCGGTGGATTCTCAGAATCAAGATACAATCGAAAGGCTTGCACTTGCCCTCAAAGGGACAAATTCCAGGGCCCTCTTCCAGGAGGTTAAAATTGATTCTCCTAACTCCAACCTATTCAAGAAATTCTTAAAATTTTTCTTTTGTTGAAAAAATAAAAGCTATTTACACTTACCTACTGTTACATGAAGACATTTGGGTGGGGCAAGAAGGGGAACATAAATTGAGAAGAAAAGTTGCTCGCGTGTGTGAGGTGAGAAGGAAATGCTTCAGTTACCATAGGGCCGGCTGGCCTGCCGGTCACCAGCTCCTTGCCCAGATCTGAGTTTATTTAGGGAAGTTTCAAAGTTCAAAGACTAGATCTTTTCCTGCTTAAACTTGTTCAATTGGGAAGAAAAGTTTCTTTCTGGAAAATATTTAAGATTCCTTGAATTGTGTTGTCCTCTTAGCATCGTAAAGATAATTACAGACCTTGTGTGGACATGCAACCTGGTTGCCCGTAGCTACTGACTTCACGCAGAGGGAATCCTCACACCCCCCTTTTCGTTCTATCTCCAAACATGGGACTTTGGGATTCTTCCTCCAAATTCTTCCTGCGCCTTCCCCCGGCTGCGATGGGGGAAGGCGCAGGACAGTGGTGTAATCTAGCCGTCTGCTGCTGGATGCCCTGCTGTGGACACTGTTTTGGGGGGGATGCACAGAGCCGGTTACCCAGGTTCATGACTGATGTTGCAAGATGCACACAGTGCGCCCTCAGGGAGGGGAGTGAAATGTGCCTCAGTCTGTGTGATCGGACAGAGGTCAGCTGTCTGGGAAATAAAGAACCGCGGTTCTGAGTGAGATTAGTAGACCTGTTCCCTACTTAGAGAAGACATTGAAATCTACTTCTTGACAACTTGGAACATATTGGGAAGAAGACATTTTGCTGAGAGGCTGTGGGAGAGCACGTACTTGGTTGGCGTGGCGCTCTGGTTTCTCACGTGTGTCTAGTAAAGCATCTGCTAAGGTGATTTGTGTCTCTGAAGCCCAACGAGAAGGCAGGCTTTGTCTGGTTTTCCATTGGTGTTCTGCTGCATTGGCCTTCGGTGATTGATTAGCTCGGTCTCTAGCCCTGCTTTTCAGAGAGGAGGTTGGGGGTGGGGCCGGAAGTTCCAGTCCTCTAGTCACATGGTCTTTTGGCAGCCAACCCCCATCCTGAAGCTGTCTGGGACTCGCCTATCTAGGGCCTCACCTCATTAGCATAAACTCAGGTATTGCTGAAAGGAGCTTATTATGATTAACAGAAGAAGCTTCTTTCTTCACTACCACTAAGGAAATTACCAGAATTTTAGGCCCTCTGCACTAAGAATGGCATTAAGACCAAATGCATCTTTTATATGTCTCCATATCAACACGGGGGGGGGGGGGCAGGACAGGATGACTATTTAAAGATGAAGTGCTGGGCTGAGGTGGGTGGCGGTGACCACAGCTGCACAGTGCACTTGGACTCATCAGTGCCTCAGAACTGTGTGCGTAGAAACAGTTAAAATGGCAGTTTTAAAAGATTTTATTTATTCATTTATTTTAGAGGGGAAGAAGGGAGGAAGAAAGAGAGGGAGAGAAATATCAATATGTGGTGGCCTCTTGTGCACCCCCTACTGGTGGATGTGGCCTGCAACCCAGGCATATGCCCTGACAGAATCGAACTGGCCATTTAGTTTGCAGGCCAGCACTCAATCCACTGAGCCACACCAGCCAGGGTTAAAATGGTAAATTTTATGTTGTTATTTTATCACAAAAGAATTACCTTGCACTTTTAGTACTAGTTTGTTGCTAGGACTACTAATTGTTAGCCTCTGTATTTATTATTTTCTTACTATTGGTATATTTTTTATTATATTTACTGTTACTGATAGAATTTTGATAATTTAATAATATTTAGTGGTGGTCTAGGTTCATTTATTCAATAAGTATTCATTGAGTATTTTCTGTGTGGACACTGAAGGAATAGCTGGCTTGAATTACTGTGGGGTCAGGAGAGAAAGGAGGTTTGGTGTGGGTAGTGGACCTGATGGAGAGATCATGGGAAATTATTTGCATGGGATGAAGGACATAGGGAGGAGGAACTCAAGGTATTGCTGGGGTTTGCATCTCAGATGGGAGCTGGCAGGATGCTGTGGGCTTTACTAGGAACAGGGAGTCAGGAAGGAGGGTTGGCTTGGGGGTAGCAGGAGTGGGACGCAGTGCTCAGTTTGCACACTGCTAGGTGTAGGTCAGCTCAGAGGTTGTATTTACTCGTGGATTACTCACTTATTCCACATTTACTCAGAATAGTCCTTTGGGTTTTACGTGAGGCACTATTTGCCATTTTCTCTCTGTTATTAAACACAAATGAGTTGATATCAGCTTACTGACACAACTTTCTTTCAGTCGCTATGGGAGGTCAGTCTTGAAGCCATTGTGTAGCCTGGGAAATTGCATAGTTGAGTGTGAGGCTCTCTAACGAAGGAGCCGACTGAAGGCCATCAGCAGAGGTGTTTTCTGTGCGACTGTATTGCTTCCTCTGTCAGTGTGTTGCCTTTCATTCAAATGAGAAAACAATTGGTGTGTACAGGAGTTGTACATTGTAGGTTATCAATGTTTTCAGTTTAAATAGTCACCATTACAATTAGAAAAAATAATCTTAAATATGGTGATATCTTGAGGTGCCAGTGAGATGAAAACATCTAGCAAGTAGTTGGAAATGTGAGTCTGAAATTGAGTTAAAAAATCAAGGTTGCTAATAGCTTCGGGACTTACTGAGACAGTTGTTGGAGGGTTGAGAAACAGATGGAGTGGAAAGATAGGGAGTGAAGGCTGAGGCTGAGGCCTCAGGAATGCCCGCATGGAAGAGGGGCGGATAAAGGGTGCTTGGAAGGCATGGTCAGGCCAGGGCTGGCTCGGTTTTACTTCTTAGAAAGTCGGTTTCTCTTACTTAGAGATAAGAGGGGTTGAAGTGGTAAGGAAAAAAAACAGGTTCCTGAGGAATGGTAGCTCACTTCTCACAGCTCTGAGACCTGAAAACTGACGCAAAGTAAAAGCGTCACTGAAAACATGTCGTATAAAGAACATTGTAAGGAACACATGTACATTAACTATAATCCTTTCACCAAACCTGTGGTTTTATTTTTATCTGTTTTCTTCTAGTCCCTATCCATATAGTTTGTATCATTTTATAGTTATAATCAGAACATTGATACATTTTTTTGTGGTCTGCTTTTTCTTTTTTTTTTTTAAAGATTTTATTTATTTATTTATCTTTAGAGGGGAAGGAGAGAGGGAGAGAAACATCAATGTATGGTTGCCTTTTGTACGTCCCCTGCTGGGAGTTGGCCTGCAGGGAACTGGACCACAACCCAGGCATGTGCCCTGACTGGGAATCGAACCGCGATTGTCTTGTTGTCTGCTTTTTCAAATTTTATATATGTATTATGTTTTTTACATTTACCTTCATCTTTATAATGGCCACCATTATGGCTGCATGTCACTTGTACATTTAGATTTTTTTTCTAATTATTTTTTATTACAGTAGTGCTACAGTATTTATTTTTTACATAGCCAAGGCATATTTATTTTTTGAAAGGTTTCCTTGAGTCAGAGACAGAAAAGTCATTTACGGCTGTGTTGAGCATAGCAATTAAGAGTGTAGGTTTTAGAGGTAAACCTGGCTTTGTTACTTGGTAATCTTGTGGCTTTAGTCATGGTCTTAAACCGCTCGGAGCCATTTCCCTCATTGGTAGAGGGCAGCCTGCGCCCACCCCGCATTACTGCTCCGAGCGTCTGCGCGACTGTGTGCGCACAGCACTTAGCCTGCCGTGACTGTCCACACGTGCAAACCACTCGTGACGTGAGTAATTATTCCCAGGGAATGAGGTCCTCTAGGATATTTTATAAGAATATAATTTAACTGGCAGACAGAAATTTATCCTGTGTCCTGAGGTGCCCACAGTTTGTGTTTTCTGAAGCCAAGTGAGAGAGCAGGCTTTTGTCTGGCTTTCCGCTGGCGTCCTGCGCAGCTGGCACGTGTCGGAGAACACAGGTTGCAGCCCAGACCCCTGGGCTGAGAGCAGGGCCCGCCCGAAGGGCAGGCCGCAGCCGGGGCAGACGGCCGGCCGCCTCTGTACGCCTCGGCAGCGTGCGGGCCAGATTGCTCTGCCGGTCCTGCAGTGTGAGTTGTCAGACCTGCCTGTGCTGAGTGTCGTTTGTAGTGTGTACCTGATGATGGAGAAGACGTTCACTGTCGCGGGTCACGTGTTTTTGGAAAGCAGACTTCTCACGTTCTGCCCGTTTAGCACATTGCCCTGCTTCTGCTGTCTCAGTGCATTTCTTCTGTTTCAGGACTTCCCTTGTGATGCTGATTAGTGACAGTTGTTTATTTATTTATGAAATAAACCTGATCTCCTTTATGTAAATACCCCTGCCAGCATTAAAAGGTGACACTAGAGAGCATCACTAAGCCTTTGGCCTCATTCGCTCTCTTTTCCCTAACGGTCTCGTGTGTGTCTTCCACGTCAGAACACACTGCTGCAGCAGCTGGGCGTCGCTCCCTTCTCCGAAGGCCCGTGGCCCTTGTACATCCACCCGCAAAGCCTCTCTGTGCTTTCACGCCTCCTGCTCATCTGGCAACACAAAGCTTGTGCCCAAGGGGACCCTGATGTCCCCGAATGTCTGAAAGTTTGGGACAGGTAAGAAACTGCCAAGAGAAGCCTCGTGGAGAAGGTTCCTTCCTTTCTTGTGTGTTTGACTCTGTGTAGTTAATCTGTGGCTCTGAAGTGGTGCTCTGATGACTGTATTTAAAGTGATGAGGGTGGGGAGGTGAGTTTCTGGTGGCGGGGGCAGGGGGAAATGTGCTGTTTGAAAGACAGAAGCACGTGGTGTGGAGGCATCAGCACAGGAGGGAGTTGGTTGCAGTTATGAGACAGAACCTGAGTCGTGAACGTAACCAATTTTATCCTGACCTCGTTTTTCGGGGGGGAGGGAACAGAGAAGCCAACGCTGTCTTTGGTTATATTGCTTTGAACATGAAACCGCTTAGAGTGACTTGCAGTCCTTTTTGGACAACTTTTAAAGATTTTTTTTTACTTGGGGGAAGCTCAGGTTAATCATCTAAATCCTCTTTAGACGAAGACCTGTATTTGCCATTTTTGTTTACATGGTTCGAGTCTTCAAAGCAATTCGATTTTCTCTTTTCCATTCTACGATCAAATGACTCTAATGCTGGATTTGAGAAATTATAAACTCTCTCATATGCAAAAGACCCTTCCTTTTTCCTGGTGGAATCTTGCAAAAAGGCCAGGAGGTGGAGGGCGGGGGTGTGTTGAGGGAGCCCTCATAAAAGCACAAACCTCCTTTCTAACAGCCAAAGGCAGTGAGAGCAGTTGGCCACATTTACTTCTTGATTTTTAATTATTTATTTTGCATAAAGCTCTTCCGACAAGTTCTCTGAATAGCAGAGAATTAAGTTATAACGTATTTGACTATTATCATGCACTGATTTAACCTGTACTATAAACTCTCAAAACAAAAATTGAACTCTAGAATCAAAGTATTGGGAACAATAATATTTGTTCCTACCCGACCAGGTTTGTTAATTTAGAAAAGGGCACCATTTGGGGGAGCTTGCCATTCTGCCCATCGTCAGGCATGGCTGGTGGGTGTTCACACTCCTGTGTCTGCCCTGGCAGTGCTGAGGCGTGGGCGAACCTGGCTTTTCTGTAGCCCAAATTTAGTTTTCCTCTTTTGTTTACGTGTAGCTCTTTGTCTTCCTCAGTTGGCTGTCTTAATTCCTGCGTTCAACACTGGACATTGTAACACCTGGGGGGATGTTCTGACTTTTCCTCATCAGACACTCTCTCCTTTTCTCCGGGGCAGGTTTTTGTTGACCATGAAGCAGAATGCCCTGCAGGGCGTGGTGCCCGGTGAGACCGAGGACTTGAACGTGGAGCACCTGCAGCTGCTGCTCCTCGTTTTCCACAACCTCACCGAGCAGGGCCGGCAGACCATCCTGACGCTGGTCGTGCAGATCATCCAGGAGCTGAGCACCAGCATGGACGTGCAGATGCGCTCCGTGCCACTCGTCCTGGCTCGCCTCCTGTTGATCTTGGATTACCTGCTTCACCAGTACTCCAGAGCCCCCATGTATCTGTTCGAGCAGGTTGGACGGGCGTACTCTTCTTGCTTTACTGGCTGTTGTGGGGAGTGTTTTCGTGCTAGGTTTCTGAGTAGCCTTAGGGATGCCACTCGGCCTGTGTCTGTGCGCTCACTTTGTTTAGCCAGAAGCCATAAATGCAGATTACTTGATTTGATGAGTTTGTTAAAACCCAGGTGTTGTCCTTTGGGGACGTCCTTTGGTGTTGTCCTTTGGGGACGTCCTTGTGTTGCCCAGCACAGTGCCCTGAGCATCGGCCCTCTGTGAGCCTCTGTTAGTGGTTGAGAGATGGTGAGAGCGGAGTTGATGGATTAGTGAATTGCTTTGTAGAGATCCAAAATGAGGGTGGGAGGGCCAGTTGAGGATTATTCTACTCAGCATTCCTTAAAATGTTTCACCGAGTACTATTCCCTTTATACTCCAGCAAAAAAGATACTTTCCAGAAGTCACAGGAAAAATCCAAGATTTTCTTCTATTTTGAGAGTTCCCCGAACTTTGATGTTTTAGTCTACGTTGCGCCTGGCCTGAGAAGCAGCCCGGTGACTGTGTAGCTCTCTCACTCTGAGCATCTCTTTTCAAAGGTACAGCACAACCTGCTCAGTCCTCCTTTCGGGTGGGCAAGCGGATCCCACGATAGCAGCCGCCGCCGGACGACCAGCCCCCTCTATCACGGTTTCAAAGAAGTGGAGGAGAACTGGTCCAAGCATTTTTCTTCAGGTCAGGAAGGCTGCCAACAAGAAACTGACTCGTGGGTTCTCCTGGGCAGGGCGGGATTTGGAACTTGGAAACTCCTTGAGCATCACTGGTCATTGGTTTAGTCTACTCCCTGTGGGTGGCGAATACCTACGGACCCAAAACCTTTTCAGAAATAAATGCTCATATATCCAACATTTATTTCAAAAGAAAAAACATTGAGATACAAGAATTAGGAAACCTTCTGTCTGGCAGGATGTGGCTCTAACTCGCAGGGTAAATTTCTTTTCGGGGGGCACTCAGAAAGTAACGGGAGCCGTGACTTTCTCTCTAGTGTTTCTTGTTGTCCGTTCTTTTGATGAGGTGCCTCTGTGTCCACTTTTAGTATGGGTTTGCTGCTGTCCAGGACTGCTGGGTGTTAGTGTATTTTGTGGAAACTTGCACCCAGCGTCCGTATGAAGTTGCCATCATTGGGACCTCTCACTAGTCCCTTTGATACGAGGAGGACAGTGTTTAAGTTTTGGGCAGTCAGTCTAATGGTAGAATTGTGTTGGTTGACTTGATCCTAGAGCGTGTTAACTCCTAGGGTAACGGTTCTCAGCTGCGGGTGGTTGTGGCCCCCACCCCCAGAGGGGACGTTGGGCAGTGTCTGTGGACATATTTAGTTGTCTCAACTGGGAGGACGCTCCCGGGACTCAGTGGGTAGAAGGCAGGAGGGTGCCAGGCGCCCTGCAGTCCACAGGGCGGCCTCCCACGGCCAAGTTACTGAGCCCAGCATGTCAGTGGTGCCAAGGAAACCCTGTTCCAAAGTGTTTCCATGGTTTTTACACTTTACAGTTATTAGAGTTGAGAATAAAATAACTCTTTTAATCGGTGCATTGTTTTTCAGACACTGTGCCACAGCCCAGATTCTACTGCGTCCTGTCCCCAGAAGCCTCAGAGGACGATCTGAACCGACTGGATTCTGCGGTACCAGGAATTTTAAAACCCCATTTTACATGCGGGTCAGGTGGTTTCCACCCAGATCAGTCAGGGGAAAGGGAATGCCTTTTTGTAATGAGGGGATTTGGTCTGTGTTACAGTTTGAGCTTATTCTAAAAGGAACCTGTTATTTTGAGGTGTATTTGATGGGCTCCCCTTTTGCTGTAGGGGGTGCCCTTCCTGGTGGTTCCCACCTCTGACACATTATTCGAGAAGACTCAGCATTTTCACATGCCTTATTTTAATGGACAGAGTTGTTTTATCCTAAAGCCTGCACTTGCGTGCTGACAATGGCCCAGAAACTGACCGAGGGCCCTGAGTGGGAGTCTTGCTGCAGCGAGAAATTACTCATCAGAATTTAAGTGAACTAGTTTGTCCGTCATGAAGTTAAGTGACAGTGGATACAGAGTAGGAGAAACATGTTTTCAAAAATAAGAAAAAGTGATTGTCTTTCTCTCTTGCAATTAGGCGTGTGACGTTCTCTTCTCCAAGCTTGTCAAGTATGACGATCTTTATACTGCCCTGACATCCCTGCTCGCAGCGGGGTCCCAGCTGGATACAGTCAGGAGGAAGGAGAACAAGAGCGTGACAGCTTTGGTGAGACCGGGGCGGCCTGGGCTAGTGGCGAAGTTTGGCATTTGTTGGCTAACTGGGTAGCAGCAGTCCCACCAGAAATTTCCTTCTAGGACCTACTCAGTTTACTGCAGATCTGTTTGCAAAATTGACTGATACTTCAGTATTTTTGTGTAGTTAAAGTGGTCATGTTCATCTTAGAGAGAGTTTTATCTTTTTTGGTTAGCATTGGAGAAAATGTGACTTTGAGAGTTAATGGCCACCTAAGTACTCCATCTTCTGTGAGTGCCTGATGGGTGGTGCCGTGAGCCTCATACTTGAGCTTTTTCTGTGTTTGCAGGGATGTGTCTCTGCCTCTAGACGCCACAAAAGCAGTTCAGGCCACAGAAGGGGCCCGCCAAGGGGGGCCCATTGGAGAATGTCCTGCCTTCTTCTGGTGTTCGTTTAATTATGTGGGGAGTCAGAGTTGTCTCAGAGGAGCTTTTTTGGCCTGTGAAGTGTTCAGGCCACGGAGCGAATTGTACGTGTGTTTTCACACACAATTCTGCTTTATCCTCAGCTGTGTTCTCTAGAAAGACCCGAGAGCAGCCTCTAGAGCCACATCTCAGTTGGAAAGCGATACTCCACGCTGTGATACTCCTTCTGCTTCTTCCAGGAGGCCTGTGCCCTTCAATATTACTTCCTGATACTATGGAGGATCCTGGGAGTTTTGCCACCATCAAAGACTTACATGAACCAGCTGGCCGTGAACTCGCCCGAGATGAGTGAATGTGACATCCTGCACACTCTGCGGTGGTCTTCTCGCCTCCGGATCAGCTCCTATGTCAACTGGATAAAGGTACCACGGTGTAACGCAGCACTCGCTGCTCGGGGGCATTCGAGGCCAGTGTACTCTGTGCTGCTGGGAATTTTAAATGTAGGAGTAATGAACACTTCACACTCTGTCTATATTGATCTCTTGGCCACTTGTTTCTTGCTGTCCGGATAGGATCACCTTATCAAACAGGGAATGAAGGCTGAACATGCTGGCTCTCTCCTGGAGCTGGCTTCCACCAAGTGCAGCTCAGTGAAGTATGACGTTGAAATTGTGGAGGAATACTTTGCCCGACAGGTGTGTTAGTTCTGGATCCGTGGTATGGAGTTTGGCTCGTGTCACAGCCTTCTGCCGCGTCTAATCAACATTCTGGTGTTTTTAAAGATCTCATCATTCTGTAGCATCGACTGCAGCACCATCCTGCAGCTCCACGAAATCCCTAGTCTGCAGTCCATCTACACCCTCGACGCCGCCATCTCGAAGGTCCAGGTCTCTCTGGATGAGCACTTTTCTAAGATGGCTGCTGAGACGGAGCCGCATAAGTCGTCCGAGATCACCAAGAACCTGCTTCCAGCCGCTCTGCAGCTCATTGACACCTACGCGTCGTTCACCAGGTGTGGCGGGCCGCCTGCCCGGAGAGGGGAGGGGGTTTGCTTTCTTTAGGGGCCTGTAAATTCCTAAAAATGAATTTTGTAGTTCTAAGTACTATTCACTCTTCAAATCCCCACCGATTTGGAGTTTTGTTTTATTTATTTATTTATTTTTATTAGCTTAGGTTGTTTCTTTTTCTCTTTTCCTTCTCTGTAATCAAGAGGAGTCTGATGAGGGAATTTTCAAATAGTTCATTGAGCGCCAAGAGAGTTTAATTTTTATAAATCTTTGAATACTTTCTAGCATTTTACTTGTAAGATACAAAGAAAGGATGGAATTTTTCCAAACACTGTCGTTTCTGTTATTCGCCAAGATGAAGCTCTTTAACACTCTTTAAATTTTATGGTATTTAGCTAGAGTAAAAAAAATTCCTGATGAGTTAGAGTATACTGAAATCCAGCTCTTTCTGTAATAAACATGGCACGTCATATGCCATGTAGAGTCCTTTGTTCTTCATGATGTCTGAATATTTTAGAATTCATTTTCCATATATAAAAGTGGGAGTTTATTTATGAATCAAAAATTCTGGCCTTTTTCCTGTCGGCAAAACGGACAGAACTGGGCCTGACTCCCCTCACGCTGGTCGGGAGTGGCCACCCTGGGAGCTGTGCGTAGGGGCCCTTTCAGCTCAGTCACCATTCGGCTCCTGCTCCGTGGGGCTTCCACGCTGCCAGGGTCTTGGATCCTTGTAAAACTTACCTGGTGTCTTCTAGTGTGGATGGTTGCCTTACGCTAGAGAGAGGACTTGCTTGAGGCAGAGTTTGTGAACAGATGAAGGTGAATAATAAAGGGAGGGCTTGCTGCGGGCCAGGTGGGGTTCGCAGGTGCAGGGGTACGGCCCTGCCCCAGGAGCTTGTCGTGTCTGTTCTGCCCCGTGGGGCCAGTGCTTTCCGAATGGAGCTGTTGACACGTGTTCCTGGGCAAGTAGGTGTGGGGAGTGCTGGGTAAATAAGAGTGAATAGTTTTAAAAACATACATGTATATGAATAATACTTCTCAGGGCCTTTGTACACATTGTCAGTCTTCCAAGGCCAGGGGGAGAGGTATTGATACAGTTTCCGCTGTTTCCCACACATTGATGCTGGAGTTGGGCTTTGGGAGCAGGTCAGGACACGGGGTGTTCTTTGGGGAACAGTTACCCGTTGAAATTCTTGTGAGACCAGAAAGGCAGGAACTGTCACCTAGATCTAATAGGTTAGGAAAGTGAGGTACAGTTTTCTCAGTTTGTACAGGGTTAGTTTCTGTTGGCTGTCATGGGGGTCCTTTGGCTCTCACACTTTGTCCTTTTTTCCCCCCAGAGCCTATTTGCTCCAGAATTTCAATGAAGAGGGGTCCACGGAAAAACCTTCCCAGGAGAAATTGCAGGGCTTCGCTGCCGTTCTGGCGATTGGCTCTAGTAGGTGCAAAGCGAACACGCTGGGTAAGTGAATGTGCTTCTGCATTTTACTGTTAATGCCAGTACGACCCGCGCTACCACTTCTCTGCCTGTTGACCTGTCTGCTGGCATTTACCATTTACTGGACACTTTCTGGGCATCGAACATTGTTGACAGGTTTATGTATTTAGATCTTGACAATAACCTTACAGGGTAAGTATTGGTGTTACCCCTTTTTACTCATTAGGAAACTGAGGCTTAGAGAAGTTATTTGCCCCTAATTCGATATCTTTTTAAAAAAATATATTTTTTATTTATTTTGAGAGAGGGGAAGGGAGAGAACCATCGATGTGCAAGGGAGACATCGATCCATTGCCTCTCACAGGCCTCCAGCCAGGGTCCTGGGCCACAACCCAGGCTTGTGGCAATCACGCTGACTGGGAGTCAAATCAGCGGCCCTTCGGTTTGCAGGCCGGCGCGCAATCCACGGAGCCACACTATCCAGGGCTCTAGTACTGCATCTCGCAAGTGGTAGAGCTGGGGTCTAAGTCAAGATCAGTTGGTTCTAAAACATTAGGCTCTTTTGTTGTGAGCACAAATCTTTGTTCTTTTTTTTTATTTATAGAGATTAGCAAGATTGGCAGGCTAACTCTTCGTGCTTGGGGAAAACCTTCTCTCAGACAGGAGTGATCTGGTAGAAATTTAGGATGGAGAATTAAAATAACTGGAGTTAGGTGGAACGGTTACCCTTTAAAATTTCTAGCCATTTGCATTTTCCTGAGTTTCAAGCTCTAAATAATCTTTTGATACTCAAATATTTTCACTTTTAGAAATTAAATTTCACTGCTTTCTTGAATGCTCTTCTTAATGATCCCTGCCCTTAAGATTTATCTTAAGAAGAAAAAGGATCAAAGCAATGCTTCCTCATGGATGGTGTAACTGAGGTTTAATCGTGATTTTAGCCTCACTTGTATTGACTCGCCCTCACTTTGAATCTTGTTTTCATTTGTCTGCTTTACTTGCCAGATTAGAAAGTGAATGTGGTGGGAAATGAATACCTTATAATTAGGTTGCTGGCTGTGGAGCAGTTAGCTAATTCTTGGACATAGTACTGCTATTGAAATATCCATTCACACCATCTTAGTAATTATTTTGACGGCCTGGGCTGTGGCGCTTCTTTAACTGCATTTGAGCTTGACTTTTAAAATGCTGTGACCTGTTCTTTCTCTTTGGGTGATGATCCCTGGTCGTTTTGTTGCCGCTAGGTCCAACACTGGTTCCGAATTTACCGTCATCGGTGCAGGGTGTGTGCGAGTCCTGGAACAACGTCAACACCAACGAGTTCCCCAACATCGGGTCCTGGGTGAGTGTCTGTCTTTCCCAGGAGTCGGGCTGCGGAGCGCAGCCCTCCTGTGTTCTGCTGCAATTCCTGTGTTCTGCTGGGATTCCTTGGGCTGAAAGGAGCTGCTGAGAGATACTTGCACACTGCAGTGTTATGTGCTGTGGCTGAGTCAGCAATCAAAGCGTTGAACTACCCTGCTGGTACCCATACGATCTTTTTGCGAAGAAGTGTGTGTTACTGTGTTGCAGGATAGCTGCTCAGCCTCAGTTTCATCTGTTAAATACTGGGACATGTAGATTAGGTCTGTTAAGTGTAAGGTGCCTGGCATGTTATCTGGCACATGAATTCTCAGTAAATGCTAACTCTATTTCCTTTCCTTTCTGGGTTGTGTCAAGAACATGTTCCTCTTGTTGTAATTTTATGGAGCAGCTTTTAGGTTTTCTATGCTTTTAGAAGACTTAATCTTCTGTCAGTGTATTTGAACTTTGTACGTGCTCTGTTGTGATTTCCTCTGTTAACAGATTATTCTGATATTACAGTTCTTTGCAGAAGCCAACTATTATAATTTTGTTATATCTTCTTTATAATTGTCACCTCAGCTTACATCACCTGGAGCTATAGTACAAGGATAATTAAGATATTTGTAGTGGAGATCCAGCTGCATTGCAAATCCAGATCCTTCTCAATCAATAAAGACAATAGATTCCATGTTGAATATACAGTTGACCCTTGAATAATACATGTTTGAAATGTGTGGGTCTGCTTACAGGTGGACTTTTCACTTGGCCCATGCGGTTTGTCCAGCGGTATTCAAATGTCAGTTGTGGGGTTGGGGGCTTGTATTTGTGGAGCGCTGACTGCAGTTACCAACAGATTTCGACTGCATAGGAAGTCATGCCCCTGACCTCCAAGTTGATCAAGGGTCAACTACAGTATATTCTAATTCTTTTTTTAAAGATTTTATTTATTTATTTTTAGAGGGAGGGAAAGAGAAGGAGAGAGGGAGAGAAACACCAATGTGTGGCTGCCTCTCACATGCACCCTCTACTGGGGACTGTGCTTGCAACCCAGGCATGTGCCCTGACTGGGAATCGAACTGGCGACCCTTCAGTTCCTAGGTCTGTGCTCAGTCCACTGAGCTACACCAGCCAGGGCTATCTTCTAAATCTTTAGGAAGTGATATTGGTTACCTTAACTTTGTACTAACTCCATTTTGACTTTAACTTTTGAAATTTTAAGTTCACTTTGTACCACATGAAATGTGTTAGCTGCTTCCTACACCCACCGCATTCCTTCCCAGGGTGAGCAGCGGCGTGTACCATAGAAAGCCGTTGTCTTTACCCCTTAGTAGAGCCTTCATTTCTCTGGGCTTGGCGTCTTTTCTTCCCACCTGAGAATTTTATCCTGGGCAAGTAGATGGCCTGTGCATTCATGTCTTTTTTTGTCTCCATTCAGCGAAATGCCTTTGCCAATGACACCATCCCTTCGGAGAGTTACATCAGTGCCGTGCAGGCCGCTCACCTGGGCACTCTGTGTGGCCAAAGCCTGCCCCTGGCTGCCTCCCTGAAGCACACCCTCCTCTCACTGGTCAGACTGACCGGAGACCTCATTGTGTGAGTGCCGACTGCGTAGCCTGGGTGCGCCCCGCACCTGTGTTCTGTCAATGCTCAAGGAGGTCCTGGGCTTTTTTCTTACCTAAGTGCGTAACAGTGCTCTCGTGCAGGCCGCAGCAGCAGAGAGCCGATTGCTGTAGATGAGAGTGTGAGCATGCGCCTAGGAGGATGTCTAACTTAGTTCTGAGACCCACCAGAGCACTGCCTCCCCCTTTTCTGTAGTATTTTTCATCCAGGCCTGTTGGCCTTAGGTCATACTGCGGTTTGGAGGGGCTCGGGTTTAAATTTTAAAGTGACAGTGATGTATTTGAAGTCACGTCCCCAGAAGCATTGTGGGAGTTAGACCTTGCCACTTGGGGATTAGGGCAGGCCACGGAGGGACTTTTTGTCTTCCTGTAGATAGATCATGGGCAGAGTCCTGTATCACATTGCCTTAAAGGTGGTCCACGTTCCTGGGAGTTCTAGAAAAGTTGTCTGGGACGATTATACTAGCTTAGGTTTTAGTAAACTTTCTTTTCTGAATATTATAAAACATATCTTATTGTTTTAATAAATGAATTTTTCTTATGGAAATGAGTTGTACTTGTTATAGACATAGCAATGAAAAAGAATATGAAATTGTGTGATTGCACCTATGTGTAAAGCAACTACCGAGGGAAAAAGACCGGAATAAAACTCCTTCCCTAATAATGATCGAATTGTCCTATTTCCTTTCCGCCCCACTCCCCCCTGCCCACCGCGCAGCCTTTTGGAGGAGCGCATTCACTGACGTGGTTCTGTTTTCTGTGTTGAAGCTGGTCCGATGAGATGAACCCACCTCAGGTCATTCGGACCCTGCTCCCCCTTCTGCTGGAGTCGAGCACTGAGAGCGTGGCCGAGATCAGCAGCAACTCCCTGGAGCGCATCCTGGGCCCGGCAGAGTCCGATGAGTTCCTGGCTCGTGTGTACGAGAAGCTGATCACCGGCTGTTACAACATCCTGGCCAATCACGCGGATCCCAATAGGTGAGCCTGCCCGAGAGAGCAGGTGCCCGTGACCTGGTGCGGTCCGCGAGACGTCCTGACACTGGCTTCTTCACATCACCCGTCACTAGCTTCTTGGTGCACCCGTGTGCGTTTTGTGTTCTTATGGGTGTACAGGAAAGGTGGTTTGGAATCTTCTGTGGTTAATTCTTAGGAATAAAAACTAAGAAAAGGGAAGGCTTACATGTTCAGGTGTGGAACCTTGACGTATTTCAACAGATGCTTCTCATGCCCTCTGCTAAATGTGACAATGTGTACAAAGAGACTAGTGACGTTTCTGATATTTTTGTGATCATGCCACTGAGAGGGGTGGTTGGTGGGGTGGGGTGGTCTCAGCGTCCTTCGGCCTTGAGAGCTTGCCTGGGCCGTGCTGGTGCGGGCGAGCCCTGGGGACCAGTTGAGTGGGTTGCAGCTTCACCCCGCTGAGCACTGTATAAATATGGCGTGTGTGTATTGGGGTTTCTCTACTCTATGTTGGTGGGGAGACCAGGTTTTTTTTTAATGTATTGGGGTGACATTGGTTAATAAGACTGTATAGGTTTCAACAGTACATCTCTTTTTCTTTTTTTTTTTATTTATCTTAGAGGGGAAGGGAAGGAGAGAGAGAGAGAAATATCAATGTATGGTTGCCTCTCATGAGTCCCCTGCTGGGAACTGGCCTGCAACCCAGGCATGCGCCCTGACCGGGAATCGAAACGCGATCGTGTGGTTCGCAGGCCCGTGCTCAATCCACTGAGCTACACCAGCCAGGGCGAGACCAGGGTTTTTTGTTTATTTTTTCATTATGGGCCTTTTTTCCCCTTCCTTCTCTCCTCCTTCCATAACAGCGATGACCCCCTAGCCATTGACTGCACCAATTATGTCAGATTTTAGGGCTTATTTTTGTTTTATTACAGTTTAACTTATCAAATATTTAGCATTCGTGTACCAGACTTTGTGCTAACTTTTGACAAGGCAAAATTGTATATTACCTTCAAGGTTCAGGTATAAACCAATTTTAGGATTTTAAAACTCAGTGTCAGGAGGGCAGTGAAATGGGCCTTCTATTGGGTAGTTAAGTTTTCCTTTCGACCCTCAGCGGACTGGACGAATCCATCTTGGAGGAGTGTCTCCAGTATCTGGAGAAGCAGCTGGAAAGCAGCCAGGCTCGTAAAGCCATGGAGGAGTTTTTCTCTGACAGGTGAGCCTTGTTTCTCGTTCGGGGAGCCGTGCTTGAATGTCTTCTGAAAGCAGGTGCCGTGTGTGCTGGCTTAGGCATGCTTTCTCGAGGGACACTGCAGGGCAGCCTAAGTACACGCACAGTGTTTCGGGAGGGCTCGGGTGGGCAGAGGACGCCGCGAGGGCACTGATGAGGAGCTGGTGTCCTGAACACCTGTGGTGGTGACGCCCTGATGACCAGCCCCTCAGAGGACACAAGATTGTGGGGAAACGGAAACAGTGGCGTAATGCGGCTCTTCCCCCTTTTTCCCCTTCTGCCTCCCAGTGGAGAACTCGTGCAGATCATGATGGCAACAGCCAATGAGAACCTCTCTGCTAAGTTCTGTAACCGGGTTTTGAAATTCTTCACCAAACTCTTCCAGCTCAGTGAGTGACAGCTTTTCGTAATCTCCTTACGGGAACTTTGATGTCTGGCTAATACTGTGCATATCTGTGGCCCGAGTGTGGCTACCTCGGGAAAATGCTAACAAGTGAGGAGAATCCCTCAGAGAAAGTGTGGAAGGAAGTTGAAAACTTGCCTGGAGCCTTTCCCCTTTCCCTGCTCACAGTTCGCACCTTCCTTCTTTCCTCCTGCCCCCTTTCACTGACCTTGGCCTCTTGGTCTGTCCCCAGCCGAGAAGAGCCCTAACCCGAGCCTCCTGCATCTCTGTGGCTCTCTGGCACAGCTGGCCTGCGTGGAGCCTGTGCGTCTCCAAGCCTGGCTCACCCGCATGACCACGGCGCCCCCCAAAGATTCTGATCAGCTGGATATAATTCAGGAGAACCGGCAGCTGCTGCAGTTACTGACCACTTACATCGTCCGGGAAAACAGGTAGAGCGACTGCGTTTGTGTCATGTGGCCCTAATGACTCCAGAAACATGTTGAGAATTTTGAACCTCTTTCCTTCAGGCATCAGTCGATGGTATTTTCGGTGACTTCATAGCTCTTCCACTAGAGTCAGGGGTCTAGCAGGGCTCTTTGATCTCTCCTATGGAAAACTTTTGTGGTGACTCGACCTGTCTGTTGTAACTTAGTTGCGAGTTTTGTGCCCTAGTGGTCCAAGTCCAAAGTATGTGTACTCACGTATTCAGTGTTTAATTTGAAACTTTCTTTAATTACGCTTACAAATTTAGAGGTACGTGGAGTCAGAGTCATGTTGATTACTCACCAATTTGCTTTTTCTTTTTACCAGCCAAGTTGGGGAAGGTGTGTGTGCTGTGCTTCTGGGTACCCTAATCCCCATGGCAACAGAGATGCTGGCCAATGGTGATGGAACTGGTTTTCCCGAACTCATGGTTGTGATGGCCACTCTGGCCAGTGCAGGTCAAGGTGCTGGCCATCTTCAGCTTCATAATGCTGCCGTGGACTGGCTAAGTAGATGGTAAGATGATGAAATTGCAAGAACCCATTTGTAGGTTACAACATTGCCCTTGGAGAGTAGGGGGGTGAGTAAGTGCAGGTTGTTTTCTTTGTTGCTCAGAGTGAGTGTAAAAGAAATTTGAATCTCTACCTTTTTATCAGGGATCGAGGAGTAGCCAGTAACTCTGATCACTTTGTAATTAATCTTCTGTGTTTTCTTAGTAGAGTTTCCTGTTCATTATTCCTAGGAGAAGCCTTGGGGAACTGTCTTAAGTGTCACTGCTAAGGCCGTAGCGCCCCAGTCCTCTGATTGGTGTTCTAAGAATGCCTTTGCATCATAGCATCCACAAATTGATGCAAGGTCCGTGAAGATGCTCTCTTTCTTTGATTCATCTGATTTTATGTCCCTCCCTTCTTTTTTCCTTCGGGTTAGCAAGAAATACCTGTCACAGAAGAATGTGGTTGAGAAACTGAATGCCAACGTAATGCATGGAAAGGTAAGAAAGGGAGAAGCGGCCCCAGTCGGGGAGTGGTGATCCCGTGTTTGTGGTCAGGTGAAGTCCCTCCTTTCTGCTGGCCTCTGTCCCTGGCCAGTCTACAGAGGATAAAGCTGTAATCTCAGAGACCTGGAGATGTGCACTTGCTAACTATGCCCTTTGGTGCCTTCTGGGTGGCAAGAAGTGGGTGGAAGGAAATATTCTGGTAAACATCCACCAGAATCCTTCTTAAAACATAGTGAACTCCGGCTACGTTGAGATGCTGATGTGCCCTGGAAAACTGTCCCCTGCCCCTGCATCGGATCCGTGCGTCCTGAGCAGGCATTACGTGGGGTTGCAGGTTACCTCCCCAACTGCAGTCTCGGTTCCAGAACTGGGGCCCTCGCCCGAGGGCTCAGGTCACTGTGTCGAGAAGGAGGGTTCGATCTGACAGGAGCCCCACGTCCCGGCATCTCCCCCCCCCCCCTTCATGAACGTGACTGAGGTGGCCAAGGACAGATAACTGGCCCTCGAGACCCACCACCACACCATTCGTTTCTCCCTCCTTCAGCTCTGAACTGTCGTGGTGCAGAGCGAGGAACTGAGCGATCTGAGGCTCTGGTGCCAGACTGGGGGGGTCAGGCAGGCATGGACTCCCTGCAGGGGGGTGTGGAACCCTGTCGCTTGGTCTCTGAAGCTGTTTCTCTACCCTTGCACTGCTTGAGAACCCAGAAATTTAAATGTGTTTCACTGATGGTTAAAAAAATGCCAGTGGTAGAAAAAATGCTGACTACAGCCTATTCAGACTTAATCTAGTCTTTTTTTGAATTATTTTTCTTCCTTTTTTCCCCTTTTCTAATTTCAGTTTTACTTTGTTTTGCAAGATTTTATAAAGATTTATGTGTGTGTTTAAGAATAAAGGAATACCTAGTAATTCAGTACAATTTGTTGGTCAGCTCCATGTGGTCATAGTGCTAAGAGTCGGGGAAATGGGTAACTAAAACTTGTCGTCTTTTTGTGTTTCGCTTTTATACCATTCCTCTGCAATTGAACTTCACTGGGAAAAACTTGAGAAAAGATAGGTTACGTGATAACCTGCGGAGAAGCAGGGTGTTCACGGCATGGTGCTGTTCTCTTGCAGCACGTGGTGGTCCTGGAGTGCACGTGCCACATTATGTCCTACTTGGCCGACGTCACCAATGCACTGAGCCAGAGTAATGGCCAAGGCCCAAGTCACCTCTCGGTGGATGGGGAAGAGCGGGCCATCGAGGTGGACTCTGACTGGGTGGAGGAGTTGGCAGTGGAAGAGGAAGACTCCCAGGCGGAGGATTCAGTGAGTACCGCGTAACCCCAGGGGACCGCAGGGTGACCCCTGACCAGCACTTGCAGAGCCCATGCTAACGAGCTCTTGGGTCTCCCCCACAGGCCTTGTGAGCTTCAGAACTCACAGTCCTTATTGCCATCTCCCACATTAATGTGATTAATGCCAAGTGTGTCTCCAGGCCTGTGGAGCAGGCTATAGGGAGCTAGCCTCTTGGGTGAAAGGCCTGTTGAATTAGGCATGTGCCTTCTTCCATCCAGGGGCAATTATCCTGCTGTTCCTTAGTTTGCACATCTAAAGGGGAGTTTCGGGGATGAATTCTTCATGGGACTGGTGTGAGCTCCTTTGTAGAGAAAGCATAAGATTTCTCTCTTTCTTACCCACAAGACGCTAAGGTCTCACCTGAAATTGTAGCACATTTATAGCCGTAAGCCACTTCAAGGTTTCTGTGTGCCATTTATAAGTCAACCATTTTATTTATATAGCTTGTGTTTTTGTGGGTGTCTGGAGGGGTGTAATTCCAGTTAAAAAGACTTATTATCTTTGAAGGATGAAGATTCTCTTTGCAATAAACTTTGCACTTTCACCATCACTCAGAAGGAATTCATGAACCAGCATTGGTAAGAAGAGTTCTCTCTTTTAGGTGAGGGCGTGCCAGGCTTTGATTGTTGGGACTTCTGGGCTCATTTGCCGGCTCTCGTTCCTCATAGGTACCACTGCCACACCTGCAAGATGGTCGATGGGGTGGGTGTGTGCACAGTGTGCGCCAAGGTGTGCCACAAGGATCACGAGATTTCCTATGCCAAGTACGGATCCTTCTTTTGTGACTGTGGAGCCAAGGAAGATGGCAGCTGTTTGGTGAGAGACTGGCACACTTGCTGGGCTGACAGGGTGACTTGTTAGTGACATGAGAAGGCTTAACCAGCCTGGAACTCTGCATGTCCCCTGGGTCTAGGAGTACATTCTGTTTCTGTCACTAATCATGCCGTAAGAATGTTAGAACTTGCAGGGTCATTTGAGATCTTGGAGTTTTTATGAGACCCCCCCATAATTTCCGACATTGTAACCAAGACCCATTGCTCTGTGTAAGTTTTAGATGTTAGGCAATCACCACGAAGAGCAGAATTCGGGCCTTTGGCTGTTGTTTCAGTGGCTAGCCAGTTTCTCCTGTGGGTCAGATTTGTCTCCAAGACCTCGGGGCCTCATTTCATCTGTGCCTGTGGCAAGAGCTTAGGGCCCCAACATTTTCTGTCCCAGGCGCTGGTGAAGCGAACGCCTAGCAGCGGCATGAGCGCCACCATGAAGGAGTCAGCGTTTCAGAGTGAGCCCAGGGTGTCGGAGAGTCTGGTGCGCCACACCAGCACGTCCCCCGCTGACAAGGCCAAAGTCACCATCAGTGATGGCAAGGGTGCTGACGAGGAGAAGCCCAAGAAGAGCAGCCTGTGCCGCACGGTGGAGGGCTGCCGGGAGGAGCTGCAGAACCAGGTGGGTGCCCGGGGCGCCCGGCACCGTGGGCGGAGGGCAGAGCCCGCAGGTGGTCCTCGTGCAGACAGTGCCCAAGGCTGTCCATGCAGCTCCACTGGCAGGCCTGGGGGCTGTTTCCCCTTTCTCTGGGTTTTCCCGTTTCCGCAGTGTGAACGTGAAGCAGGCGTGTGGTCAGCTGTGCCTGACAGGGAGGGTGTATCACTGAGGAGTGTGGGTGGGGTTTGTGGGAGGGCGGGTCTGAGTTCTGTGGTGCAGTGGAGCTCCCTTCCGGGGCCAGGGCTCTTCATCTGAAGCACAGACGACAGGGCAGGATTTGAGTTTTGTCGAATTTCCTGAGGATGGCACACAGCTAGCACCATTCTAGTTTCACAGGAGAGAAGCGAACTGGTTGTGCGTGATGGGCATGCCTGAGCATTAGGGTGTCTGCGAGGCTCCTCATTTAGAAAGGTGGCTCTGGAGTTAGCAGCCCAGCGGCATGTTGATTGGGATCAAGTCCAGTATTGGGAGAAAGGGATGATTCTCCGTAATGGATTCCGAAGGTAGATTCTGGCAGGATTATGATGAGTATGGCCCGTAATTCTTTGTCTTTTTTTTTCCATTCGTGCATTTGGATTTTTCTCAGGCCAATTTCTCCTTCGCGCCTCTCGTGTTAGACATGCTCAGTTTCCTCATGGACGCCGTTCAGGCCAACTTCCAGCAGGCGTCCGCCGTGGGCAGCAGCAGCCGGGCGCAGCAAGCCCTGCGCGAGCTGCACACTGTGGACAAGGCGGTCGAGATGACAGACCAGCTCATGGTGAGTGTGTCGGGTTTGGGGACCGAGACTCTGCAGCGTGGTAGGTGCTCTAAGAAACATCCTTAAAGCGGTCAGTCCCTGGCCATTTAGAACTTGGAACCTGAGGCACTGTGACATGCAGAGTGCAAATCAGCACGTGAGGTGTGTCTTGTAAAGAAGCCGTTTTGAGTGCGTCCCCTTTTCATTCCGCCAAGGTGTGAGGATCTTCATTTGGAGGCAGTTAGAACAGAAATTTCTTCTGTAGATGAAAGAGAAAACCTCTGTGTTGTATCTTCTTCGCTAAGAGTTATCTGACTTGCAAAAGTGTTTGTCCTCTTTTGCTTTAGGTGACTTTCCTTTAGTTCTTTGTATGACATGGGTTACAAGTTGTAAGTCATTATCCACGGTAAAACCTGTGCTCGGCACTGAGAATGGATTTCCGGCGGGTCTGCCGGGCCTCTTTAGTGGACAGTGCAAAAATGAATGAGGTACATGGCTAGGTCTCACAGGGTGACTGCTTTTAAGGGGAAAATAGTTATATGGAAATCCACATGCATACAGACACACATATACTAAGGTATTTTATTAAAAACTGGTTAGAGTTTTACACAGCAGTTGCACATAAAAGATGGTTCTGAATCCATTTAAGTCCAAGATACCTGAATATAAGGGTATAAGACACCTATGTAGTTCAGTGTGTTTTCTTTACTCTCAAAACAAAGAAACAAAAAAGTCACAGTTTTAGAGCATGGTTTTTAGACTTGTAGCTATTAAAGATGAAGATAAAAAGTACTGGGATGGTGTTGGTAACCCACAGAGCTGCTGGCTTTCAGTTTTCCTAGGTTGGTTCAATGAGAAAACATTCCATAGCACTATCATTTTATTTTTCAAAAAGATCATATGTTTTTTGAGAGCCAGTAGTTTTAATTAATTAAGTTTGGGTTTATGAAACACTCACTACGTTGTTCTTACCAGATGATAATAACTTCACAAGTGTACCAGTGTCCGTGGGTCAGAGATCACATCCATTACTTCTGAATGACCAAGCTGCAGCATCTTTATCACCTGAACAGTGTGCGAGTCCACTTGACCTTGCTTGTCTTATTACTGCCTCCTCCCTCGGCTTCCCTCTGTTCCAGGTTCCCACCTTAGGCTCCCAGGAGGGTGCTTTTGAGAATGTCCGGATGAACTACAGCGGGGACCAGGGCCAGACGATCCGACAGCTCATCAGCGCCCACGTGCTCAGGCGCGTGGCTATGTGTGTGCTTTCCTCCCCCCACGGGCGCCGCCAGCATCTGGCTGTCAGCCATGAGAAAGGCAAGGTGGGTCCTCCACTCCTTCCCACTCATTTCAGGTCCTGTTTGTTTTAAGTGCTAAGTAGAACAGGTAGATGACTGTGCCCAGATTGGCCCTCGGAAAAGGTTTATCAGTTTTGAGGACTGTGTCAGGGACAGTGCTGAATGGGCATTTCTACGTGAGCCCTCAGTTCCTAGATTAGCCTGAGATGACTGGAATGTTCCAGTGTGACTGGGACAGAGGTTCTGTTTCTAATTAGTAAATTCCCACTGAACACGCCCTTCCAGCCCCTGGGAAAGGTGGTAGCCAGCAGTTACCTGTGGCATTGTAGCTCCCATCCTTGCCCAGTTGGGTCGCTGTGGGAAGGCATAAGCCAAGAGACAAACAGCTTCATAAGAAGGCTCGGCGTTCCTTGTTTAGTTCTTTCCTGCCCTCCTAACCCTCTAAGGACACAGGGAAGGTGATATGGTGTGAGGGAGGCGAGGGAATGGTGCTTATCTTAACTCTCGTTTTTCTGTATTCTGGCTTCTGTATCACCAGTAAAGTTAACATTTTAGAAGTGAGAAACAAATTAGAGATATGTATGTTCTTAAAATAGCTCAAAAATACTTTTTTCTTTTTAAAAAAATATTTATTTATTTTTAGAGAAGGGAAGGGAGGGAGAAAGAGAGGGAAAGAAACATCAATGTGTGGTTGCCTCTTGTGCGTCCATACTGGGGACCTGGCCCGCAACCCAGGCGTGTGCCCTAGACTGGGAATCAAACCGGCAGCCCTTTGGTTCAGTAGGTTGGCATTTAATCCACTGAGCCACACCAGCCGGGGCTCAGAAGTACTTGCAGAAACATTTTGTAGTAGACTATAAAGGATATAGTACCTAGAAATTTTTTATTTATGAACTGATTATACAAAGAGAAATCGGTCTTACTACTCATTTGTTTGGTCCTCACTGGAAGGAAGAAATGAAAGAACATTCCATATCTTTCAGCAAGGAGAAGTAGGGGCTGATATTATTGTTCTAGGGTTTTCCAAAGAGGCTCGTCTACAATAAACAACTATTGACGGGCCTGGTGTCATTGCTGTTCTCTGAGAAGCCCGGGGTGAGAAGAGATTGCTTGTTCTTTTGCAGATCACTGTTCTGCAGCTCTCCGCACTCTTGAAGCAAGCAGATTCCAGCAAAAGGAAGTTGACTCTGACGCGCCTGGCGTCTGCTCCAGTCCCCTTCACTGTGTTGAGCCTCACTGGGAATCCATGCAAGGAAGACTACCTGGCTGTATGCGGACTGAAGGTAACAGTCCAGATCCAGGATCCTAATCACCTTCTCTCTCCTGTTCTCAGCACCACTTACTCTTAGTGGCTGTTGAGGGTAAACTTAAAACCATTAGAGTGCCAAAGAAATCTCTCTGAATTCCTTCTAGATTGTTTTCATTTGGGATAGTCTTCATGTGTTCTTGAACCTGAACATGTCCTAGACTGTCTGAATACTGTCTGAGGACAGGGAATGTCAGGGAAGAAAAGGGAACGTTTGAACTCTGGAATGAACTAGCCTATTTCCAAATCATCTCTCAACCAGTCTGTCCCTTAACCCGTGTCCAGGACTGCCATGTGCTGACCTTCAGTAGCTCAGGCTCCGTTTCGGATCACTTGGTGCTGCACCCCCAGCTGGCAACGGGGAACTTCATCATCAAAGCCGTGTGGTTGCCTGGTTCACAGACCGAGTTAGCGATCGTCACCGCAGACTTCGTCAAGGTACCGTGTCAGCTCTGTTGGTGTGGTCCCAGAATAGTTTTGCTTTTAAATCTGGAATGTCTGATCTCCCTTGTGTGCTAGCTTTTCCCAGAAATTAAAAATAAAGAGTCCTAATGTTTTGTTGCCTTTTGTTACATTGGCGAGCGGCAGCTTTCTGTGTATAGGTGACATGAAGTTGATTCTGGTTCTGCCCGCATCGTACCACAGCTGTTACTGTACCTGATACCGAACTTGCCGATGTGTACCTTTCCCCTACTCGTTCCTCGAGGGAGAGGAAAGATAGTTACCGTTGCAGCTCTTTGCATCGATCAGGGTCGTTTGGGGATGGAGCTGCAGTAGAGCTCCCTTACTTCCTTTCTCTTCCTTCCGCTCTGCAGATCTACGACCTGTCTGTTGATGCCTTGAGTCCAACTTTCTACTTTCTCCTGCCGAGCTCAAAGATACGAGATGTTACCTTCCTCTTCAATGAGGAGGGAAAAAACATCATTGTTATAATGTCTTCAGCCGGGTACATCTATACTCAGCTCATGGAGGAGGCCAGCAGCGCCCAGCAGGGACCCTTCTATGTCACTAATGTTCTGGAAGTCAACCACGAGGACCTGAAGGTTAGAGCAAATGTTGCCATTTCCTTCTATTCCAGGTATAATTAGCAATTCTGCTCTGTTCTTTTTCTTTGCTTTATGCTTCTAACTTTTTATCTCATAGCTAAAACTCTTGTTCTTTAGGACTAAACCGATTCAACTTGACGTTTCTTTATTCCCACGTGTGTTTAAGACTTAGCCACCGGGGTCTTGTGCTTAGACTGTGAGGGCCCAGCATCTCGACTGAAAATCAATCACCAGCAAAACAGGAAGCTGGTAGCCAAGGCAACATGTGAAGTTAATGCAGGTGTTGTGTCCTGTCCCGACAGGACACCAACAGCCAGGTGGCAGGTGGCGGCGTGTCTGTCTACTACTCCCACGTGTTGCAGATGCTGTTCTTCAGCTACTGTCAAGGCAGATCGTTCGCAGCCACCGTCAGCAGGACGACCCTGGAGGTGCTGCAGCTCTTCTCCATCAGCGTCAAGAGGTGGGAGGGGCCGCAGTGCTCAGCTTCGTGGCGGCCACATCCAGTAGGGTGGCTGCACCTCCCTCCCAAGTCCTGGTGTCTGTTCCGGGTTTGGTGGAATGCACTTTTGTCCAGTAAACGTCTTCCGTCCTTGCTTGGTGTTTCTGAAATCATGCAACTTCCAGTATTGGTAGTTTTGGCTGTGTGCTCATTCTGTCCCCCACCATGGAGACCCCAGGCTGTAAGAGGTGGTTTGCGGTGAGGCCACTGTCCCTCAGAAGGAAAAGCTATAGTCGTGGCAGCAAACAGGATTTGTTTTATCCTCTCCCGAGGACGTGCTTATTGATTTTAGAGAGAGGGAAGGGAGGGGGGTAGAGAAAGGGACAGAAACATCAGTGCGAGAGAGACATCGATGGGCTGCCTCCCACGTGCGTCCTGAGTGGGGATCCGACCCACAGCCTGTGTGTGTGCCCTGACTGTGAATCAAACCTGCAGTCTTTTGATTTACAAGGTGACACTCCAGCCAGCGGAGCCACACTGGTCAGGGCATCAAATCTGATTTTAATGTGGTCACTGAGTTTGGAGAAGGGAAAGTAAGTCCCTCCTTGACACGCATGCTGTCACAGGCCCCTTAGGTTGCCCCCTGGGGGACTGACTGGTCGTGGAACGTGGCGTCATCAGTAGTGGGGACATGGTTGGGGTTGGGGAGGTCGAGGCTTCCGCCAGGTTTCCAGGTAATAGCGGTGTGCGTGCAGTAGTGAGTGTTCGTTCAGGGAGGAGGAAGAAGGGGTTTAGGACTTCCTGCTGTCTCTCTTAGCTGCTGTCGAGGGCCGTTCTAGCACTTTGTCTCTGGTCTCTGTTTTGTGAACTACCTGTTTGGGATGGAATAAAAGAGATGGCATTCACACATAACTTGAAGTACCTGGAGGTCCTCACTAGGACAGTGGGCCGTGAGCCTTAGGCCGCTCCACGGCCCTGTGTAGTTGACAGCCTCTGGGCACATGAGCTCACCTGTGCCCTCAGACAGTGGAACCTAGCATTGGAGGTGCTAACCAGGACTCCCACTGAGGACACACGTCGGGGCACGTGAAAGTAAATACGTGGCTCGACTCGTGGGGAATTGAGTTCCTGCCCAGGGGTCTTGCTCTGGGAGTCCAGTGTGTAGTGAGGACGGCCGTTAGGTCCAGGGAAGCACTAGCAGATGGTGACTGGTACCTAACTGTGGCCACCTTTGTTGTCCGCAGTTCCAATGGTGGCAGTAAGACGTCTCCTGCCCTCTGCCAGTGGTCTGAGGTGATGAACCACCCTGGCTTGGTGTGTTGTGTCCAGCAAACAACAGGTGTGCCGCTGGTAGTTATGGTGAAACCAGACACTTTTCTCATTCAAGAGATAAAGACCCTTCCTGCCAAAGCAAAGGTCAGTGCACATTCTCCTGTTGCTTGAACAGGCTGAGCCTGGTCTGGTTCTGTGTTGGTCTGTCACGTGCCTTTCCCAGCTTTGTCAGCGGAGGTCCAGAAAAGTGTTTGGATCTGGTTTTTTCTGCACGTCTATGTCACCCTTAGGCAGCCCTGCAGCTGGCTGTGAGAGTAGGTGCTTCTCTGCCTCATTCTCTCCGTAGGTTCTGATCTGTAGGCGCAGAAACTAATGCCCTCCTCTGTCCCCTTCTCCTAGATCCAAGACATGGTCGCCATCAGGCACACGGCCTGCAACGAGCAGCAGCGGACGACGATGATCTTGCTGTGCGAGGACGGCAGCCTGCGCATTTACATGGCCAACGTGGAGAACACCTCCTACTGGCTTCAGCCGTCCCTGCAGCCCAGCAGCGTCATCAGCATCATGAAGCCTGTCCGGAAGCGCAAAGCAGCCACCATCAGTAAGGCCGCCTCACGGCTGCGGGGGCGGGGGGGTGGTCTTCTAGATTGCCACTCGGTGTGGGCTGGGTAAACATCTGTGAGGAGTCAGCGACTCTCCGCTTGTGCATTTAAAAAATATTTTTATTTAAAAGATTTTATTTATTTATTTTTGAGAGAGGAGAAGGGAGGAAGAAAGAAAGGGAGAGAAACATTGACTGGTTGCCTTTGCCCACCCCCACCTGGCATCCTGGCCCACAACTCAGGCACGTGTCCTGACTGGGAATCGAACCAGTGGCCTTTAGGTTCATTTACTAACGCTCAGTCCACTGAGCCTCACCAGCCAGGCCTCGCTTGCACATTTTGTAAAGGTAGGGATGTGGGCCGGCTGATTTCCAAAAGCAGAGTGGGGTTTCCTGAGGCCGCCGGTGTTCCGTGAGGATCTGGAGGGACGTCGCACAGGTGGGACATGCCCGCTGGCGTCTACCTCGGGCCAGCTGTGCTCCGGTGCCCAGGAAAGAATCATCCCTCAGCCCGTGTTTGAATGTTTTCTCTGGGTTTAGGGGAAATATCTTGCCTGCTGTGAAGTGCAGGACAGGGCTGATGGGGGAGTAGGCTCTTTGGTTGGTCCGCTTCCCCGAGCAGTGAGGAGCCGCTCGCAGGTCTCTGAGCTGGGAGCCTTGCTCCTGACCGATAGAGGACTCTTCAGGGAGTGAAGGCCTTAACGTAGGAGCGAGGGAATCTGGCTCGGCAAAGACAGCTGCAGGGGTCCTCCCACCACCTGCGTGGGAGATGGTGATGCCACTCACCCTCCCGTGAAGAAGTATTTCCCGTTGGTTTTACATAAAGCAGCTGTGAAAGGACCTACTGCTGTGTAACAGACAGCACCCAAACCAGCTCCGGTGTCTTTGTCCTGCTAGGCAGTGCTGTGGTTTATAGGGACGAGGACTGTTGGCCAGCTCCCTGCGTGCAGGCATCGTACTGATGCCGACACTGTAGCCCAGGGTCTGTCTAGAAAGCTCGGAGCACATGAGTGTGGGCTCCACTGGGAGTGGGCAGGCAGCGGCAGAGACCCCACTACCAGTGCTCTCTGGTCATCTGGTGCTACTCTCCACAGCGACGCGCACGTCCAGCCAGGTGACCTTCCCCATCGACTTCTTTGAGCACAACCAGCAGCTAACGGATGTGGAGTTTGGCGGCAATGACCTCCTGCAGGTCTACAATGCACAACAGATCAAGCACCGGCTGAATTCCACTGGCATGTATGTGGCCAACACCAAGGTGAGGACTGCGTCTGGCTGGGTTCCGTCCCTCAGAAACGGTATTGTTCGGAACACATTTCTTTTTAGAATGCAGGTATGAGGTCTTTTCCCCTGGTCCTAGTTGAGTGGTCCCTGGCTGGTGCAGCAGGGCTACCGTGCAGAGGACCGGGGGTGGTTCGTGCTGGTGAGAAGGGGGAAAGGGAGCCTGAAGTTGAAGAGCTCTGCCCCCTGCCTCAGTGTGCCCATCTTTGGCAGCAGGAAGTGATTAGTGGAGGGCGGAGAGGGTACGGGTCTCCTCTGGGGTCACACACCGAGAGACTGTCAGAGGAAGGAGTGTGCAGGTTTGCCCTTAAGAACTCGTATTCATTCTCTGGTGTGCGCCTTTCCGCCCTGCAGCCCGGTGGCTTCACCATTGAGATTAGTAACAACAACAGCACGATGGTGATGACAGGCATGCGGATCCAGATTGGGACCCAGGCGATCGAACGGGCTCCGTCGTATATCGAGATCTTCGGCAGAACTATGCAGCTTAACCTGAGTCGCTCACGCTGGTTCGACTTCCCCTTCACCAGAGAAGAAGCCTTGCAGGCTGATAAGAAACTGAACCTCTTCAGTGAGTCACCAGCCCCTGGCACAGACTGTGTTCTTCTCATTGTGACTGCTGACCCAGGCCGCTTCCCTGTTGGCTCCCCATGTTCTGGGAGCCCTGTATTCCAGCGATATCTCTGTAGCCTCTACTGGCAGGAATCTCTGAGCTTTGTCTGAGATATAAAGAGGCAGGGTGACAGGAAAAGGATGTACTTGAGAATGGGAGGGGCCCCAGGGGGACAGACACCCATTGGGTTGCACCCTGCCTTGGTGCCCACTTCTGTAGGCCGGGGTCGTCCTTGCTGCGGGGCTGCCTGTGTGTTTCTGCGGAGCAAGATTAGCATCTGGAATCACAGGGCTGCCTTAAAGCACAGATGAGAGCCTAAGGCCCCATGTCTCTGGGAGGGGTTTGGTGGTCCCTGCCTTGCCATGCCATTGAAGACTTGAAACCCTCAGAGTACAAGCCCCTGAGTCTCTCTCTCCAGCACTCACTGGCCAGCCCTCTGATGCTGCGGTGTGGATGGTGGTGGTCCGTGCTCTGAGCAGAGGGAGTGCTCTGCGCTCCCTGGGGTGGGGGTGGGCGGCGTGGCCCCCGACAGACCAGTGGGTCTGATCCTCACAGCGGTGGTGAGCAGCTGTTCTTCCCCCTCGTAGACTGGTCAGTGCAAGTGTGTTTGGGGTGTGCAACATCTGTACAAGACTGAGGTGCTGCGGCTCCTCGGGAGACAGGCCCCTCCATGACTGTGACGTGCACGTGATGTGTGTTCTGCCCAGACTTAGTCTGGTCTCTGCTTCGGAGGCAGTGGCCTTAGCCCTTCAGAGAATGGGCTCCTTAAGGCCTCCTCTGGCTTGTTGTAGTTGGGGCCTCTGTGGATCCGGCCGGAGTCACCATGATCGACGCCGTGAAAATCTACGGCAAGACGAAGGAGCAGTTTGGCTGGCCCGATGAGCCCCCGGAAGAGTTCCCGCCTGCCGCCGTCAGCAGCATCTGCCCTTCAAACCTGAACCAGACCAATGGCACCGGGGAGAGTGACCCGGCCGCCCCCACTACGACCAGCGGCACTGTCCTGGAGAGGTACCGGCACTGGCGGGGGCTGGCTGCAGTCCTCACCGGTTTTCACCTTCCCTGCAGGGCTTGTGTCTTCAGAGAGCCAGTCTCTGTGAACTGCCCCAAGTCTAGCCTGTGATTTTCAAGCTTGCACACAGCTCCCTGGCACTCGCTGTCTCCTGAGTGTGCAGGCAGAGAGCCTGGAAGTGTGCTGAGAGCCGTCGGACTCCAGTCTCTGCCCGGGGCTCCTGTGTCTTCTCTTAGTGCTCAGGTGTCCTTTGGAGTCGCCAGAGGATGCTGACTAAGAAGCTTAAGCCAGGATTATGGATTAGGATCCAGTCTTGCTGAAATTATAGGGGAAAATCTCCCCTTTCATTCTGATTCCATCATTTTCTCATCTTTCTCTGCAGCAGCAACTTATGTCGTGGTAACACTGCTGCCAGAGGTTGGCTACTGCGTCTATAGCAGAGCTGAGAGCCTCCTGGCTCCCTCCAGTGGCCTTCTTAAGCACTGCGCTTGGCTTCTTTGCACTAGGTAGCTGCTGGTTTGCCACGGCAGATGGAGTAACTCATGATGTGAGATGTTGAGTTTCTTACATTGTAAGTCAGAATAGCCTGGCTTGGGATCACTGCCTCCCACCAGCAGCCTCCCTCTCTCCCTTTTCTCTCTTTTTTCTCTCTCCTTTGTCCCCTTACCCTATTCTTATATTGTTTGCTTAGGATGTGTTTCCAAGTTTCTCTGAGCTTCACATTTTTTTCCTTTTTTTCCTTTGCTTCCCCCCAAAGTTCTGAAACTGAGTCCCTAACCAAGCTGGACCGGTTAGTATGCCTTCTTCCTTTCTCTGCACGAGTGAGTGTGTGTCAGAGAGCCGTGCGACCCGAAGTGGCTTGGCGTCGGTCCTGCTTCTGTGGAGAGCCCCCCCGCTTCTTTCTGTCTGGTCATTGCATGGCTGCAGAGCTGTCCGCGGAGCAGCGGGGAATGGGGAGGGCGGTGCGTGCGCACTTGGTGTTGGCCGCTTCAGACCTCGTTGGCTCTGTCCCCCTCACCCCGTTCCTCTCCGTGCCCTCTCTGCAGTGGGCGGGAAGGGCGGCCAGGGGCGGTGGGGCAGTGGAGGAGTCCTTCCATCTGAAAAGCCACTGGGGAGCTTATTTCGTCCCACTTCCTTTTACGCCTCTGGTCCCTCTTCCCGAGCTCTTTACTGCCTTCCTCTCCCCCTTGACCTCTCCCTCCAGCTGCCCCTTCAGTCCTTCCCCTTTCTGTTTGAGCGTGGGCCATCAGAGTGTTGGTCTTCACACTGTGCACACGAACCCCGCAGGGCCGGCCCTGGGGAGCGTGCTCCGAGGTGCCCTCCTGCAGTTGGGTTTCCTGTCTTAGCTTGGGTTTCTAAAGGTGCTCTGAAGTATCATTTAAATGTTGGCGTTGGCACACTCCTGAAAACACGGTTTGCCCTCTCCCCATACTTAGGGACTCATAGGAAGTGCCTCTGTGCCTTTTCTAAGAGGCGTAAGTGAGTGTAAGCTGTTTTTACCAGTGTGAGAAGATGGCTTCACCTTTTCCCTGGTGTGAGTGTCCCTTTGCCTGTGATCTGTGGGCGCCTGAGCTCCGGGCCTCATCACATCCAGACTTCTAAGCCCATTTCAGTGATCCCAGCCATAGGCAGCCGAAGGAGCACGTTTATCCTCTTTGCGGAAGAAGAGCCCCGTCTCCGAGTTACAGAGAATGAACGTGGCCTCAGGCTGATCTCTGAGCGGGCACCAGGTTTCTTCTGGCCCACACCACTGGGAGCGATGTGCATGGTGCTCATGGCCATGGTGCTCATGGCCGGTCCCTGTGCTCCGGTTTTGCGTTTGGCATTCATTAGCTGTCCCCAGGGTCCTCAGGACTCGAGTTTGCACTGGCCAAAGCACAAGGCAGAGAGAAGGGCTGTTGGGCTGAAGCCAGCTTTTCTGTCTCCCTAGGCTGGTTGTGAGTTCTTTAGAAGCCCTGGAAAGCTGCTTTGCTGTTGGCCCAATCATCGAAAAGGCAAGTTCCTTTTTCAAAGTACACGGGAGGCTTTCTGGAGAAGCAGGAAGGCAGTGGAGTCGTCGGAGGCCCCGGGGACTCGAAGCTGAAGAACATTTACAGCTTAATCTTGATTTGCAGAGAGGCTCCAGGGAAGTCTTCAGCTTCAGGCCTTCTGTTCTACTTTTAGGAGGCCCGTAGTGTTTCCTAGAGTAGGGTGGTGCTGGTAAAAGAACGCTGTTCCGGGGGTCGTGAACTTGGACTCAGTTTCTGCACCTATGTTGTGAGATTATAATTTTTGAAATTCTTTGTTTGGCTTTTTGCAGTCCCTGGAGTGTGTAACCTTGCTCTACTGGTCTAGAAGGGAAGAGGGGGAGGGCAGGGTTCAGACAGTGCATTTGGCACGGACTGGATAGGGTCAGTGGTAGGTAACCCTGCTGTCTGTTGCGTCAGGAGAGAAACAAGAATGCAGCTCAGGAGCTGGCCACCTTGCTGCTGTCCCTGCCGGCCCCTCCCAGTGTCCAGCAGCAGTCCAAGAGCCTCCTGGCCAGCCTGCATACCAGCCGCTCAGCCTATCACAGCCACAAGGTAAGCGTTCCCTCTCAGGGGTGTTTTCTGAGTACTGACAGGGCATGGAACTAAGTTGGCTTTTCATGTGTAAAGCAGGAGTATGGTTAAGTAAGGTGGACGGCATAGCGTTGCAATTAGACCCCTGCAGTCCGAAATGTCTCCTGAGAAATTAGTGGATATCGCTGCAACCGAGGACAAGCCAACAGTGGGCTGCGCGTTTGCGCTTGTTTCTCAGCACCAGCAAGATTCACAGAAGAGAAGGGAGGGCCATCAGTGTGTGAATGCTCCCTCCTACTGGAAGGGAGGGAGGAGGGGGCTCCCTCAGGAGAGCAGGATGGCTGGTGTTTGCCTTTCCACCCGCTGTGGCCCGACTGGGCGAGCCTGCGGTGGACGGGGGGTCTCACCTGTGGAAGTCGGCAGGGCTGAAGGTGGCCAGTCAGGCCGGTTTCTGGTTTCTGTAGATGGGAAAGACGACAGTTCAGACCCAGGCTTGTGGGTTAGCTTTGTGCCTCCGGCCCAGAGATCTGGCACATTGTCTCAAGGAGAGACAGTTTTGGGGACAGTTTGTGTGAGGCGCACTTACAGGAGATTGGCTCCTTCACTGTAGGAAAGTGATCTGGGGTGTTACATTCCTGGAGAATTGAGTGGTTTCTAATTTTCCCAGTATACTTTGTACTGACTTTGTGACTTTTAAATTTTGTGTAGTGCCTTTACTATTTTATGTGTTAAGAAGTTTAACTTTGAAGATTTGTTCCAGTTAGCCAGGTGGTAATCAACCTGTTCTCCGGAGGGAGGTAGCCAGCCTGCCAGCCTGCCAGCTGTCCTCTCCGCTCTAGTGCCGTGACCCCTCTGTTGTAGGATCAGGCCTTGCTGAGCAAAGCTGTGCAGTGTCTCAACACCTCCAGCAAAGAAGGCAAGGATTTGGACCCCGAGGTCTTCCAGAGGCTGGTGATCACAGCTCGCTCCATTGCCATCATGCGCCCTAACAACCTCGTCCACTTTACGGAGTCAAAGCTGCCCCAGATGGAAACAGGTGAACTTGGCCTATGTGGCCGTGGTCCTGAAATCTGCAAATACATTTTCTATGGCCTTTCATCTCCTTGCTGTTCTCACTGGCCTCTGGCTGACTGCATGCTCTGGCCAGGGATCTTACCCTGGTGTCTTTCTACCTGTGGAGGGTTCGTGACATTAGGCTTGTACCATTTTAAGTAAATACTCCTTCCACTGCTTACTCCCTGGGTTGTTGTTGGGTTTATTTAGTGCTCTAGACATCAGTCTAGTCTGTCACTGTGTCTTATGATTTTCAGGGTAAAGTTAAAAGTTAGAGCACCTTCAGGCCCCAGGTGCTTTAAACCGCTAGGGTCATGTCTTCGGCTTTCGTGCTGCTTTCGTTGGTTCGTGTGGTGGTCCGTCTCGGTGCCCGAGTCTGTTTCCTCCTCCTTCCCACTTTGTCTGGGCACCACCCTTGTTTTGCTTTTATCAAATATAGTTCATTGATGCTTTTACAATTCTTTGTCACATGTACCCATGTACTGTCCTCATCCTGTGCCTCCGTCTAATACTGTGACCCAGGAATCATTCTAGAAAATCTCAGAGGTTCTCCCAGCTGTTACAGTGGGGAGTTGAACAGTGGGACCTGGACCTCTGAATCTGCGGTGAAGACCCTGAACACTCCCCCTTCTGCTGAACTCTAACACGCGATGTCTTCTGTGATGTTCCTTTCCCAGACTGCTTTTCTCCTAGGTGTGCCTGCTGGAGTCTAGGGATAGTTGGCATGTTGATTGGGGCCCCACTTGAAACTCCCTCCCCAGGCAAGCGTCCTTGACCTGAGTTAAACTTGACACAAATTAAATTCCATCTCCGATTTACCCTCGTTACTAACTTTCTTTCTGTGTAGAAGGAGTGGAGGAGGGGCGAGAGCCTCAGAAGCAGGTGGACGGGGATTGCTGCGGTTTCATCACCCAGCTGGTGAACCACTTCTGGAGACTCCATGCTTCCAAACCCAAGAACGCCTTCTTGGCGCCTGCCTGCCTGCCAGGTACCACGTGGGAGAGGGCACTAGTGTGGAGGCAGCTAGCGAAGCCCGCCACGAGTCCTGTCTTTGAGCAGGCCCAACCCCCAGCCGTTACCTTCATCGCCCGCCTCTTCCAGAATGCGTAGTCAGGGAACAGAAAGCTGGGGGTCAGGCACTGCTCCTGACACAGGAAGGCAGAGAGTGGTGGGGAGGGAGCTGTCGTGTAGCCTCTGTGTCAGGTTGGCCGTTTCCCATGGGCATGTGTGCGCCCTCGGTTGCATTTGGAACTATTTCAGAAATCCTTGCGAGACTGACTGACAGCCAGTTCGCCAGGTAGGAGTTAGGTGTCAGCCTGGAGAACCGTGTTGTTCCTAGGCTGCCACTGCCTTCGGTGTCTGAGTTCTCACACCACCCTGAGTTCCGGTGCGAGGGCCGGATCCGAACGGCAGCCAGAGAAGCAGAACCGCCCCGGTGCTCACTCGTGTTGGGAGTTTGCGTGGGCAGCACACCTGAGGGCATGGCAAGGTCGTGCTTGTTGTTACCACAGGTTTGGGGTTAGTGGGGACATTCAGAATCTGCCCAGCTCTTCCCACTTCTCTGCCCTGGTTTGATGTCCAGGAGGGCAGGCAGCCACTTCCTGCTGAGACTCGGGGGGTCTGGAAAGGCTTCCGAGGGCAGTTTGGGAGATCGGGCAGTTTGGGAGATCGGAAGACTAGGAGTGAGACAAACCGGATACTGCTGGCAACCTGCCTCTCGTGTGTGTTTTCTTGGTTTTGCTGTGTGTGCTTGTTGTTGTTCGCTTGACTTTTGTGTGGAGATAAGGATTTATACTTTCGTCTTAGACTCTTAAGTAGGTGGAATTTTCTCTGTTGTCCTTTTCTCCCCTTCAGGCCTGACTCACATCGAAGCCACTGTCAACGCGCTGGTGGACATCGTCCACGGCTACTGCACGTGTGAGCTGGACTGCGTCAGCACGGCCTCCAGGGTGTACATGCAGATGCTGCTGTGTCCCGTACGTACCCCACGCTGCCTGGGCGCGTGCGGGACAATTTTAGTACATTTGCTAGTGAGCCAGAACACTCTTCAGGGAGGTAATGGGAGTTGAGAGTTTTGAGTATCAGTAAAAGGTTTAAGATTTCATTCATTCCATGGGGGAGAAAAGGTTTGAAGAGGTGATGGGCTTTGTCTTGTTTAGGGCTGAATGCCCAGGGGATATCCTGGTGGTTACTACTTAGTGCTAAGTATTAACCAAAAGGGGTACACGAATGACCACCACTAAGCTCTGGTTCCCGTGACTCTGTCACAGAAGCTCAGTGTTTGAAGTGCCAGTTGTAGCACAGAGCTAAGGCGAGCCCGATTGTCTGATGAGAAGCCCCCCCCCCCGCCACCCCATAGAGAGCCAGGTGGCCTGCCGGTCTACCAGCTGGGACTGCGCTGCGAGAGTGGGGGGAATGGGTCTTACTTGGCCAGGTCAGGAGATGGGGTTAACTGCGGAGCTCGGTCAGCAGGGTCGCGGGCGAGAGTAGGTAGGTCTTCTCCGCGCATGGCAACGAGTGATGGAGAGAGGGAGGTGTTTGCAGACAGTGCCCTGAATACTGTGAAACCTAAGCATGACAGTGTCCTTCAACCTCAGGACCCTGCGGTGAGCTTCTCCTGTAAACAAGCTCTGATTCGAGTCCTGAGGCCCAGGAACAAGCGGAGACATGTGACACTGCCGTCCTCCCCCCGCAGCAACACTCCGATGGGTAACGTGGGGTCTCCACATGGGCTCATGTGGCTGGGGGGGGGGTGCTGCCCACGTTGGGCCAAGGATCGGAGCCTGCGGTGTGTGCATCCGTCATTGTCGTCCTGCCTCGTTCTGCAAGGGCTGTCAGGTGGCAGATAAAAATGCGTACACTGAGTGGGATAAAAATAAAGAAAATCAAAGCCATAGAAAAATAAAGGGACAGTAGTAAAATCAAGCCCAAGATACCAAAAGAACAATCTACATCGCGAGGCCCTGCATAGTTGTTAAGTGACAATCTTACATCTGGACGAACGCTTCCTCAGAGCCACAGCCGAATAATCTAAGAACAGTTATGCAAGTCCCACGACTAGGGAGAAGTATAGCCATTTTCCAGTGGAAACAGACTTCCTAGCATGGAAGCTGTGCAGTAAGGGTCCAGGTCGTTGCCTTCGGTGGTAGGGTCCTCAGAGGTCACACCTACCCTGTTTGACAGCAGATGTCATGAGAGGTTTCCCTTGTCATACACTGGGACACAAGTCATGGGTAACATGTAACATTGTAGTAAAAGCAGTTCTCAAAGCATCTAAGTATCAACACTACGTTGTGTAAGTCTCTGGGTACTGGGTTTGCCTCAGAAGAACATTTCCAGTGAAAGTCACGTACATAATTTTAAGTTTTCTATTAGTCAGGTTTTAAAAGAGTGAAAGGAAGTATGTTGAAATTAACCTACTAATCAATCTAGTGCATACAAATATTTCAACACGTAGTCAATGTAACTTATTAGCACAGTGCTTTGCATCTCTAAAACGTGTCTTTGTGGGGTCTTCATCTCGTGTGAAGTGTGTGCTAATGTCACATTTCCACGCGGACTGGTCCCACTGCGAGTGCTCCGGAGCCACACGTACTGTGCAGGGCTGCAGGGGAGCGTGTGACTTTGTGACCTTCCGTCTGCCTTGAGTACCATTCGAGGTATTGAATGGTATTGATCTTAGCCGAGCTTTTCAGGAGTTCGGCCACAGTTGGTGCATTTTCAGTGAGAAGTGAGAGGGCAGACAGTTCATGTTTCCAATTGAGGCCACGTGCACACGCTTCCACAGCCCGCCTGGCGAGAGGCGAGTTCTCTGTCTTCTCATACCAGGGGTCTGACCCCTCTCACACTAGGAGGCCTCTCCCTTCACACAGGAGCTGGCCGGGCAAGGTGCTTCTCCTAATGCTTCTGCAGTGTGAGCTCTCACTGGCCCAGCTGTTTTGGAAAAACAGAGTACCACTTCAAGCTGCCATGACGTATAACAGATATTATTTATTTTCCCTGTCTTGTCCAAGGTCTCTTGAGAGTTGGTGGGAGCCTGTGGGCTTGCTGGGCTTGAATTTCACTTGAATTTCACTGCCTTGTGGAAATCCCTTTGTAATTCAAGGTTGCCCCCATCATGCTCCCCCCCCCACACACACACACGCACACTTCATCAGCTGGAAAAGGTCTTGTCCTAGGTGGGGGCAAGCTCTCCCTGCCAACCCATCTTCTGAGACCCTGCCAGGCTAGGCGCAGTGCTCGGGGGTCTCCCTCTGAGGCACAGATGGCAGCGGGTAGCCTGTCTGGGTTTTTGTTTGCTCTGTGAGCCCTCGCACTGCATGCGCGGGCGGGGGAGGTTTTTAAGTATTGTCAGGTGACTAGGTTTCTTTGGCTCAGGAGACAAGGATGATGACGACGATGATGATGCAGATGAGAAAATGCAGTCGTCGGGGATCCCGAATGGTGGCCACATCCGTCAGGAAAGCCAGGAGCAGAGTGAGGTGGACCATGGAGATTTTGAGATGGTGGTGAGTCTGGAGCTGGAGAGGGCCGCGGGGGCCTCCGGCTCTCCTCTAGCCCTTGTTCAGTGGACTTCCAAAAGCAGCCATGAGTCACGGGCCACTGACCGCGCATCCTCTCTGCAGTCCGAGTCGATGGTCCTGGAGACCGCCGAGAACGTCAACAACGGCAACCCCTCGCCCCTGGAGGCCCTGCTGGCTGGCGCGGAGGGCTTCCCCCCTATGCTCGACATCCCGCCGGATGCTGACGACGAGACCATGGTTGAACTGGCCATTGCCCTGAGCCTGCAGCAGGACCAACAAGGTAGAAGGCAGATGCCAGGAGTGAGGCAACCTGCTGGCCTTGCCCAGGAGAGAGGGTTGGCAGTTACTGCTGTGCTGCTCACTTAGCTTGTCCCCAGATCTGGGGAGAGGGTATTCTGGATGAGAGCTGTTCAGAGATACAGGTGGAGAGTGAGAGGCACTGTGGGGACATTTTCAGCCGGGAGCCAATCTCCTTGTTTCTGTCTGTTGGGGCATTTGGACTGTTCCCTCCCACATCCATTAGATCCCTCCGCCCTGGGTCCAGCCTGAGCTGAAGGGAGTCTTCTACCACTTGTGTAGCCAAACGTGGTGGCTGGGCAGCAGTAGCTGTTAACTTCCTCCAGGCCAGAGGGGCAGAGGGGGTCACACACTGGTGAGTTTAGGTTCCTGAGGGCAGCAGGTGGCCAAAGCAGCACTGCGGATGGGGTTTGCAGGGGGTGTTGTGCTCACTCTCCACTTGTTCCCCAGGCAGCAGCAGCAGTGCGCTGGGCCTGCAGAGCCTGGGGCTGTCCGGCCAGGCACCCAGCTCGTCCTCACTGGACGCAGGAACCCTCTCTGACACCACAGCATCAGGTAACTGTCCACAGCAAGGAGCAGGGCTCAGGACCCCCGGCCCTGGGCCAAGTTCCCTGTGCCGTGAGGGCGTAATGGGCAGCTGCTTTGACAGGCCGCTCTGGACTTCCCGCTTCTGCCTTCGCTTGGGAAACATGGGTGCGGGAGGCGTACCATGCAGCTTGGCGAGGGCGCTCATGGCTTCGCCTCCCACACTTTGCATGCCACCTGGCTTCCGCTCACTCGCCAAGGAAGGGCCTAGGGAGCGGCCTGCAGGATCAGCTCTAGGCTTAAGTCACAGCTCTCCAGTTCTTCATCGGAGTGCTGACACTTTAGACAGCATTCAAGAAAGGCAAGAAATGGGGGTTATACTTTTTAGCTTTTTTCTCTTCACTTGCAAGTAGAAGTGAAGTTGCAAGAAACCAAGGTAGCTGCAGGTCAGTGTAGCTAACTGTCAGGGACCTGTGAGCTTGGGAGCCAGGGGTTTTGTGTACAGTTCAGATGCAGAGGAAATTTTCAAACCTCTTTTTTGTCTTGCGATCTCTTTCCTAACTTGATAAGAAAAATATTTTCCTAAGTAGAGAGTTGGACCAAGAGAGAAGAGGATGCAACATCTGACCCAGCTGCTGGAAAATCTACCCGAGTAATTTAAGGGTTGACTTGGAGATTTTCAGGCGGATGCTTCCCTATATTTGTTTCTTCCTTCTGTATTTTCCTTTCGGGAGTTTTACCCTGGGTAGGTGGGGGAGTGAGAAATTGGCTGTCCCCTCTCACCTGCTGCCGTGGCTGGTTGCTTCCCTCGGTCCCTTCAGCTGCTGTCATTCCAGGCTTGGAGGTCACTGTCGTGCTGTGCCAGTTGTGCCCCTGCTGTGCTCTGTGGCCTCTTGGCTCCCCCCCCACGAGCCTCGTCCTGTCTCAGCTTAGCCTTGCTCCTGGATGCGGTGGGGTCTCCGGGGACTTTCCTCGCTTCGTTGTTAGCATCCGATGGGATTGATTAGAAGGCGTGCAATTTCCCAGTGAGCGAGCGCCCCTCTGGACACCTGATTGCAAAGAAAACAAACAGGGTTGGTTAGAGAACTCACATTAGTGATTTCCGGACATAAGCACGATTTGACTGATTATGAAACAAATCTCATTAAAATTGAGTTCTGTGCTGCGAATGGTAATGGCTGCTTTCCAACCTCAGCTGGTGTCAATAACACCTCCACGGTGGTGACTACGAAGCACTTACGTTAGAAAATGGAGTGTCCGTGTCACAGACCCTCCTGAACGCTGCACTCTTCCGCTTGTGCCGTAGCGTGACGGTGAAGGAAACGCCCAGGGAACTGGGTCTTCGCTCCTAGTTCGGTTCGCAGCGCTCCGTGTGCAGTGCCTGCTCCTGCTGGTCGTTAACCAGCAAAGCGCATCTTTCCCTTTTCCCTTTGACAGCGGGACAGACACACGTGTGGGTTGCGTCCTCTGCGCCGTGCGGTTTGGTGCTTTCGCCCCACGGAGGGGTTTTTACCTGTAACAGCTCTTGTTACTCTCTCAGCTCCAGCCTCAGACGACGAGGGCAGCACAGCAGCGACGGACGGTTCCACCCTTCGGACCTCCCCCGCTGACCATGGTGGTAGTGTGGGCTCAGAGAGCGGGGGAAGTGCGGTGGACTCAGTGGCTGGCGAGCACAGTGGTAAAGTGCCCTGGGGTCCCGATCTCCTGGGCAGAGGGTGGGGACAAGACTGGAATCTCTGCCTGGCTCCTGGGATTGGTTTCAGCAGAGGGAAGCTCTGGGGACTCATTGGAAGTCTCGGGGAACCCTTTGACCTCACCCCGGGGGCCTCCTGTGTTTGGTGATAATGGCCGAAGCCCAGGGAGTTTGGTCCTGAAGTAGCTCCCAGGCAGCGTTCACTTAGCTGTTGGTGGAGGGGCAGTGACGTGCCTAATCCTAAATCGTGATACGTCTGAAACAGTTGTGGTGTGGCCTTGAAATCCATCACACTGGTTTTTGCTCCTCTTGTTGGGGGAAGACACTTTGGGCAATTACTGTTAATGGTCTGGTGTGTTAGTATAGTAGGTGGTCTTGGCAGTGTACTGGATGATAGGGTGGGGCTCTAGAATGAGGGAGCGTGGCAGAGCCATCCGGGGTCGATCTTACACATCAGTCTGTGGACACGAAGATTTTTTGTATGGAGTAGATTGAGAGTAAAAGATAATGCCTAGATCCCCAAGTTAGTGTGTGTTCTCTGGAGTGTGGAATGGGAATATGTCAGGAGCTGAGACGGAGGTCGGTCCTGTCGGTGGAGATTGTGTTATGTACAGGGACGCGTGGCCACCTGAGAGTCCTTGGGGGTCACAGTGCTGTGGGGCCAGAATTGTGCATTCCATCCTTAGCTTCACACAGAAGAAGAAGTTTGTAAACTTACCAGTCATCTTTTAACTGTTGCTGACTTCAGACTGCATTGGATTCCATTGTGCTTTGGGGGTTGACTTGTGCTTTTTCAACCACTTCCCCCCAGTGTCTGGCCGGAGCAGTGCTTATGGGGACGCCACAGCGGAGGGGCATCCGGCGGGACCAGGGAGTGTCAGCTCGAGCACGGGCGCCATCAGCACCACCACCGGACACCAGGAGGGAGAGGGCTCCGAGGGAGAAGGGGAAGGGGACGGAGAAGGAGACGTGCACACCAGCAACAGGTCAGGGCCTGCGCATTCTCAGTCGAGGGGTTTCCTGTGGGGGACATTCTAGGAACAGGATCCATTGCAGGAGGTGGATCCAGGGGGTATTTAGATGCATGTTGCTAAATTTCCAAACATTGGGTGATTTTGTAGTTATTTTTCTGTTATTGATTTATAGTATAATTTACTGTGGTTGGGGAACATATTGTGTGATTTTAATTCTTTGAAATGTTTTGACATTCAGCATTGCTTCTAAAGTGATTTTATATCTTCTTTGGATTTTTTAGTTTTTAGCAGGGCAATTTGGGAACCTAGCCATATTGGTAATGGAAGTCTCCAAAGTGGTTTTAACGTTTTTTTCAGGAATAAGTTAAATAATCAAGTGACTTGTTTTAAGGAGTATAGTAATGGAATTGTTTTCATTTAAGTCACGAGAAAAGGAACTTTCAGTTTTTGGTAGCGCTGAGTTTTTTGGTATTGTTTCAAGAGTATTGTCTGAGAGTTTGACAAGCCAGTGAGTAACCGGCGTGATCTTGGTCCAGGTCCAGACCCTGCTCATTTGGCCGACTGTTTCCTTTGTGTGTGTCCATTCACACGCACGTTCTCCACGTCTGAAGATTTTACTCCATCTCAAAGCTTAGATTTGTCCTAAAAGTGCTGAACTGCTGCTGTCGTCCCGTCCTGTGCCCCATCTGCTCCCAGCTGTCATCCTGTCCTATGCCCCGTCTGCTCATGGCTGTCGTCCGTCCCGTCTTGTGCCTCGTCCACTCCTGACTGTCATCCCATCCTGTGCTTTGTCTGTTCCTGAGCAGTTCTTATGCTTGTGTGGGCGTTTACGTGTTAGTGCTAAAGGGTATTTAGCTCCTTATTCAGGTTCTTTTTGGAACGATAATTATTATCAAATAAGACACTCTACTTTCATTCAAACTTCTATTATTTTGAGTCGTAATATACAGAAGTCACATTTAAAAATTATAGGCATGTGGTTTCTTATATCAAATAGTCCACAAAGTAAAATGAAGACTCATTCACTATGAAGTGAATCCATTAGTTCACTCAGCAAATGCATTCTGAAATCTGTGTAAGACCGTGTGTGAGGTGGGACTGCCAACAAACTTGTTGTCCAGACCCTAATCAGTGTGTTTTCACATTGGTCCTTTTGCGTCAGTGTGGTCACCAGGGATCAGGGCACACACTTACTGTGGAAGCCCAGCTGTGTAGCTGCAGGTGGAGAAGGTTTGGTGGTGGCCACCCAAGTGTAGGAGGGAGTTCATGGGTCCAGTATGGGAAGGGTGGTGTTGAGATTGAATTTTGCACATGGAAAAATTGTGGACAAGGTGTGGGAGGAGAGGGTAAAGCAGTGACTGGCTTTCCAAAGGACTTGGGAAGCGTGAGAATGAAAGAGCCAGGTCACTGTGCAACTGGACGATACAGGATGTGCAGGTAGGAGAATGCCAGAAAAGAGGGCCGGGAGGCAGGGTAGGGCCACGGCTGGAAAAGAACCATGGCACTCACTGTGGACGGTTTGGCTTGATTCTGATGCTGAGAACGGCCAGGACCTAATTGCTTGAGTAATATTTAACTTTCCTGCATAGGTTGTCAATACCATTCATTGTAGTTTGCAGTGGTTTTGCTCATTTCTATCAGAGTGAGGTTTCTTTTATGTTGCTGGTATAACAGATAGGCATTGATTAATATTTTTTAAATACTAGGCTTGTTCCTGAGCAGTAGGCGCCTTGTTACCTCGGCGGCAGGAGGGAAGGCCTGCAGCCACTCGGTGGGTGGTTGTGCACTGGCTCATGTTCATGTGTTTTTCTTGGCCTTCAGGCTGCACATGGTCCGTCTGATGCTGCTGGAGAGACTGCTGCAGACCTTGCCGCAGTTGCGCAACGTTGGAGGTGTCAGGGCCATCCCGTACATGCAGGTACCCCTCAGTTCACAGGGTCGATCACTTTGTACTTGGGCCGTCCTTAAGTGTGTTGACGTCTCTCTTCAGGGGGCTCTGTAAGGCTTTGGAATTACGTCATAAAACAATGGAATACAGTTTTGAGCTTAAGTCACAGTCCTTCGATTTAGAAGTGAGAAGCCTGGGGTCAGAGAATTTTTTTTAAACGTCCCCAATTACCCAGCTAGTTACTGACAGAGCCAGGAGCAAAGTCTGCCCCAGAGATTCTTCGTCTGCAGTGACTCTTCACCAAGGTTAGTAAGGAGTGTGGTCTGTGACAGCCGTCCTCCCACTTGGGCAAAACTGCCGTGTACTTCTTAGCAAGCACAGTGCCTTGTTTCAGCCCGTTTTGGTTGGATGTAACATAGCTTAGTCATTTAGTTGGGCAAACTCTTTACAAAATGTTTTCTGTGATGCCAAGTGTGGTATATGTCAAAAAGGGACCCATCTGACTCTGGAGACTTCAACTTGGGATACCGTGAGGTTTGGAGCTTCCTCATGGGTGACCGTTGTAGTTGGCAGGGAAGTCAGGAAGGTTGGGGTTTCTTCAGAAACACCTGGTGTTTGAAGGCGTTGTTCTCTGGGGGGTTGGCCTTCACGTTTCCCCTCTCTGTTGATTCCTAGGTCATTCTGATGCTCACTGCGGACCTGGATGGAGAAGATGAGAAAGACAAGGGGGCCCTGGACAACCTGCTCTCCCAGCTTATTGCTGAACTGGGCATGGATAAAAAGGTAAAATCTAAGTCGCACTGTGTGGGAAATAGGGGTTGGCGAAGACCAGTCTCAGTTTTTGTTCCTCTCTCAGAGACTGTCCCCCAGTTTCCGGGGCGGCCCCCCACGAGGGCTCTAGTTCTGTTGAGTCGGCAAAACTGTCGGCAGTGCCCGCTGCAGCCCAGGCGTACTTTCGGATCTAGGCGTAAGTGAGGGATAGGACCAAGTCCCTGCCCTCCTGGATCCGCTGTAGTTCTACACGGTGAAGACAGTGCTTGGTTGTTTGTCTTACTATGGCCTGTTGAGAGCGTCAGGCTCGCAGTAGCCCAGGTATAATCCAGGTACTCGAGCTCGTTTTCTCTCCAGTTCCACCTGAGGAACATTTAGCCTGAGAGGCTTGAGGGAATCTCGCGCAGAGGCTGCCTCAAGCTGAAGAGCCGGTGTGAGCTTCTGGGTTCTGCTTCTGCTCGCAGGACGTCTCCAAGAAGAACGAGCGCAGTGCCCTGAATGAGGTCCATCTGGTGGTGATGAGACTTCTGAGTGTCTTCATGTCCCGGACCAAGTCTGGATCCAAGTCTTCCATATGTGAGGTACCTTCGCCTCGAGCCTCTGGGTGCGGGGAAAGGGGAGGGTTGTCTGCGTGGTGCTAGCGCTGGGGCAGAGGCGACAGTCCTAGGTTAGAGTGAGGCGCTTGTTGCCTGAGGAAGTTAGATTCTGCTGTTACCTCTTCCAGAACAGGGCCTCCACCTTTTTCAGAATCCCTGACAAATCCTGATCTTTGCCAACAATCCCCCCCATCGGTGAGGTTAGAGGGTTTGGACGTTCCATCATTGAAAAGCAGGGGCCTGTTCTGCAAGCGTGGAATAGCTAAGAGGATTCGCACTGTGTGTTGCTCTAAGTACAGTAATAAAGCAGAGAGAAAGCGGTGTGTGCGTGGTGGCAAGGAGATTAGCACAAAGCAGAGAAGGTGGGCATGGAGGCTGAACTGCATCCAATCTTAATGAGCTTAGGAGCTGTGGGGTTTGTTGGGATTTGCAAGGCTCTCCTAATGGTTTTATTTACAGTAGCTTTTCTCCTACTTTTTTATTCATGTGATCGCTCACCCCATCTTCTTTGGAAGCTGGTTCTATGAGAAGAGCCTCTACTGGGGGAGGGGGGTTGCTAAAAACATGCCTCTAGTGGAAAGTTTTCTCTCCTGAAATGGTCTTCTTTTCTGGCTGGCCAAGGAAGAAGGAAATTCGTGCTCTTTGGGTGGAAAGATCTAATCCTTGCCTCCTGGCTGGTGGGGCCTGTGTAGGGAGATTTTTGCTGAGAGCTGTGTTCTTGTTTTTTCTTCAACCATGCCCTTATTCAAAAGAGTTGGGGCAGTGTTTGAGCTGGTTGGGAAACTTTTAGCTCAAGAGACTGACTAACCCCCTTCGAGACAACTAATTCTGTTGTGAGTGTTGCCCCCCGCCCAGCCACCCCCATCCCCCAGCACACAGCTGCACTTACGAGCCGTTCTCACCTTCCCCCTCTAGTCCTCGTCCCTCATCTCCAGTGCCACGGCAGCGGCCCTGCTGAGCTCCGGGGCCGTGGACTACTGCCTGCACGTGCTCAGGTCCCTGCTGGAGTACTGGAAGAGCCAACAGAACGACGAGGAGCCTGCGGCTACCAGCCAGTTGCTGAAACCACATACTACTTCCTCCCCACCCGACATGAGCCCGTTCTTCCTCCGCCAGTATGTGAAGGTGAGGGCTTTCCCAGACTGGAGCCGCCCCTGTCCCTCATCCCGTGAGGGACACTCATTGAGGGGAGCTGAGGGAGCTGCAGTGGGGAGCCTGCATTCCCTGTGGGGTGGGCTCTCAGCGCGATTTAATGAATAACCTGCGGCTGGGTCCTGGGTCCTGCCACTTGGGGAACCTGAGGAATTGAGTGACACCAGACAGTCAAGGTCCTTTCACATTGAGCTCCCGAGAAAAAGATGATGCGGTACAAGGTGGTGTTGTCAGTGTGGGTCACTCCACAGGTGTATGCCACCTATCCCCCCTGTTGTCATCAGAGGCCCTGTAATGCTCTAGGTTAGAAGATAGGCTTTCTGATCAGGTGTGTTTGGGAACAGGTGTCTAGGAACAGTTGTCTCGCTAGTCATGAGGCTTGGAGAAGTTCTGTCCGACCTCAGTAAGCCTCGGTTTGGATACCTGGGAAAGGAGGGTACAACTGCTGCGTGGGGCGGTTGTGAGCGTTGAATGAGGTGCTGTTTGTAAAGCACAGTGCCTAGCACCTACCAGAACTCAGTAAAGGTTCTTTGTTACCGTTGCTCCTCCGCTGAGGCCATGTGTTGGAGCAAAATGGGTTGGACTAGCTCTCCCTGCTCAGAACTACTTTGACTAGTGTGGGAGTATAACAGGCATGCAGTAGGAATCTGCGCATGTCCTTGTCTTTTTAGTAACCCTTTGGTTTTTTTTTTTTATTACTTTTCGACCAAACATTCCTTTGAGGATCCAGCTATCTTCCGTACTCTCTACCTTACTCACCTACACCACCTCTGCATGCAGCCCTCCTAACCTGTGCCTTTCCCCACGTGAGGGTGTTGCCTTTGTGCCTGCCATCCCCCGTGAGATTCTTTCCGTTCCCTCTGCATCCCTTCCTCTCCCCTGTTAGCTGGTGCCTGTTTCTTCAAGACCCAGCTCAAATCCTGGAACCTAGGAAAACCTTTCCTGACACACACTTCCCTGCTGTCACGTGATTGAGGTGACGGTCTCCTGGGTTCCCTGTGCACACATGTGGAGTCTTCCCTTCACACTGTTGCAAAGACCATATTTTCTTCCTATTTACACTCCCAGTGGTTGGCATAGAACCAACAAATACCTGGTGACTGAATAAATGAAACACGTTGTACAGGCTCTTCTTGGGCACCTCGTGGCTTGCAGGATAGCCATTGTCCACTGCCCTCCTGTGGCGGACTCTGGTCAGCAGAGTCCACTTGTAGCTGACGACGAGAATGAATGCACAGGAGTTAGCAATCCTGTGGTGGAAAAGGGAACGGCACAGCTACTCTCTCAAGGGGAGAGTGTCTCCACCCTCACCTAGACAGGCTTTTATTGTTTTCCTCGGGTCTTACATCAGAGAAAGATTTAGTATCTGTTACATAGAATATTATTGTCTACAGTTTAGATACACTCAAGGAAATGGAAATAACATGCAGAGGGGAGGGGCAATGAGCTGATTAGCTCTGTCTTTGGGAAAGTTCACACAGGCTGTGGAAATTACCTTGAAGATAGAGAATACATTTGTTGTTTTAGACCAGGGTGATGGAGTTTTAGCAAGAGCAAGCCATAACAGTCTGTATGCATTTTCTAGGCCTGATTCCCACGGGAAAACTCGGTTTGAAGGTCTGGCTCCTGCCCACCACCTTGCTTCTGTAGGTTTTCCATACAGAGCTGAGTCACATTTGCCAGACTAAAACAGACCGGTCCCCTACACCCTCTGATTTCTCCGAACCCCTGCCTCTCTGAGTGATGTGAACCCAGATCTCAACTGAGTTTAGTGGCCCCGGGCCCCCGGGCTTATTGGAATATGTCTTGTTGTTACGAAAGTTTTACTTCTAGGGCATGGAATACACCTCTCATAGAAAGTAAGAAATCTTTCCCTGCTACTGTTTCTTTAGTGTCTTCCTGTTCTAAGTTTTGCATGAGTAGAACACAGTCAATACAGTGTCCAAAAGTACAGAGTGAAATGCTAGAACTTTTAAGAGCAGTCGGATCATCTCCACTGTAATCTTTGCATGTAATGAAGTTGCCCAGGAGCCTGTAACGTTGCTTGTTTGTACATTAAACTGTCGTCCAGGGCGGCTCCAGCTGCAGAAGGTGCAGTGACCAGCACTCTCATAAGGCATGCCGAGTGAGCAGGAAGCCAGACTCTCTCTGAGTGTGGCCGTGGAGACGGTCGATCACAGGTTCTTCCACACGTTCCCCTCCCAGGGTCATGCTGCTGATGTGTTTGAGGCCTATACACAGCTTCTAACAGAGATGGTGCTGAGGCTCCCCTACCAAATCAAAAAGATCGCCGACACCAGTTCTCGGATCCCGCCTCCTGTCTTTGACCATTCGTGGTTTTACTTCCTCTCAGAGGTGAGTGAGGGGGGCGGTGCCCATTGAGGGGCAGACACCTCGGCTGTGACCACCTTCGAGGCCCCCTTTCATCCTGATGCTCCTGCAGTACCCCCTTGGCCTCGCCCCTGTGCAGCGTGTACTACAGGGTGGGGCAAATGTGGGTTTGTAGCTGCGAGTATGTGAAACACAGAGTTTTTTGTGTGTTATCATGTATTGATCATTGTATTATCTTCTCCACCAAACCATAAACCTCCCCTGCCCCGCCCCCGTATGCGGCGAAGCTGTGGAAGATGTGCCTCAGAGCAAGCCGTCCACCTGACTTCCGGTTTCCCCGTTGAACTTCCCACACACAATGACAGTAGACAGATTTAATGCTTCGCATGCAGAAAACAGTAGACTAGTTAAATTAACAGAGAGATTCTAACAAAGGGAATTGGCTGCGCAGCACTGAAGCAGCTAAAGATTAGAAGGGGACGCTGAGGTGCACAGAGATGGTAATGCAAGCGCTGCCAGCAGCCTTGGGAATGAAGAGGGAGGCCCAGGGATCTGGGGAAGGATGCGGCTGCTGGCCCTCCGGAGCTCTGAAGGAGGGGCTGGGACGTGGACGACTCCGGAAGCACTGAAAGGAGCTCACGGTTAGAGCCAGCTGTAGCTGGTCTGTCCCTGAGTACGGGAGAAGTGGTGGAGTCTGCTGGGGTGAAGGGCTCTTGCTTGGATGGCAGACAGGTGGGAAGCAGCAGCTCCCTCCTTTTCCTGCTGCCTCCCAGTGACCTCCAGTGCTCCCCAGTGTGGGACCCAGGTGGGGTCGGTTGCAAGGATGCAGTGTGGTTGGCAGAATTCTGGGCTGGACACCACACAGCAGGGCGTGTGGTGGGCTGGGTTTGGAGCCAGCAGAGGAACAGTCGCTTAGCAACCCCAGAAAGCACGAGAGTAATTCTGGGACGAATACTCTGCTAGTGAACTCCAAATGACCACTTCAGGGTGCATAGCAGTAGCAGTCTTACCCCTTTCCTACCTCTTTTACCTGAAAGAGAGATTCTGGATTTTTTTAAAAGATTTTATTTATTTATCTTTAGAGGGGAAGGGAAGGAGAGAGGGAGAGAAACATCAATGTATGGTTGCCTTTCGTGCGTCCCCTGCTGGGAATTGGCCTGCAGGGAAGTGGCCTGCAACCCAGGCATGTGCCCTGATGAGAATCGAACCGCGATCATCTGAGTCGCAGGCCCGCACTCAATCCACTGAGCTACACCAGCCAGGGCTGAATTTTTTAAAAAACCTGTTTTAAAAACATATTTTTTAAATATGTGTGGGCCAGAGTGGAGGCCAGTCTTCCCTGAAGATTCCTAAGTATTCCGGGAAGGGGAGCAGGAATATTGCTGTTTTTNCTGCAGGGAACTGGCCTGCAACCCAGGCATGTGCCCTGATGAGAATCGAACCGCGATCGTCTGAGTCGCAGGCCCGCACTCAATCCACTGAGCTACACCAGCCAGGGCTGAATTTTTTAAAAAACCTGTTTTAAAAACATATTTTTTAAATATGTGTGGGCCAGAGTGGAGGCCAGTCTTCCCTGAAGATTCCTAAGTATTCCGGGAAGGGGAGCAGGAATATTGCTGTTTTTCCCTCTTTGACTTCTTTCTTCCTGTGCCTTTCTCCTGGCCCTGTAAGGAAAACTACAGTTCACCAGAGGCTAGCTCGGCTGAGAGGAAATAGTTTGGTTTGTGTTTCTCGCCAGTTGTTTTTTTTTTTAATTTTAATTTTGTATGGGTTTTTTTTTTTTTTTGAGAATTTTTTAGTTTATTTGAACCAGACCAATGACATGATGGGAAACAAGAGCTCAGATGCTTTGGAGAGTGAGGTTTGCTCTCCCCGGTTTTCAGTAACAGTTCACAAAACCCCAGGGTGCCTGGGCTGCTACAGACACAGTTCGGAGTCCTTGACCGTGCTGTTTCTCCCCTCAAGTACCTGATGATCCAGCAGACGCCATTCGTGCGCCGGCAAGTCCGCAAACTCCTGCTCTTCATCTGCGGGTCCAAGGACAAATACCGCCAGCTCCGAGATTTGCACACCTTGGACTCCCACGTGCGCGGAATCAAGAAGCTGCTGGAGGAACAGGGGATATTCCTCCGGGCAAGTGTGGTGACAGCCAGCTCAGGCTCCGCTTTGCAGTATGACACACTCATCAGCCTGGTACGAGGGGGTGGGGATGATAGGGTGGGGAGGGGGCATGGGATGAGGCTCAGCCAAGTAGGTAATCCGGAGGCGCTGCACAGGGCTTGCAGACATGTCGAGGGCATCCTGGCCAGGGTCAAGATCAGGGTAAATCCTAAATCCCTGACTGGATGCCACACAGGGTCTGCAGTTTCCCCCTCATGTTCCCACCCCCACCTGGCTTGGCTCCTCCATTAGGAAGAGGGTGGACTTGGGTTTTTACCAGTATCATTTGTTCACATCATGGACAGGAGCAGCCTAATGTTCATGCACCTCCAGTTTTTGTCCTTGGATGCCGAAGACGTGATGTCTTGTGCCTGAAGATAAATTGTACTTTGGGAAGTAAACCGCATATATTGCACAGGAGCATGCAGAAAGAACCCCTTCAGTATTACAGACTCCTCATCTAATGTCCTTACTATTGTGCTTTTAGTAAGAAAAACATAGACTGGATGGAGGGTTTCCAAGTCATGGCCAGTCTCTCTTACTGCAGCATTGAGTGGGCTGAAGGAAGCCTGAAAACAAAGGGCCTTTGTATGGTGGGGAGTTGGCCACGGGAGGCTCTGTAAGAGCCTTGTGTGAGGGCCTTGTCCCAGGGTCACAGGGCACTGGGTCCACCTTGCAGAGAGCGCTGTGTTCAAGCTGCATCCAAAGCCAGGAGGAAGGCCCCTCAAGGCAGCAGATGTGGTACCGGTGGGGCTGCTGGGCAGAGTTGCTCATTTTGGGTGGTTGGCTGTCATTTCAGATGGAGCACCTGAAAGCTTGTGCAGAGATCGCTGCCCAGCGGACCATCAACTGGCAGAAATTCTGCATCAAAGACGACTGTAAGCAGTGCTGCTCCTTTTGGTTGCTGTGATTACTCATGCCTTCAAGAACTGTTACTGACGCTACTATATGCCACACACTAAGCTGGGTGCTGGAGATACAGACGTGAGCAGGATAGTCACGCGCCGCCTAACGATGGGGGTATCTCCCGAGAAATGTGTCATTGGCCATTTCATTGTTGTGCAAACATCGTAGAACGTGCCGTACAAATCTAGACGGTGTAGCCTGTACACACCTAGGCAGTATGTGTAGCCTGTACACAACGTTGTACGTGTGGTCCGCTGTTGACCGGATTGTCGTTATGTGGCATGTGACTGCATAGACAGCCCTGCCGAGCAGAGAAGGCACGCAAGAGCTCAAAGAGTGATAGGGTCAGTAGACAGACGTGGGGTGCTACAGCGGCACGAAGGAGGGTGTCTGAGCTCTCTTATGTGATAGTGAACCTAAAGAGGAGTGTATGGAGTTTAGAGAACCATCTCACTCAAAGACGTAGGGACAGGGAGCCAGTCTCTTCGCAGCTGTCCCAATGCTCGTCGGGTATTCCCAGAGGGTGCGACCCCTCGGCGGCATTCAGCAGCAAGGACTCGGAGAAGGAGCTGGGGCAAACGGGACAGCCCCGACCACGTGGCAGAGTTACTTCTGCTCTCGCATGTGAGTCGAGTTGTCGTCTTAGACTTGAGCCACTGTCTCCTGTCCCTGCAGCCGTCCTGTACTTCCTCCTCCAAGTCAGCTTCCTGGTGGACGAGGGCGTGTCTCCGGTGCTGCTGCAGCTGCTCTCCTGCGCGCTGTGCGGCAGCAAAGTGCTCGCCGCCCTGGCCGCTTCGGCGGGGTCCTCGGGGGCGGCTTCCTCCTCAGCCCCTGCCACTGCCAGCTCTGGACAAGCCACGACACAGTCCAAGTCGTCCACTAAAAAGAGCAAGAAAGAAGAAAAGGAGAAGGAGAAAGAGGGTAAGAGGCACTCTCTTGTCTTGGTGGCACAGGTGGTGTGTTCTAATCTCTCGGAGCACAAGGTTTATTCTCTCCTGAAGTGGCTTTTATTCTGACCAACAGACGACCTGAAACCCCAATGCCCTCTAGTGTCTCTTTGGCTTCATTTTCAGTTACGTTGAAGATGACACCTTCAACAGTGACTCCCCATTTCAGGTGACAGTGACAGGAAAGGCCACACTACACTGGTCATTTTTTGCTGGGCCAAATTTCTCCTTCTGTGAAACAATGGCACTTGCTCTGTGGCCAGCTTGTCAGTGTTCAGTGAACCGATGTTTTTGAATGGGCCTTGTAGACTATTAAATGCTCCTCAGATGGAAGCCGTTGTACCCGACTTCTACCATCAGAAAGGCAGGGGCCTCTCTGTTTCACTGCGCTGCATGGTCCTTGGAGGCCTGAGACAGGTGATCGGGGTGGAAAAGCGAGGAAGGCAGTTGTCCCAACTAATCATTCCGATCTCTCCGTGCTTATGGTATTGTTGACTGTTTTAGGCAGCAAACATCTAAAAGAAGTTTCTCTGCCAGTGGAACTGTGTTTGTTTAGTGGCAGGCCAATGCGGGCACTTTATTCCATGCTTTTTTGGGGGGGTGGGGAGCATCACCATATGTCTTATTTGGGGTTGACCTTTTTTCCTCCAGGAAGCAACTGAAAGTTGTCTTCAGATGTAACCATTTAGTTCAAACTTTTAGGCACGGACAGCCTTCCCTCCCTCTCTACGTGGTAGCATCGACTCTGGGACTCCAGACCACTTCTTCCTGTTCTTTCTGCCCCGATCTTGCAGGTGAGGGCTCAGGCAGCCAGGAGGACCAGCTGTGCACAGCTCTGGTGAACCAGCTGAACAAATTTGCAGACAAGGAGACCTTGGTCCAGTTTCTGCGTTGCTTCCTGTTAGAGTCCAATTCTTCCTCGGTGCGCTGGCAGGCCCACTGCCTGACACTGCACATCTACAGGTGGGGTCCAGGGCTGTTTGACAGTCTCCTCGGTCAGCGACCAGAGTGGGTGGTACAGTTCAGCCTTGATGTGATGTTACATGTTCATGGTCACCGTGTCAGTATTTACAGCAGCCTGAAAATCCTCTTAACTGTACAGGTTTCTTCATTGAGTTGCTCTGCTTTTTAGCTGTCAAAGTGATGTCATAAGCAAAAGATGGTCTGTTTCCCACTAAGAAGGCTGTGTTTAGAAGTTTGTCAAATGACCAGGCCTGGCTCTTTACACTAACAAAGCTCGTTACTGCCACCGAGGAATGTTGGGTGTTGGGGGTAGGCCCCCCGGAAGCGCACAGAGCCATTCATGAGTCGGGGGGAGATAGACGTGTCCACAAAAACTGCCTGGGCCTCGCCAGTGCCCTCAGGGTTTTCCGGTGCTTGGTGATGGGAGCTGTCATCTCTCTGCAGGAACTCCAGCAAATCCCAGCAGGAGCTCCTGCTGGACCTGATGTGGTCCATATGGCCGGAACTGCCGGCCTACGGTCGGAAGGCTGCACAGTTCGTGGACCTACTCGGCTATTTCTCCTTGAAAACGCCACAGACAGAGAAGAAGGTAAACTGCTTCTTTATGGTCAGAGAAGCCAACTTGCTGTTTTTAACCCTTTTTCCGCTTTAGTTAAGAACCTTATGACCAACCCAAAGGTAGTGCATAAATTTGTATACATGCATGTACATATGTGTATATGTGTGTGTGTGTATGTGTGTATATACACATATGTACACACTCCTAGTGTGTATACTACATAGTTAATACACACCAGCATGTAAGTACAGTCTGAAAGTGGCTTAGCCAATAGAAGTGAATTGAGTGGGGAGAAAATGTAACTCTCTGAAGTTGCTTGGGAATGACAATGCTCCTCTGGTTTTCCCAACAGCCTTGGTTGTGTCTCCCGAGTGTTTTCTGCAGTTAGACAGCCTTTTCGTGGCTTCCCCATAAGAGTGAAATTCATCTTCTTCCACCCACAAGGTCTAAAAAGGTGGACTGTCATAAGGCTGTGGAAGCTTCTAAAGCAGATAGAGTCCTTTAAACAGTTAGGTGTTGGGCCCGGCTTTGCACAGTTCTGATGGGGGCTGAGGGGTCTGGTGCTTCTGCAGACTGAAGTCTTTTCCAGCAGGACTTTCCTTTGCACTTTAACTGTGGTCCTTTGCTGACTTCTCTTTCAGTTGAAGGAATATTCACAGAAGGCAGTGGAGATTCTGCGAACTCAAAACCACATTCTTACCAACCACCCCAACTCCAACATTTACAAGTGAGCTTTGTTCTGCTTTCTCCCTCCTTGAAGCTCAGCCAGCAGCCGAGTCGCGCTCTCCGCACTGCCTGGCTCCTCCGTATGGGTCAACATGCCCCCGTCTGGTTGGTCTTGCAGCCCCTCCGCAGAGCTGGGGCCTGGCCCATGGAAGTTACACAGACTATGCTTGCTGGGTTTGGGCTCAGCAATCAGTGATTTAAGAAGGTCTCTAGTTTCAAGGGTCTGAGTCTAAATCAAATAAGAAGTTCACAGAAAATGGCTGCATTTAAAAAAACTTTTGAAAGAGACTATTGGTTAAATTGACAGTTTATTACTTCCATGGTTTAATAGTGACTGTTCTTTTTTTGTTTCCCTCCAATATACAGTTTAATGATTTTTAGTATATTTAATTGTGACTCTTTGAGTCAAACTTTAACGTAACGTTCTAGGATCCCCCTGACCTCAGGACAGCTCAGACATAGGAAGCATCTAAGGTCAATTAGCTGCTGTTCCTTCCTGTGCCTTCCAAACCCTGTTGGCCTTTCTCACGCGTCCTTGTGTTCTCACGAGGGTGGGGACCGCCCGGGGGTATGAGCCATGGCCTTTGCATGGCGTCTTTACGAAGCTCAGTGCTTTCTGAGATGGAAATGTCTTTATGCTGAGACTGGTTTCTTCTTTAGCACCTTGTCTGGCTTAGTGGAGTTTGATGGCTATTACCTGGAGAGTGACCCCTGCCTGGTGTGTAATAATCCAGAAGTGCCGTTTTGTGTAAGTGACCTCTTCCACGTGGACAGTCCTGAGGCTTGCAGGGCCAGTGGGTTTCTCCTTTCCAGAGCCTGGTTGCTCCCGCATAGGTGTTCCTCTCCTAATGCTCGGTCAGCAGTGGTCTGAGCCCTCACCTGCCATGCTCGTTACCGTAAATAGCAATTTCATCCGTGGATGAAGAGTGGGTTACATTGGTGAATTTTGAAGAAGAAAGGATGAGCCGTTCTCCTTGAACTAACAGTGTTTTGTGTGCTCTCTTGCATTTAGTATATCAAGCTGTCTTCCATTAAAGTGGACACGCGGTACACCACCACCCAGCAGGTCGTGAAGCTCATTGGCAGCCACACCATCAGCAAGGTGACGGTGAAAATCGGAGACCTGAAGCGGACCAAGATGGTGCGAACTATCAACCTCTATTACAACAACCGGACGGTGCAGGCCATTGTGGAGCTAAAAAACAAGTACGGGCCTGTTGTGCTGGGGAGGGGCAGAAGGCTGCAAGGCCGAGCACCTGGCGTCGGCTTTGGTGGCTTGAATCCAGTAAAGCAGCGCCTCCTTAGAGATCCAGTGTGTCCTCTTACCCCTGTAGTCATGGTGGGGGACAGAGTGAAGTGCCAGTTTCTAAGGGTGTTGACAAAGGCTGTTTTAAAATCATGTACAGTGGAGCCTTGGGGGCTGTGGAAGCCCCTCAGCAGCTTGTCTATGCAGAGGCTAGACACACCCATGAAAACTAGAGCAATTCCATTTTCATATAAAAGAACCTCCATATATCAGAAAGCAGTTGTCATTTCTTGGATTTGGATGCGATTCTCTTGCTCACAGGGCAGGCAGTGTTTCTCCAGAAGTCTCTCCTGCGCGTGGTCCTTCCATTTCTGCCTAGTGCCTTCCCCTGGTATCTGCTGTGTTGGATCTTTGTAGCTCACGGGCACCAGTGTTTCAATCAGGGCGTGCCATCTACGGCTATAGAAGGTGCCCACGGGTCACAGTGCTGACTTCTCTGAGACTGACGCGCTGCCTGCTGCGCTCAGAGGGCACCTTGTGGGGCTGACTTTTACAGAGACAGACCCTGTGTGGTTGAGGTTGCAGGCTTTGCTGTCGGGCAGAGAACATGGTGGTACCTGAATATTAAGACTTATCATGCTGTTCTGCACATAGAGTGGAAGTATTGGTATTATTCCAAGAGACGGAGTAAAGCTGGAGTGTAACATGTCAACAGATGGCCACCAGGAGCTCTGTCTGAAGGAGGCTTTCTGGTCTCCTTTGCAAAGCAGAGTTAACCCTGGTGACCCGTGCATAGCAGCCACTTGCTGGGATGGCCCGAGTCCCTCCTGCGGGAAGGGGTTTGACTTTCTCTGTGTGGAGTCAGTGCAGCTGCCGGTAAAGCTCTTAGGCTCTGGAATGAGACTGTGGATTCACATCTCAGCTCTGTTGCCCATGTCTCTGAACTTGGAGGAGCTATGTAGCCCCAGGTTGCTTGACTTGAAAGTAAAGAGAGGTAAGCTCACTTTCAGGGTGTTGTTTTAAGGATTAACTGAGTTAGAGTGTGTGTGTGCATATGTGTGTGTGTGTGTATTATACATGTATGTAGAGTGCTGAGAACAGAGCCTACCTAGCACATGGTAAGTGCTCAGTAAATACTCCTTCTAATTATACTAATATAATTACCCTTAAATTATTACATGCCTTTTCTCTCTCTGACTTTGCTTGGCACTCAGTCCAGATTCTGGTGCACCCCTCTGCCTCGCCAAAGCGACCGAGCTTTACCCTTCCAAGGCAGTTGTCAGGGTGGGAGCTCTGGCGGCCGTCGTCTCCGTAGTCTTGGGATTACAGGCTTCAGTGCGCCAGGATTTTGGAGGGATGTCTTTCCTTGACAAGGACTTCTGTTTTTCTGGAATCTCAAAAATGATCATGTGGAACATATATTTTTAGACATTTTTTGAGTTGTTGTTTTTAAGTACAGTTTTCTATCTCTTACTCCCATCCCAGCCCACCCCTCTCAGCCCTCCCCACCTCCATCCCCTGTGGTTTTTGTCCATGTGTCCTTTATACTTGTTCCTGTGAATCCTTCCCCTCTTCCCCCGAAATCCCCTCTCTCTCCACTCTGGCCACTGTCAGCCTGTTCTCTATTTCAGTGTCTTTGGTTATATTTTGCTTGTTTGTTTTGTTGTTTAGGTTCCTGTCAAAGGTGGGATCATATGGTATTTGTCTTTTACCGCCTGGCTTATTTCGCTTAGTCATATGGAACATCTTAAAGCCCTTGTATGTTCTTCTTTATTAGAGAAAGGGTGGTAGAGAAATATTTTTAAAATTAGGGTGCTGTTATTTGCCAGATTTCCTGCTTTTAGAGAAACCACTTTATTGCCTTAGAAAAATACACATGGACAGCCTTCCTCTCATCAGCGTGTCCTCACTGAAGGAGTGAGGCTCCTTAAATGAGAGGCCCTCGGGCCCTCGGTCCCGCTGTCTGACACTGTCTCTCCTAGGCCGGCTCGCTGGCACAAAGCCAAGAAGGTGCAGCTGACCCCCGGTCAGACGGAAGTGAAGATTGACCTGCCCTTGCCCATCGTTGCCTCCAACCTGATGATTGAGTTTGCCGACTTCTACGAAAACTACCAGGCCTCCACAGAGACCCTGCAGTGCCCACGCTGCAGTGCCTCGGTCCCTGCCAACCCAGGGGTCTGTGGCAACTGTGGGGAGAATGTCTACCAGTGTCACAAATGCAGGTAAGCGAGCAGTTGTCACCCTGGCCAGGACCATGTACATTCTTCTGTGTTTCCGTAAGGGCCTCAGGGTGGGCAGTTTCAGTGTCTGGGCCCTCACAGTAGTTAGGGGGTTACGGGTAGGTAGAGTGTGGAGTCCTAGGGCAGAGGGAGGAGGAGGGAGGGAGGGAGGGAGGGGCAAGAGTGGGGCGTGTGTGTTCGCCCCTCCTGTGTGGGCGGGGTCCGTAAGTTTACTTCTGGATCTTCTGTTGTTGTTACCTGGTTGCTTAAGTCATCCTCACCCACTTGTTCCTGCCCCTCCACTGGTCCTTGCAGTAGTTGACAGAGTGTAGGTGTGGCACAATCTGTTTCCTCACGGGTCACCCCTGATCCGGACACTTTGATTCTTCAGGTCCATCAATTACGATGAGAAGGACCCCTTCCTCTGCAATGCCTGTGGCTTCTGTAAATATGCGCGTTTCGACTTCATGCTCTATGCCAAGCCTTGCTGTGCGGTGGATCCTATCGAGAACGAAGAAGACCGGAAGAAGGTGAGGCCACACCTGTCCTAGATGCAGGACCATGGCTTTGACATGAGCTTTGGCCACAGCTGGGGTAGGGCTGTGTGCTTTTCCTTGTAGCCCTAGTCCTCTTTAACTGAGCAGCATTTTCAGGACCAAGTCTGTGGGTGGGAGCAGATAACGGTTTCAGGTGTATTGGAACACATGGTTTGCGTAGGGTTTTGGAGGGCTGCTGGTAGTGGACTAAAATGCCTCGAGGGGCAAACAACTTTAGATTCGGAAAGGTGGAAGGGAGTTGGGTGGCCAGCCCTGCATTTTCTCCATGGATTGCTTCATATCGCAGCTCTTGGTCTTCCCTCCGTGTTAGCTTATTCAGGGGCCACTTCTCAGCCAGCGTGATGTGGCGGGACTGGATGTGGGGGTGAGGAGGTGCAGACTGTGGGGATAGCTACCAGAGGTGTGAGGGGAAGCGGCAGATCTTTTAGCTTTGGAGTCAGAAGGACCAAGTTTCGGTTGCAGCTGTGCATTTCCATACTGTGGGACCCGCCATAAGTTACTTAACAGTGCTGTACTTTATATGTGTGCCTCCCCCATGGGCTTATTGCAAAGACTAGAAGTAGTGCATGGCAGGCCATACCTGTAGGGAATGTCTCAGTGGATGGGTGACTCATTCAGATCACTCAGGAAGGTCGTCATGCTGAAAAGCCTTCACGCGCACGTGCCCGTCTTTTCCTCCCTAGGCTGTCTCCAACATCAACACACTTCTGGACAAAGCGGATCGGGTGTACCATCAGCTGATGGGACATCGGCCACAGCTGGAGAACCTGCTCTGCAAAGTGAATGAGGCAGCTCCTGAGAAGCCACAGGTAATCCCAGAGTGGACGGGGCATTTGAAGGGTGTCGACCACAACCAGAAGACCACCCCACAGGCGAGGCCACCTCACGGTGCAGGCTGACCGCTTCCCTCTTGGGTTGCAGGACGACTCGGGCTCAGCAGGGGGCGTCAGCTCCACCTCAGCCAGTGTGAATCGCTACATCCTGCAGTTGGCTCAGGAGTACTGCGGAGACTGCAAGAACTCTTTCGATGAACTCTCCAAAATCATTCAGGTAGAGAAGTGGGGGTGACTTGGGAGTGCGTGATCAGTAGCTGTCAGAGCAGCCCTGTTGCGCTCATCCAGCCATCAGCTCCTGGGGCGGCCCTTGCCCAGCGCAGCTGAGAGAGCGGGGTCCGAGCAGCCGCCCCCACTGCTTCTCTCCCATTGCGTCTCCCGGTGCTTGGCAGAGCGCGCGTTTGTTCCAGGAGACTGAAAATGGAGATGACCACAGATTTGTTTTTCTTGACCATTCACAGCCCATCTTCTAGTAGAGGGGTTACTGGTTTTAAAAATGGGGTGCAAAGAATCTGTTTCTTTTTTCTGATGTATGAAATATTGGCAGGCTAGATGGGCAGGGCACACCGACTCCCTTCAACCAGGGTGGGCCTTACAGCGGCTGGAGTATTGCTCTCCATGGGATGGGAGGCTGCCTGCGGACGAGGAGGGCAGCCAGCATCCTTGCCCCAAGTCACTGGTGTGTCGCCTGTGCTACTTGTACCTACAGCTCTGACCGTTGTTTTGTTCATTACAAGACAGTGTCATGGGAAAGTGAAGGGCGTGGGCCTGCGATCAGAGGCTCTTCTGACTCTGCCACTTACCTCAGTCACACCAGCCCCTCAGCCTGTCTCCTTCTCTGTGAAATGGGGATAGAGTGTCTGACTAGTGGGGTTATCAAGAAGGTTAAGTTAGCAATACATGTAAAGCATTTTTTTTAAACCAAAGCTGATTTCTAGTTAACTTCTTCCTCCTTATTTTAATTGCTGATTTCTTTCTTTGCCTTTTTTCCTAGAAAGTCTTTGCTTCACGCAAAGAGTTGTTGGAATATGACCTGCAGCAGAGGGAGGCGGCCACCAAATCGTCCCGGACCTCCGTGCAGCCCACCTTCACTGCCAGCCAGTACCGCGCCTTATCCGTGCTGGGCTGCGGCCACACGTCCTCCACCAAGTGCTATGGCTGCGCCTCAGCTGTCACCGAACATTGCATCACACTCCTCCGGGCACTGGCCTCCAACCCAGCCCTGAGGCACATCCTCGTCTCCCAGGGCCTCATCCGGGAGCTCTTTGATTACAATCTTCGCCGGGGCTCTGCAGCCATGCGGGAGGAGGTCCGCCAGCTCATGTGCCTCCTGACTCGGTCAGAGCCTGCATCATTGTGGGGCTAGTAATGCCTGCGGCTCGGGGGTCGGTGGCAGCAGCGATGCCAGGAGCACTAGAGGGTGCAGAGCGTTGTGCTTCTCGTCGGCAGACAGGCTGGCTAGCTTACCGTAGAGGAGGAAATAGGAACCTGTCCCAGGTGGTGAGATGTGAACTTAGGGAGCATTTGAAGCCCATGGAAGTAGCCTATTTGGATTGTGCTGTGCTTTGTTAGTTCCAGTGAGATTTCCTGAGGAAATGGTCTCGGGCTTCTGGGGAAAGAGGAGAAGGGAATGACTGGGCAGTGGGACTCAAGACTCGCCAACAAGGAGACAGTGGAGCCTAGTGATTAGGGGCTTGGACTCTGGGTCCAAAAGACTCAACCTTTGTATCCGATACTTTGTACTGTGGGCCTTGGGCAAATTCCTTAACTCCTTGAGCCCAGATATTTCTCATCTGAAAAATACTGATAATAGTAAATCCCTTAAAAGGCTCATGGTGAGGATGAAACAAAATAATTCACGTGAGTAGTAACTCATATTTGTTGAGTGTGTAGTGAATGCCCATATAGAGGACCCAGAGCTGGGCGTGGCTGTCTACGGGGCATGTGGCTTAAACTTCGAAACCTGTTGGGTGGCTGAGAAATATTACTTGTTGTATTAGTTACTCTTTCAGCAAATATTTCTTGAGGATCTGCCAAATGCCAGGCATTGTGTCAGACTCAGAGGGCACAGTGGTAAATGAAACAAAGTCCCTGCCTTCCTATAGCCCCCATTCCAGGTGGGAGGACTGCAGAACACAGCTGACTCCACAGCACCGTGTCAGGCAGTTAGACGGTGCAGGGAGGTAAAGCAGGTGGGACCCCGTCTGTGGGAGGGGTTGCTGTACAGGACGGGGCGTCCAGGAAGGCTTTGGGGGTGTGGCACTTGAGCTGAGAGCCGGGGGAAGTAGGAGCAAGCTGCATAGACACGTAAGACGTGAGCTGCCTGCATAGGACGTGCGCGTGGCAGGGCTGCGAGGTGGGCTGGGCCGAGAGTGCTGGGCGCGCAGCAGGGAGGCCCGTGCTGCTGCAGGGGGCGGGGGTGCCTGGGAGAAACGGACGCAGGAACTCAGGAGCGGGATGTGGGGCCGCATCCTGATGGGTCTTGCAGGCCATTGTGAGGACTTTGAGCTTTATTCAAAAAGTGTTGGAAAGCAAGAAAGTGATGTGGTACAATTTACGGTTTTTGTTATTGTAAGTGTGGACACGGTTACAAAGGGGCGTGGGATGCCCTATGGGAAGCGAAGTGGCGGCAGTTGGAGCAGACGAGAGAAGTGTGGCCAGTACCGAGCGTGAACGCCTGAATTGGGGGACTGACGTACCATGCGGCACCTGAGGGCCGTGCAGCCAGGGCCAGGGGCCAGGAGAGAGGCTCCCCTGTTTGATGCTGCCCTCCCCCGTCGGGCTGTGGCCAGTGGTGTCACTGCACACCAGAGTGCCGTGGGCCAGCGCTACAGTCTTGCCCTGGAAAGGCCACGTGGCCCCCGACACAGAGTTCCGTGTCTCTGGGCTCCTCCGAGTAGAAAGGGGGACACAACCAGTGGTGGGTAACGAAACCCTGTTTTTGCTTCTGCAGAGACAATCCAGAAGCCACCCAACAAATGAACGACCTGATTATTGGCAAAGTCTCTACAGCTCTGAAGGGCCACTGGGCCAATCCCGATCTGGTGAGCAGGACAGGTGTCCCCTTTGACTCCTCCCGCCAGCCCCATTGTGATGACCAAGCAACGTTGTTGCTTGCTGAGCTCATGTCCCAGAGTGCTGTTCCTGGTCAGACCCAGCTCCACAGGGGAAAGGAAGTGGGTGGCCGGCTGTGGGGAGTACAAGGGCCTCCATCTGTCCTTCCTCTTACCATGCCACTTGTGACCAAAAGTTTAGTTCTGAGTCCTGGGTCAGAGCTTGGACATAAGCCAGCCCTGGGATTGACCCCCTCAGACCCTTCTCTAACTCATGCCTCTTTGGTGGGCCTTCCAGGCAAGTAGCCTCCAGTACGAAATGCTGCTGCTGACAGACTCCATCTCCAAGGAGGACAGCTGCTGGGAGCTCCGGCTGCGCTGTGGTGAGTTTGGGCAGTGTCTTGTCGGGAGCTTTTCCGAGAAAGAAAGGGAGGCCACGAGGTGCAGTCCCAGCCGCAGGGGGGAGAGGTGGGGAAACTGCTCAGACGGTCCTGTGGGAGGCGGAGGGGGTGCTTTGTGGTCCTGACTACCTGCCTCCCAACCCCAGCTCTCAGCCTCTTCCTCATGGCTGTGAACATCAAGACCCCCGTGGTTGTCGAGAACATCACGCTCATGTGCCTGCGGATCCTACAGAAGCTGATCAAACCCCCTGCTCCAACCAGCAAGAAGAACAAGGTACTCGGTCAAACAGAAAAATACTCTTCTCTTTTCCAGTTATATCCCTGTGTGGGGCTAGAGGTTTTCCATATACTCGACCAAAACAGCATATCGCTACCACTGTTCAGAGGCACAAGCAGCTATGGGAATCCAGCTGTCTTACTAAGGCAGTCATTAATTATTTTCAGAATGTAAAACTGTATCCTTCCTTTCTCTAGATTACTTTTGCTTTGGAAAATATAAGAAATGTCATTTAGTTGATGGGTAATGGACTTAATCTTATTTTTAAATGAGGTGGTAAATATTTTAAGGATGTGTCAGTTTTGACTTTGAGCATGGTAGATATTCATTGATGGAACCACACATCAAAAAGCTCTTCAGAGTGCTCAGTGATTTTTAAGAGTGTGATGGGGTCCTGAGGCCAAAGAGTTTGAGAATCGCTGGCTTTGAGTTCTGATTAGTAATGGCTCTTTAAATTCTGGAGGCTGCTCGGGGACCTCTTGAAGATTTATGCTCGGGAAACTGCACGTCAGCCTGGGGATGGGAATTAGTGTATGTGGCCACGGGACCGTCTGCAGGGAGCCAGCTCCCTCTCATCCTGCACAGTCAAAATCAGCGACCTCGGGCTCAGTGTGGGGGTGCTGCTGCCAAACTGGACCCGAATGCCGTAACAGAACGTGTATTTGGGCACGGAAGATATGACTATCGATCCTTCTCATATTCTGGCCTTTGCACGTGTCCCCATGGAGTGTCAGTGTCCCTGTGTCGGAGCCGTGGCTCAGGTGTGCCCTCACGCCCTCTCCCCTTGTTCCGTGCGCTCCTGCAGGACGTTCCCGTGGAGGCCCTCACTACGGTTAAGCCGTACAGCAATGAGATCCACGCCCAGGCTCAACTGTGGCTCAAGAGAGACCCCAAAGCATCCTATGAGGCCTGGAAGAAGTGTCTTCCTATCAGAGGTCTGTTTGTCTCTTGAAGGCTTGGGAGATCAGTCCTTCCTACCCCTGTCCTGGCAGCTCCAGAATCCACCCTCTGCCCTCACTTTCTGTTCCTTACTCCCCCTGCACCCCTTTGTCTGCCAGGGATAGATGGCAATGGGAAGTCCCCAAGCAAATCAGAGCTCCACCATCTCTATTTGACCGAGAAGTACGTGTGGAGGTGGAAGCAGTTCCTGAGCCGTCGGGGCAAGAGGACGCCCCCCTTGGATCTCAAATTGGGCCATAACAACTGGCTGCGGCAGGTGAGCGACCGCCCCCCCGGGCCCCTGCTCTGCTGCCGCAGCTCCAGAGGGCAAGCACCTCCCGCATGTGCCGCACTTCCTCTCCTTTCTCTTTGCTCTCTTGCTTCCTTTCACGAGGAAGGGAGGGTAGGTCGAGGTTCTTGGTTGCAGCCAGCAGCGTGGTGGACTGGCCAGAGCAGGACTTTGGTGTCCCCTCTAGCAGGCTTGTCTTGCTCCTGCTCTCTTCCCCGACCGCTTAGCGGGACTGAGCCGCAGGGCCTGCGGTCCCCTGCTCCCCTTCCGTCGTGCGCATCGCCTGCTGTCGTCTCCCTCTTCCTTCTAGCTGATGTCTAAGTCATTGTATTTCCAGAGCCCATTTGTCCACTGATATGTAGAATGAGGACTGTTTGGCATGTAGGGGTCCCCAGAACAGGATTATAGAAATCTTTGCTGAGGAAAATACCCACTTGTCTTAGGTGCGTTCTCCAAAGTACTTGACGGAGAGTCAGTGGCAGAACACTCCCTAGCAGCCGCTTTCCCAGTCTGTGGCCGTCCGACGTGGGGCAGCGTGTGATTTTTGCCTTTAACCTTTTCCTGGAGAGTTGCCCAGAGGCCTTGGGGGTAGGTGGTGGTTGATGGCCCTGCAGGGGGCCTACTGAGAGGCCACCATCTGAGCCAATGGCTCCCCTTTTGTGCCCTGCAGGTCCTCTTTACTCCAGCGACACAGGCTGCCCGGCAGGCAGCCTGTACCATTGTGGAAGCTCTAGCCACCATTCCCAGCCGCAAGCAGCAGGTCCTTGACCTCCTCACCAGGTACCATGTGCGGGTGGGATGGGGAGAATGGTCAGACCTCGTCCAGAGCCTTTTCTGCCTTCCCAGGGGAACCCGTAGCTCAGAGTGATGGGAGGCGCGCCCATGCTCTAACCCTCTCGTTCTGTGTGGAGGACCACAGAGACCAGGAAGGATGGAAAGCTGGGTTTCAGTGGTGGCAGTAGCAGTAGTGATGCAGTGTGGGCACCAGCTTACGAGCATGTAAATGCTTGGCATGCGTTATCTCATTTAATCTTCACAGTAACCTGGGCTTAAAGGGGCTGATCAGCTTGTCCACCGGAAGGCAGCATTTGAGCTCAGGCGCTCTGATCCCAAGGCCAGTGTTGTTGGCCACCCTGTGGTGCACTCACCTTCCAAGGGGTTTGCTCAGAGACACAGTCTCACTGCCCAAATAATCACTGTTCGTCCTTTGGTGCTCCTTCTAAATGAGTATGATTATCGTATGCCATTCCCTGTTGTGTGCTCTGGGCTCTTCCCTAGTTTGGGGGGTCCCTGCATGGGAAATTTAGGCTTTCTCAAGGGAGAGGGACCAAAGGACAGCACAGTGGAAGATGGAGCATAAGGAACTAGGAGGCCATAGGAACTACTTGAGTTCTCTCACGGAGCCTGTCTGTCTCGGTGGCAGTTACCTGGATGAACTGAGCACGGCCGGCGAGTGTGCCGCCGAGTACTTGGCTCTCTACCAGAAGCTCATCGCCTCTGCTCACTGGAAAGTCTACCTGGCCGCCCGGGGAGTCCTGCCCTACGTGGGCAACCTCATCACCAAGGTACCCCCCGCGGCCCAGGAGAGCCCTTTCCCTAGTTCTGGCAGTGAGCTCTGTCTCTGATACACACTGTGCAGTATTCTGTCGGGCTGAGAAGAAATGTTTGTTGGGAATATTATTTTTACGACTCCATTATACTTGTCAAAAGGATATAGCAGTCTGCTGGGGCACTTAGGCTCTTCCAGGTTTTAAGCAGCCCCTTACCAGCAGTCCAGCTGTCCTGGGCTCCTTGGAAGGGAGGCGTGCAGGGATTCGGCCTCAGGGTCCATCAGAGTAAACCAAGTGCGAGGACTACACACTGTGTTCGGTTGGTGCCGTGAGCTCCCAGACTGGTGGTGGAGGTGACTGGTGGGCGTCACCGGCAGCGCTGCCACGCTCACCGCGCTTCTTATCCTGCTCAGGAAATAGCCCGCCTGCTCGCCCTGGAGGAGGCCTCCCTGAGCACCGACCTGCAGCAGGGCTATGCCCTCAAGAGTCTCACAGGTAGAGAGAGCCGCTGGGCCGTCCTTTGGGGGCTCTGGGGGTAATTTGGGGACCGACCCTTAGTTCCTGGGGTGTGGAGTTGGCTCTCTTCCCTCACCTGTTGGCCATAGTGCACATTTGAGCTCTGCACCCCTCTCCTCATCTGCGGGTTTATGTGTTCGAGCTCTTGCTCTCTGCTGACTGGTACCCTTCGTGGAGTGCATGCTCTGTGCCAAGCACAGAGATGGCTTTTTCCTGCCTTTGAGTGGCTCATAATCTTTTGAAGACACGGCCCTTGCTTATATTCTTATTCAGAGTTCTTGCAGCAACTTTTCCCTGTCCCCACAGGCCTTCTTTCCTCCTTCGTCGAGGTGGAGTCCATCAAAAGGCACTTTAAAAGCCGCTTGGTGGGCACTGTGCTGAATGGCTACCTGTGCCTGAGAAAGCTGGTGGTGCAGAGGACCAAGCTGATCGACGAGACCCAGGACATGCTGCTGGAGATGCTGGAGGACATGACCACAGGTAGGTAGCACTGTCCGGCGGCCGGAGCCCAAGGCCCCGCGTCCCTTCCGGGTCTGCCTGGGACACCGGTCTGATCTCCTGAGTTCTGCAGAGGTGGTGGAGGGTGGCGGGCATGTCTGTGCCTTCACGTGAGGAAGGGGGAGGAACTTCTCCGAGAGAAGACTGATTTGTGGAGCTGTAGAAGCCCAGAGCAGGGCTCAGTCTGGTGTGGGCTTTCTGTGTTGCACTTGGAGCAGGAAGAGGTTTCTCGGGCTGGGGTCCGTCACTGGTTCTGGGAACCCTAAGCCTCTCCGTGGCGTCCATCTCACCGTGCCTTTGCGCTGATTTCTCTGTTTTGTCATCCAGTTCATCAGTTTTTTCTATTCTCCTTGCGACCTGTTTAATCCACCCATTGTGTCCTTATTGACGTTTCCCACCCCTTTTATAATCTTCCAACATCAAACAGGTTTCTGTGCCTGATCATTCTAGAAGTTGAAATGTTTATTGATTTCATTCTGCTGTTGGTTATTTTGGCTCTTGTTCATTGTGCCTTAATTTGTTTTGTGTGTGTGTGTGTGTGTTGTGATTCTTGATTGTGTTTGGGGGATTTGTCTGTGGAAATTCTTCAGGACCTGAGTCAAAGACGGGCTTTTCTAGAAAGGGGCTGTAGCTGCCTCCACAAGGCCTCTTGGGGCCCCACCCTCCCAGGGCCCCTGCGGCAGAGTTCTGACCTGGGGCTTGCAGGTGTCGTAGGTATTGGGAGTCACAGACCTCTGTGAGCACCTGGGTTCTCAGAGATTTCCATCCCCTCCACTCATTGCCACGTCTTAGGACAGTGTCTTCTTACTTGCTTGGGGGAAGGGAGAGTCACTTCTAGGTGACCTGTATACCAAGGTACGCAGCTCTGTTAGAGTACCAGACTTATGAGTGTGTGTCGTGTTCCTGCTAGACTTCCCACCCGGCAGACTTGGGGCTTTGTGTCTGGCTTGGAAACCTTGGCAGGTTATGGAAACCAAAGCTCAGGGCAGAAGCAGCCTCAATGTTTGTCTTTTTTCCTTTTCTTTTTCTTTCTTACAGATCTTATTTATTTTTAGAAGAGGGGAAGGGAGGGAGAAAGGAAGGGAGAAAAACACTAATGTGCAAGAGATACATTGACCGGTTGCCTCTCTCACACCCCCATCTGGGGACCTGGACCAAAACCCAACCGTGTGCCCTGACTGGGAATCGAACCAGTGACCCTTCTGTTCTCAGACCAGTGCTCATCCACTGAGCCACACCAGCCAGGGTGCCTCCATGTTTCTCTAACTCTCCCGGTTACTCTTAAATCTGGCTTTTCATTCTTGGCTGGTGTGGCAATTCACTGATACCTTTTTATTCCATATTTTAAGTTGTTTCTAAGTGGTGAGCAGTGGGCAGTCAGCCAGGGAACACGGTCTGCTATGTTGCCCGACATGGAGGTCCTTCTGTTGCCGTTTTCATTCCGCCACAGATGGTTTGCGACCTTGTCGGTTGGACCCTTTTCAAGAGGATGTTTCTCCTTCCTCATGCAATTCGAAGTTGTGCCTTTGGCTTGCCGAAGGCAATCTACGTAACCTTTTAGAACGAAGCTTATAACTTCCCTTAGATTTGACTGGAATGCTATTAAGATTGTGGCAAACTGTCAAATACTTGACATTTTGGAGTACCTGTGTTGGTCAAGAGAGTGCGAGGTCGTGGTTCTGGGAGGGAGACGTGTGTCCGGCTCACCACGACGCATGGTGCGCACATGGGCATTGAGGCTTCCGCTGGAATGAGGCCTGAGTATAAAACTCAGCTTCACGTCTCCGGTGGAACTGTTGGTGCTGCCGCGTCAGGCATTTAAAGACTAGCTGGGCAGAAAGAGGCTGTTAGCGACAGGGCTTCACAGAGCTTCACCTTGGTTTCTGGGTGTGAATCACTTCCCTAACTGACTTGGCCACTTTGGTTTCGGGCAGGAACAGAATCGGAAACTAAGGCCTTCATGGCTGTGTGCATCGAGACAGCCAAGCGCTACAGCCTGGACGACTACCGGACTCCTGTCTTCATCTTCGAGAGGCTCTGCAGCATCATCTACCCTGTAAGCGGCGGCACTTCCCACGCCCCCCGTGCCCACATGGGCCTTTCCGCCGTGAACCGCTCAGTGACGTGTTATAGTCATCAGCAGTCTTACCACCTGTGGGCCATTTAGTTACCATTTTATTTTACTTTCTTTCTAAAGATTTTATTTATTTTTAGAGAGAGGGGAAGGGAGGGAAAAAGGGAAAGAAACATCACTGTGAGAAAGAAACATCCATCAGTTGCCTCTTGCAGGCCACCAACCAGGGACCCAGCCTGCAAACCCAGGTTGTGCCCTGACTGGGAATCGAGCCAGCAGCCTTTTGGTCCACAGGCTGGTGCTCATTCCACTGAGCCACACCAGCCAAGGCCAGTCAGCATTTTAGAAAGCACCATTGGCAGGCATGAGACCAGAAGCAGCCTCATAATTTTCCCCTTCTTGATGATGGAAAACTCAAGACCTTCCTTGGTCTTATTTGCTAAATATAAAGTCAAGGTCAGCCTTCTTTTTTTTTTTGGTTAAACTGGGTCTAATCTTCCATTGCCAAAATCCCATTGTTTATCAATCCAGTATGCTATGAAAGAACAACATGGAGCTGCAGTATAAGGAAATGTTCACCACACCGGCCTCCCCATTTTGGGTGCACGTGCGTTCGTGCCTGTTTCCCTAGCCTCACTGTGATCCAAAGACCCTTCCTGTTCCCGAGCAAGGATGAGGAGCGCCAGGGTCCTCAGTTACTGATGAGAAGTCACTGGGGTTGGGCATACCTGATGCTGTTCGTGAGTTGAGAGCCACCAGTGACAGAGTCACCTGGCCCCAGCTTGGCCAGCATCCCATGAGAGGAGCGGGCAGAGGAGAGCAACCCCCCCACCCCCGCGCTTATTTTGGTGTATGGCTTTCACAGGTCACTCCTCATGCGCTCATTTTGTTAGGCTTTCTCTCCTAATCCACCCTGAGGGGATGTACTTGATAAGTAAAGCTGTTTGAATTATATTTGGATTTTTTTAATCACCCAAGCTCCCTATTCTTTATATCTTTCAATGCGTAAGGGGCTGGATGAGTCTGGCGTGTCCCTCGGGGCGGTCGTGGAACACAGTATAAATCTAAAAGGCCTTGGCCGTCCCTCTACATACATCTTTATGCTGTCCATTCTGATGCGTACTTCTCTCTGTCCTTTAGGAGGAGAATGAAGTCACCGAGTTCTTTGTGACCCTGGAGAAGGACCCCCAACAAGAAGACTTCTTACAGGGCAGGATGCCTGGCAACCCTTACAGTAGCAGCGAGCCGGGCATCGGGCCGCTTATGAGGGACATAAAGAACAAGATCTGCCAGGACTGTGACTTGGTGGCTCTCCTGGAGGATGACAGTGGGATGGAGGTAACAAGCAGGGGACAATGCCACCAAGGTTAGGAGGATGGGCTGGGACATGATTCCCACCAGCTCGATGGAAAGGTTAATAACTTGTCAGAGTCCCCGCCCCCGCGTGCCGTGCTTATCGTGGTGCAGACCTACTATTCTCGTTGCTCTGGCAGAGGCCTGCTGATTCCCAGCTGATCTCCGTAACCTCGGGCACTTCAGCTCTCGTGCAGATATCGGCTCTGTGTCTGGTACCTTAGGTTATTATGTACGTAGTGAAAAGCATGTTGGGTAAAACAGAAAATTGCTTTTTCTGGTGCTGAGGCTGAAATGGACTCAGGCTAAGAGGTCCTTGTCAGGGATTTGTAGCCTGGGGTCCATGGTTTGGGTTAAAGTGTGTTTGTAACCCATGAGATTGTGCACAGAACTCTGTGTCATGCACACATGTGCATTTTTTAAGAGAGGGAGACTTGATTGATCCTCGACACATGAAGTCGTGAATTGAGCCTCTACTATAATTGAGCCCCTTTGATCTTGAAGTGTGGCTTGTCTTACAATTACCCGGAGTAACAGCCTCATCTGCTTTTCTGTTCAGCTTCTAGTGAACAACAAAATCATTAGTTTGGACCTTCCTGTGGCTGAGGTTTACAAGAAGGTCTGGTGCACCACGAATGAGGTACGTGCTTGTTTCTTCACGCTTGGAGGTGCGGTTTGACTGCTGATGTGTGCAGGCTTGAGCCGGGGGGAGCTGCCGTCACATCATTGCAGGCCAGGAGCTCAGCACTGCCGCCAGGTAGAAACAAGGTGCCTGGCCTGATAAAACAGGGTGCGGCCCATGGGCCTTGTGTTTGCCACCTGTTTCCTAAGTGAAATGCAGTGCATTTAAATCCCAGGTTCTGTGGTTCACATCTTGCAGAGAGAGAGAGAAGTTGTCCGTGTTGCTGAGGCATTGAACAAGACCAGGTGTTGTTTCTCTGCATTTTCTGGGCCCGATTACAAGTACCTTTCTCCAACTGTCTCTGCTCAGGGAGAGCCCATGAGGATTGTTTATCGAATGCGGGGGCTGCTTGGTGATGCCACCGAGGAGTTTATCGAGTCCCTGGACTCCACCACAGGTACGGCCCTTCCACAGGTAACAGTCGCAGGCTGTTTGGGGGTTGGCCCCAGTCAGTGGTTCACGTCCTGGGATTTGGGGTGTTCTGGGAAGATACACTCTGGTACGTCTGATCAGAATTGAAGGGAGATTACTGCTCCAACTGAGGAAGAAAACGGGTATCTGATTCACAAACGTCTGGGATTTCCCTCTGGGAGGGAAAAAAAAACCAGCCTCGGGAAAAGAATGTGGGTCAGATTTATTTTTAGCTTACTTCTCCACATCCCCCAATGGTGGTTGTGGTACTTAGTGTATTTTCACATATTTGAATAAATAATTTTACTTGGCTGGAATGTTGTAAAGCTACTAGAGTAAGATAGTGTAGTTTAGTATCCAGTATCAGCCCCTTTTATCGGCTGTGTCTTTACTGGAGATGCGAGAAAGGGAAATAGCCATCAGCCTGGAAGAGGGAGGGCTGTCAGTTTTATTCCCGTCCCCACCTTTTCCTCTGTTTCCGCTCGGCGTCCCTCCTCCCGCAGATGAAGAAGAGGATGAAGAAGAAGTGTACAAGATGGCCGGCGTGATGGCCCAGTGTGGGGGCCTGGAGTGCATGCTGAACAGGCTGGCAGGGATCAAAGATTTCAAGCAGGGACGCCACCTTCTAACAGTGAGTTGGAGGTAGTACAGTGGGACCAGCTTTCCGCTGTGGGAGAAGCCCCTGTGGAAAGAAGTTCATGGTCATTGAGCCATTTAACCCTAGAGGGCAGCATGGTGCCGTGGACCAGTGCAAGCTGGTGAAGGACCTGGCATCTTCCCTGAGCCCTCTGGGTCCAGGCTCTCTTTCCCTGCTACCTTCCGCCATGTCCCTGTAGTGACCTGTGAAACCATTTCTAACAGTCTCTACAAAAGACCATACTGAGTCTGTTGTTATTATTTCTTTTTAGTGGATTTTATAAGTAACTGTTTCACTTCTTGCAGGATTCTGTTTGCTTAGTCGTCTCTCAGTACTAAAGAGCAGAGGATTCCAGTGGCAGCACACTGCGATTATTACCTCCAGTGGGTGTGAGCAAGGACACACATCACTGTGCCCACGTTTTAAATGACCTACATGTCTCTGAGACCCCACAGGCCATGAGCTTTGGAGTCTCCCTATTGGCCGTTAGTTCAGAGTTAGTACCAGAATTCCCCCAAGACAACGGAGCATCACCTGCTCCCTTAGGAATCTGGTGTCTGCTGTTGGTTTAGAGGTGGTGAGAGGTCCACCGAGCCCACGAGGGTGACTGCCGGAGAACACTGCTGTTTAAAATACCTAGCTGGCGTGAGGTCCCAGGGCCTTACCATGTCCCCTTAAGGATTACGTCCCTCTGTGTCTTCTGGGTTTTAGGAGGAGGAGGACCTGCTGACCGTGCATAGCCTCTCTCAAACATCCCTTTCCTGCTTGTCCCTACACCTACACTCTCAGATGGTCTCCTGGGTTTTGACTGGCTTTTCTTGTCAGGTGCTCCTGAAATTGTTCAGTTACTGTGTGAAGGTGAAAGTCAACCGGCAGCAGCTGGTCAAGCTGGAAATGAACACTTTGAACGTCATGCTGGGGACGCTAAACTTGGTAAAGAGTGTGGGCTGCAGGAGATAAAGACTGTGTCTCGGAGTCCTGGGTGGGAGAAAGATAGCTCAGTTCTGGACGCGGATGAAGTGGGTCTGTGGCCTCCAAGCCCCTCATTTTCCTGTCTGACTGGTACAGCGGCTCCTTCAGGACGGTTCGGATCCTGTCCCTTCTCCTCCTGCTGGCTGCCCCCCATGTTGCTGCCATGACATTCAAGAGCTTCCTTGTCCCCTTCCTGGGTTCAGATCAGAGGCAGAGGGATTTAGTTCTTAAAACACTCCAGACCACACACCAGTGGAAAGTAGAGCTGCTCACCTCGGGGCAACCAGAGAGCACTCTGGGGCCTGACACTTTGTCCTTCCCAAAGGCCGGTGTGCTGGTCTCCCTCTGAGGACATGCACACACACGTGGGCAGTCTCTGGGAAACGAGGCCATGAAGGGTGTCTGTGAGGAGCAGATGGCATCAGCAGTGAGTGGCTGTGTTGTTGCCCCAGAGTGACTGTGTCTCCTCCCCCAGGCCCTGGTAGCTGAGCAGGAGAGCAAGGACAGTGGTGGGGCGGCTGTGGCCGAGCAGGTGCTCAGCATCATGGAGATCATTCTGGATGAGTCCAACGCCGAGCCCCTGAGTGAGGACAAGGTGAGTGGGCCCGGCTCGTGGATCTGTAGACACTGAGAATCTGCCCTGTCTCATTGCCAGCAGCGGGCTGGGCTCACTTGTGTCTGTGTCAACAAGAATGCTTGAACCTGCTCAGCTCATAGGAATGGCAAGGCTCAGCTAGTTAATGGTGACATCATTGCACTGAAGCCTGAAAGTGGCGGATTCAGAAGAAACAAAGCTGCTAAGGGTGTTCTTTTACTCAGAAGCGCTCATTAATGAAGTCCTGGCATGTTCCGGCTGATAGACATGGCCCTAGTCCAGCCCCCAGTTTTACAGTTGAGGAAACTCGGCCTAGAGAGATGAAGTGACCTGTTCATTGTTACATAGTCAGAGGCCTAGACCCAGGTCTCCAGCTCCCAGTTCAGTTTCTCTCTGCTTACTGCACCATTACCTTTCTCCATTCTTGTGGGTGCTAATGTTTTGGCTAGAAAGATGACCAGATGAGTTTCAGGTAGCGACATTCTCTGGGGGAGGGAGAGACTGCTTTGGTCTATTTTGAGCACTTGAGACTATTAACAGAGCCATCACAGAAATTGAGACGTTAATTTATCAAGTGGAACTCACACTTTTTATTCCCCAGAAAATGCCCAGACACCGTACTTTTAGGGCTGTTTCGATGACCGATGGAGGTGCTGCAGCCGAAGTCCTGACCTGATTACGGGCCCCTCTGTCCTCCCGCCCTCTCTCCTATTGCAGGGCAACCTCCTCCTGACAGGGGACAAAGATCAGCTCGTGATGCTCTTGGACCAGATCAACAGCACCTTCGTTCGCTCCAACCCCAGCGTGCTGCAGGGCCTGCTGCGCATCATCCCGTACCTCTCCTTCGGGGAGGTGGAGAAGATGCAGATCCTGGTGGAGCGGTTCAAACCCTACTGCAGCTTTGATAAGTATGTTGCTCGGATTTCACGCGGCAAAGGGAGAGTCTCCGAGAAAGTGCCAAACTAGTGCTGGGAGGCTGAGGAAGCGCCCCTGGGATTTCTGTTAGGTTTTTTTGTGCCAGTCTGGCTGGTCTTTAAGGGGCTCGATTTAGTTGTAGATTCTGTAATTAAAATACAGGGTCTGGTGGAAGTAAGGCTTGCTTGAGTGTGGTCAGTAGGGTAATAATACAGGTGTAATGATTTACAGTTTTAACTTGAATGTTTCCCCTAAAGTGTCATATGGTGTGCTTGAGTGTGACGTTGCTATGTTACAGAATTACGTGCTTACGGTTTTGTAGTAAGAGATCTAGTAATAAAGAAAGGGGGTGTTACTTGTGCCAGACCCTGTATATTGTGTTAAATTGGTGAGTGGACGGAGGGTGGGAGGAGGGTATGACACAGCTGGGGAGGCATCATGTGTGCAAAAGTGTGAAAACACAGAGAATGTTGGAGTCTGGGCGACGGAGCAGGTGGCAGGCAGAGCGACAGGAACCAGCGCAGCAGGTTCTCCGTGCCCGGCCGAGGAGTTCAGAGTTGATCATGCAGACTGTGGAAGGTGGTTCAGCGGTGCTACTCCTTTCGCACCGTCAGACTCTGCCCTCCTTCCGCCCAGGTATGATGAAGACCACAGCGGCGACGATAAAGTCTTCCTGGACTGCTTCTGTAAAATAGCAGCCGGCATCAAGAACAACAGCAACGGGCACCAGCTGAAGGACCTGATTCTCCAGAAGGGCATCACCCAGAGTGCACTTGACTACATGAAAAAGCACATTCCCAGTGCCAAGAAGTAAGAAGCAGCTCCAGCAAAGTGACTGTTTTCCTTCCCCTCTTCCCGGTTCTTTTTCTTTCTCCATCATCTTGGCATAATCGTTCCCTTGTGCCCTCCTTGGTGGCCCCCTCCTCTTCTGGAAACTACCAGGGTGACCCCTTAGCTGCCGCAGAGTCCCTGGACGGCAGCCTTTGGTTTTTGTGTAGAGGACCCCTCTCTCTTGCTTCCCAGCTGAGCTGCGTGGTCCTTTGTGGTCCTTTGTGGCACTCTTGGAGGGTCACGTTTAAACGAGCCAGAATTAACAACTGGTTTCCAGGGAGCCTTTGCCTCTCCGGCCTGCTGAGGAGTCTTCCTTTGCTTTGCAGTTTGGATGCTGACATCTGGAAGAAGTTTTTGTCTCGCCCAGCCCTGCCGTTCATCTTGAGGCTTCTCCGGGGGTTGGCCATCCAGCACCCTGCCACCCAGGTGAGTAGCCAGCCTGCACGTAGACCTTATTCTGCAGACAGGATGTGCAGAGTGAGGAAACCACACAAACCACACACTGTCTCCCCCTCTCCCAGAACTGAGTGATGGTGATGCTGTGATTAGCCTTGAGACACGACCTGCCCTGGTGCAGCTCTTAGAGGGCAGAGACTCTTAGGGGTCAGCTGGCCCAGCGCTCCGTGGAGAGGATTGAGTGCTGTTTGTGATTTCCTCATTCAGCTCCTTCTCACGTGGGGCTTTATTATCTCACGGGGCAGCGGAGCTGCAGTGGGACTGCGAGGGTGCAGCCAGAAACTGGCCCTGCTGTCACTTTGCTGAGGTTCCTGCGACATGAGGAACTTCATCACCGCCGATTGCTGCTCTGTATCGGGCAGCTGAAGACTTGGCGGTGAGAGAGGCCCTCTGCCCCTCGTCCTCTCAGCCCCCCACAGGGCTGGGGCGTCTGTTAGCCCTCGCAGGTCCTAACTGGTCTGTGAAGGTGGCCAAGCTGGATATTTATTTTTTATTTTTTAAAGATTTTATGTATTTATTTAATTTTTAGAGAGGGGGAAGGGAGAGAGAAAGAGAAGAAGAGAAACATCAATGTATGATTGCCTCTCATGCGCCCCCTACTGGGGACCAGGCCCACAACCCAGGCATGTGCCCTGATGGGGAGTCAAACCAGCGACCCTTTGCTTTGCAGTCCAGAGGTCAATCCACTGAGCCACACCAGCCAAGGCTGGATTTTTAAAAACTTTTTATGTTGAGGTCATTGTAGATTCACATGCAGTTGTTAAGGAATAATACAGAGAAATCATACATACATGTACCCATTGTCCAGTTTGTCTCAGTGGTAACATCTTGGAAAGCTAGCAGATCTCGCAAGCCAGGGTATTGACATCGGTGCAGCCCAGCTCTGGGGCGGCCTCAGCACCGCAAGGGCCCCTCCGTTGCACCGTTAGAGCCGCACCCACGCTCTCCCACCCCGACGTCGGTGACCCCTGGTCTGTTCTCCATTTCTGTAATTTTGCCATTTCAGGAACATTATATAAAGGGAATCATGGAGCATGTAACCTTTGCAGGGCTGGCTTTTTCCACTCAGGATAATTTTCTGGAGCTTGATCCAGGTGGTATGCAGTGTTTGCTCCTTTGCATCGCTGAGTGGTGTCCATGGTGTGGATGCACCACAGCCGGTCTGGCCCTTCACCCATTCGAGGGCTTCTGGGCTGTTTCCAGTGTGGAGCAATTACAAGTAAAGCTGCTCCGAGTGTTCGTGCGCAGGTTTTTCTGTGAACGTAAGCTTTCGTTTCTCTGGGAGGAAGGCCCAGAGGACAACTGCTAGTTGCAAGCTTAGTTTACAAGAAACTGCCAAACTATTTTCTAGAGCCACGGCGGCATGTTGCATTCCCCTCAGCAGCGCACGAGTGACCCGCTTTCTCTGAGTCCTCGCCAGCACTGGGGGTGTCACTGTTCTCTCTTTTAGCCATTCTCATAGCTGGGCAGTGACACCTCATCATGGTTTTAATTTGTATTTCACTAGCAGCTAATGAGCGTGCAGATCTGTCTCTTCAGTTGCTTCATCTGTGTGTCTTCAGTGAAATGTCTGTTCGTGTCTTTTCTTTTGTTCTTTTTTTTTAATGTGCAGTTTTTAAGAGTCCTCAGGGCTGGACTTTTTTCTGTTTATAGTGTTCTACCTTGAATGTAGTTCTACATTCTTACTTGGTATCAGTTTTGATAACTCATCTCAGAAACGTGGTATTTGTAATTTGGTTGCAGACAAGATTCTTTCATCTGTCTTACCCAGATCTCTCTTGTTCTAAACTTTGTTCAGGTCAGTAGAGACAGTTGTAATTTATACATCTTTGTGATGATAATTTTTCTACATAAGAGTCTTACATTATTTTTCTTATCCATGCAACATCTCTTTTGAATGTGGATAAATCAAGGGACTGTGGTGGCAACACAGTACGTTTAGGACAGATCTGCTAATAGCCAGGCTTATTATTAGTTACTAAATTAAATTACTTTCTTTAAAATAAGGCTTATCCAGGTAGGTACTTCATAGATCTGTGGGCTCCAGTTAGTGGTCTGAGCTGCGTGCTGAGCTTTCACATTGCAAGCTGACTTTGTTGTGTTCAGTTTATTGTCAGACATGTGGAGCCTGTCATTGATTCACTTGTGGCATGAGCGGTGCCGGTCTCAGTGGGCGGTGCCGGTCTCAGTGGGCTCAGCCAGAGAGCTTTTTCAGACCACACCTGCCTTCGGTGTCCCGGTGCCCTCCGACGCCGGTGCAGAGCGCGTTTTGGGGCACAGTGGTTTCCTGTTGCTCTGTTTTTAAGTGTTTTTTCACTCCAAGTCCCACTTGCAGTTGTACCTCTAGACCCTGAGGTTGAGAAAGCTCCCGTGCTCCTTAGTTTGGTGAACCCAGAGGGCCCTTGGTGGAGACCGCAGCAGAGGCCCTGTGAATGTCCCAGGCCTGCTCTGCTCCGCACCGCCCTGAGGCCACCGCCCAGGCCTCTCCGTAGCTGCTGCTGCTCCAGGGGGCCTGCCCCGAGCCCTTTCCCCGTGTCTGGACGCTTTACATGGTTCCCAACTTGGATTGCCGCAGGAACCTCGGCGTGACCTCTGTTTTATAGACAAGTGCTGAAGCTAAAGACTGTAGTGATGGGTCAAAGGTCATTGGTGGAGCCAACCTCTCTCCTGTTTGTCCATTCTTTTCAGAGTGTAGAATCAAAAGGTCTGGTTGGAATTTGCAGATGACATGAGATTGTGTACCTTCTATTTCCTTGAACTTTATGCCCCGGGAAGAACACTGGTGGAGTAACTGGGGGCCTGCGTCTCTCTGGTCCTTTCTTGGCAGGTTCTGATTGGAACTGACTCCATCACAAACCTGCATAAACTGGAGCAGGTGTCCAGCGACGAGGGCATTGGGACCCTGGCAGAGAACCTGCTGGAGGCGCTGCGGGAGCACCCTGACGTGAACAAGAAGATTGACGCCGCACGCAGGGAGACCCGGGCGGAGAAGAAGCGCATGGCCATGGCGATGAGGCAGAAAGCTCTGGGCACCCTTGGCATGACAGTAAGCCCGCTCCCTGAGTGCCCTTGTTCTTGCCCTGCTCCTGAGGAGATGGCCATGGCACAGTCGTTTGTGCGTCGGGGAGGAGCTGTGGTTGGGAAGGGTGAGCGCGAAGGGTGGACAGAGGAGGGGCCTGGATGTGCCGGGCTCGTTCCCTAATCTTCCCAACAACCCTCAGGGCTGTGGCTGTTACTGTTCTGCTCTGTTGATGAGACTCAGGGTAGGGACTTCAGTTCACAAAAAAGTAAAAGTGGTGAGGATAACCTTTGAAGATGTACTGTACACCATGTCCTATACTTAGGCACCTTAGCGGTAAGATTTTATTTAAGCCTTTGTGTCAGTCTGTGAGGTATTAATCATACCCACTGTCCCGATGAAGTGACTGAGGTGGAGAGGTGAGGTAAACAGGCCAGGGCATGTAACTAGTAGGTGGGTGATGGGATTTTGAGCCCGGGTCTGCACACAAGGGCTGTGTGCCGCTTTCACTGTCCCGAGGCCCTGCAGGGAGCACAGCCCTCCGAGGGCCCCTCCGGGCAGCACACTTTCCCATGGGAGTTGGGGCTCCCATGGGAACAGTAAATGACTCGTGATGAAGCAGCCTTGGCCGCTGAGAGCTGGTGTTGCTGGCACAAAGGAGGGGCTCTTTTGGTGGCGAGTGGCAGCTTGCCAGGCTTCCAGCTGGACGGTCCCCTCTGCCCCTGTGGTTCCTGTGGGAAGAGGGTAGCAGGAGGGTCTGGTTCTTTACTCTCGTCAGAAGCCGCAGGGGTTTCCTTTTGTGCAACAGTCCTTTTAGTGTACATGGAGGGCCAGCCCTGTCCCCGAGTGTCCCCAAGCTAGGGCAGGAGGGTGTGTGGAAATCCCCTCCCGACGTGTCATCTGGGGTTCCCCCAACAGACAAACGAAAAGGGCCAGGTCGTGACCAAGACGGCGCTCCTGAAGCAGATGGAGGAGCTGATCGAGGAGCCGGGCCTCACGTGCTGCATCTGCAGGGAGGGGTACAAGTTCCAGGTACGGGCCCTGGCCTGGTGGCGCGGCCCTCGCCTCCGGGCCTTTCTGTTCTGAGAGTGGCCGAGGCTTGCTCTTGGCCACTGTTCTTTATAGGCAGGAACGTTCGTCTTCCCCATCACTGTGACTGCAGACAGCAGCCACTCAGTGGATCCCATCTCTGCTGGGCCCTGTGCCCAGAGCTTTATGTCAGCTGCGTGATTTTGTTTTTAAACTTGTGAAACATCCCAGTTTATGGATGAGAGAGCAAAGGTCACGGCATAGAGCCAGAGCCCTGGGCTTTTAGAAATGCTCCATGCTGCTTCCATTCAGGACACCTGGGCAATCAGCTCCCCCAACCAGAGTTACACCTGAAAGGAGCAGAGCACCAAGGGCCTGTTTGTTCCCCTGAAGGCCTAAAAGGGGGGGGTCCCCCTTTCTCTCCAACTTGAATTTACTACCCAGCACCCACGCTGTCGAAGGGCCACAAGCCCTGCGAGCCGTGCTGTGCATAACACGGGCCCTTGGGGCTGCCTGGTCGTTTTTGAAGAGCAAGCGACTTATCAAGAGACACTTCATTCTCTATCTTTAGATAAATAAAGCAAAAAGAAAAGCGCAGTTTCAACTTACATTTCTGCCTTTCCATCTGCATAGCATCTGCTTAGTTTGGTTGCTTCACTGTGCCCAGCCCAGAGCTTGACCAAGAGACTGGGGTGCTGGCCGTCCCCCGCTCTCCTGGGTTATCCCCTCCTAGGAGGGCAGACATCCGAGTGCCTTCTGCTCTGCTTCGCCTGCTTCCAGAGCCTCCTCTCCTCACCTGTCCTCCCCTTCCTATTGTCCTTGTAGCCCACGAAGGTCCTGGGCATTTACACCTTCACCAAGCGGGTGGCCTTGGAGGAGATGGAGAACAAGCCCCGGAAGCAGCAGGGCTACAGCACCGTGTCCCACTTCAACATCGTGCACTACGACTGCCACCTGGCAGCCGTCAGGTGGGCCCGGCTCCAGCAGACTGGCTCCTTCAGTAGGCTGCTCCCTCCCACGGCTCCCGCTGCAGACCTCTGCTTGTCCAAGGCCCTGGACTTGGAGGGGCAGGACCGCCAGCCCTGGAGTTTAATGCTATTTCTTAGTCTCCAGAGGGTAGGGCGTTCGACATTAAACCATGTAGGCTGCAGAGTCATTCTTGCCGTACATGGCTTTAGCCCACGGCTGGGGAAAGCAGTGTTACTTACCTGAAGCAGTGAATCTGTATTTGCTGTATCAGGCTCACAGGTGGTTAGTTCTCTGTAGAGGGTCGGGGCATAGGCTGGCTTCCTTAGCGGTGGCAAACCCTTCTCCACCTCACTTGCCCAGGTGCCCGGTTGCCGAGTGAGCTCCGGCAGCCATGCGTCCCTGCTCTCCTCCCCACCCAGGTTGGCCCGAGGCCGGGAAGAGTGGGAAAGTGCCGCCCTCCAGAATGCCAACACCAAGTGCAATGGGCTCCTTCCGGTCTGGGGGCCTCACGTCCCTGAATCAGCTTTTGCCACCTGCTTGGCAAGGTGAGTGTTGAGCATTTTGCATGGTAGAGGAGGGAATTCCCAGGAGATGGGAATCAGTGGTCAGCCAGCCCGTGGTGAGACCATTTCCTGTTGCCTTCATTGGGAATCCATCTCTCTCTGCTTGCTGGCAAGGGGCCTGTTCAGAATGGAGAGAACTCTGCCGAGAGAAACGGGTGCCCTCGGCGTCTGGTGCACCGTGGAGAATGTCTAGTTGCTCACTGCCTCTCCTCCTTGGTTCACCTGAGGACATACGACACCGGGTGCCGACTTGGTCCTCGAGGCCAACATTTCCCAGCGTTCCCTTCTATAGCATGTGCCTCTGAGTTTTAAATAATGAAAAGTAATAGCCTAGTTGCATGGGGAAGGTCAGGCCATTTGGAGGCCTCCCTTGTCCTAAAGTCCAGAGCAGAGGAGCCGAAGCTTCCGTGAGGTTTTGGCCTCGAGGTGGTGCTGCACCCCAGGCCCTCACCGCAGAACAGCGCCTGGCAGTGGTGGTGACGGGAGGAGCAGTAGGCAACACTGAGCTGCTCACCGTGTCTCACTGCTACACACACTCCACAGACGATGAGACTAGGCACAGAGAGGTTGAGGAACTTACCCAAGGGCACACAGTAAACATAATAGATTGTAATATAAGTTGACAGAGAAAAAACTTCTGTTTGGAGGTTGAGGAAATGATTTTTAGGACTAGATTTCCTTGTTAGGAGTAAGTTCCATTTTTTTCTTCTAAAATGTACTTTTGGGTGTGGCCATAATTTGTCCTGTGACAGTGACCCATCAAGAAATGGGTCCCTCAGAACCACTGGGTTCTTGTTAAAGCTTGGAGAGCATCACTTTCAGTCCCAGCAGAAGTGAATGTCCTCTGCTGTCCCTTCCTGGTAGCCACAGTCCTTGTCCTCGCTGCTCCCTTCTGCCCCACTATGTGTGCGGCTTGTGCAGCCATCGGGGAAGGGGGTGCCAAGGGGGGCTCTCCCAACGGGGCTTTCACCAGGAAGCTTGCTTCCGTGTCAGCGTTTGTCCCGCTCCCCCCCCCCGCCCCCACCAGGCACAACACTTACCTCCAGGAATGCACCGGCCAGCGGGAGCCCACCTACCAGCTGAACATCCACGACATCAAGCTGCTCTTCCTGCGCTTCGCCACGGAGCAGTCGTTCAGCGCGGACACCGGCGGCGGCGGCCGGGAGAGCAACATCCACCTGGTCCCGTACATCGTCCACACTGTGCTTTATGTCCTGAACACGTCAGTACCTGGCACCCCGCCGGGCAGCGCCCAGCTGGCCCAGCGCGACCTCCCAGTTTCCCATGTTTGCCCTAGTTAGTGTCAAAGCGAATATCTGACTGAGGCAGCCTTTGCCAGAGCAGGAATGGTCATCTGTGGCTTTTAGGTGGCTCCTTTCCCAAACTGTCTCATCTCCTACCTGGGCACAGAGGGGACAGAGACTGGGAGAAGCCAGACCATTGAAGTTTCTGCTTTGGTGCAGCCTCCGCTTCCCCTCGCTGGGCTCCCTTCTCTTGGGTGGGGAGAGGCCGTGGGTTGGAGCTGCCCGCAGTCACTTCAGGGCACACGGGTGTTCCAGGTGAGGGTTTCCCATCTAGGGGACGCAGCAGAGCCGAGAACCTGTCTCGTGAGTGGAAACTGGAGTTGCTCCCCCCGTTTCCTCTCCACTGAGCACTGTTTCTGGCAAGTGTGAGTGGAGAGGAGAGCAAGTTAAAGATTATCTGGGAAAGTCAACTGAGAAGGAAGGCAGCCAGGAAAGGTTTATATTTTTTCCACACGTACATTGTGGAGTAGGTAGATACGTGAAGTGTGGCTTTAGAGATGCACGTAGGGGTACAGAATATGTTTTCATCCCACTCCCAGATTTCCGGTGAAGAGATGTAATATGCTTTGTCTCTTAGATTTGATTTATTAGATGGTCTTGCGTTTTAGGCCCCACTCTTCTAGCAAGTCCTACAGACCCAGGGGGCAGAGAGTTGGCAGGCCGTGTGCAGCCCCCAGGGTGGCTGCAGGTCACTCGGGCACAGGGCAGCCTGCCTGTGGCCCCTTCTGGTCTTCTCTCCACAGCAGTGTTGTCTTCGGCTTCCTTCTCACGTCTGTGTGGGTTAAGAGGCTGCTGACCTCCAGAGCACAGGCCTCGTTAAAAAGACGCGCGGGTGGGTCTCCCTCAGCGCATTACATCACCCGCCAAACTGCCCAGACTGTCGGAAGAAACACCGCACTGCTGACAGCGCAGACCTTTGCGCTGTCCAAACCCTGCTGCGGGCCGAGCGGCACTAATTACCTGCTTGCAGCCTCTGACGAGCCCTTGGCTTTTGCAGAGACATGTCTCTTCTTGGAGGCTGGGAGGGAGAGTGGACTGCCCCGTTTTCCAGGGAGGAGAGCAGACCCACAGGGCCGGCACGATTGGCCCAGCAGAACAGAGCTGGTGATTTCAGGCGTCAGAGTTTCTCAAATGCCAGGCATTCTAACTCCTGCTCAAGTTCCCGAGTTGGAGAAAGGTGTGGCTGTGTCACGGTTGTCTTGGTCAGCTTGGGCCGACCCACAACCTTCACGGAGGCCCTGTTTCTCGCCCACGGACTGCTTTCCTGGCTGGTTGTTTCCCGTCGCTGTGAGCTTGGTCCCCGGGGCCCTAGGAGAGGGCCATGGCTGCCTTTGTTGAGGCGAGTATGTGACACCAAGGTCCAGAGCAGAGCTGAGTGGGACTTGCGATGACAGTGAGCCTCTGACCTCCAGCTGTGGGAAATCAGGTTGAGCACATTCCCCGGTTCCACGGGCGCCGTTCCTCAGGGAGCAGGTGTCCTGGCGCCACCGCTCCCGCTTCCCCACAATGCCGTGCCTGGCAGTGCCCTCTGCACATCTGGCGATGGATCCTCGCGGCTCCTGGTGCTGTTTGTTTATTCTCTTCCCCGCTCCTGCCCCCCGCCCCCACCATAGAATTGGGGCAGGGCGTCCAGCACGCTTGTCTTGAGAGCGCCGTCCAGGGTCTCCGAAGAGAGAGTAGCCAGAAATGCCTGGTCAGTGCAGGTCAGGGAGCATGTGCCAAGTCTCCGTCATGTAGGGAAGACGGAGTTCACTTAGCTGGACAGGCTCTGGAGCCTGACAGCCTGGGTTCGCAGCCCAGTTCTTTCCTGTCCCCGTCTGTGACTTCAGGCAGGCTGTTTACTCTCACTGTACTGCATGCAGTTTCCTCTTCTGTAAGATTGGGACAGTGCTGGTGCCTGTTTCAGGGTCATTGTGAGGGTTAAATGAGACAGTTTGCATGGAGTTCTTAAGAGTGATACCTGGCACTCAAGTTCACGATTGTCATTCTCATTGCAGTTTAGGCAAGAGTGAGAACAGGAAGTGGTGCTTCCCTGGAAGTGGTCCTGGTGGAGGAGACAGGGCACAGGCACATAAGAAAACAGACAAAATAGCAAGCCATGGGAAGCCACTGGACCCAGAGTGTGAACCCCATAGTGCTAGTGAGGCTGCGCGGAGGCAGGAGAGTGCAGGCGGTGTTGGCTGGGAGTCACGGACTCTGGATTCGCATCGGCTCCCACCATGTACTGGCTTGTGACTTTGGGAAAACCACTTCATTTCTCTGGGCTTCAGGTTCCATGGTAAAAACATGCTGGCTGTCACTTCCAGATTTATGCGGTCACTGACAGTGGCATGTTTAAGGATGTGCCTGAGACACAGGGCACGCAGGAGCCCCGGGTTTGGACTTGTGTGGGAGCTGAGCCGGGGGTTGTGTGGGAGCTGAGCCGGGGGTTCCTGTCTAGGACAGACCTAGACAGGCAGCAGCCGCACCTGGGAGGGAGAGGAGGGGGGTCCAGGGTGGGTGGGAGTGGTCTACACCCCAAGCGTTCGGGACACTTAAGATGAGAGATTGAGCACAGCCTCCTCGGCCCTTGCGGCTGGTCCCTGGTGTCTACCCGGGTTTCATCACGTCCCTTGTGTTCCAGAACCCGAGCAACTTCCCGAGAGGAGAAGAACCTGCAGGGCTTTCTGGAGCAGCCCAGGGAGAAGTGGGTGGAGAGTGCCTTTGAAGTGGACGGGCCCCACTATTTCTCAGTCCTGGCCCTGCACATCCTGCCCCCCGAGAAGTGGAGAGCCACGCGAGTGGAAATCCTGCGGAGGCTGCTGGTGACCTCTCAGGCCCGGGCAGTGGCTCCGGGAGGAGCCACCAGGTTAGTGCCTGCTCTAAGAAGTGCCGACTTCGGGAAGCCGCCCCCTGTCCCCTCTTTCCTGGACTGTGCGTGCCCAGGGAGGGAAGGTGTGCTCATTGGGCTCAGTCGTCGGTCCTGACCCATCTCAGTTTGCGCCGCCAGGAGTCTAGGCCCGATGGTTGGCAGGTGCCTCGCTGCCTCTGAGTCTGGCACTCAGGCCCTGGAAGGGCTCGTCTCGGGGAAACTTCAGGAGGAAGCCAGCCAGGCACAGGGCGGCAGGGAGGAGCATCTGGGCGCTGGGCTCAGACAGGCGACAGGTCTCCCGGTCACCTGGCCAGGGCGCAGACTGGGAAAGCCTCTGTGTGGCTGAGGTTGTGGCTTTTCTTTTCCGATCGCTAAAAGCTCGCCATCTCCCTTCTTAGTCACATCCTTGTCCTGTCCTTGTCACGTTCCACGGGCTGTTCTCTTCCTCAGCGATGTGGATGCCTCCCAAAGAAGGAACGGCCTTTGTTTTCATGACCTCGTGCTGGGGTTTGGGTCAGACAGGAGGTGCCTGGAGGGAGGCGTCCACGAACAACAGCAGGCGGCCCCTGAAATGCCCACGCGATGGCCACATGCGTGGCAGGCTCTGGGGGCACCACCCTCAGCTCACGGTGGCCCTGTGCAGTCTGTGCCCACCCCAGGCTGCAGAGCCAGGGGCGCGTTTGCCCCTTTGCTTCTGCCACTTGAGGGAAACTTTCCCTCCTAGAAGATCTGCCCTTGGGAGTCTGCTTTCTCCCGGGCCCGAGAGAGCATCCCCACGTTCGTCGGCCAACGAGGGAGCTCAGGGCCTTTCAGGCGCCTGATGGTGACAGGCCAGGCGGCGGCAGCCGTGTGCCTGAATTGGCACCCCGGTCTCTTCACTTCCATCGGCTTGCATTCACCGAAGGGTGCTGGTCGTGGGCGCCTCGCGCCTGCAGGGAGGCCTGGGTGGAGCTCTGCAGTCGCATCAGGCCAGCGTCAGTGCCTGCGTGAGGAGCAGCAGGGGCCAGTCCTGTTGGGTTCCTGACTGCCACCTCCCCCACCCCCACCCCGTTCCAAACATTAATCGGCAACTAACCACTAGAGTCGCGAGTTCCATCTGGTGGGTGCTGCGGCATTGGTGAGCCAGGCTGGCCTGCTTCTGCGGCGCGTGCAGTGGGGACTGCTGGGCGCAGGCTCTCGGTGGCACGTGTGAAGTCTGAGCCCACGGGAGCTGGCTCTTCAGTTAGGAGCCCAGGATCCATCCCTGTCCCAGGAGGTTGTGGAGAAGCCAGTCTGGTCGCAGTTCAGGAAACCCAACGCGAGCTGCGCTCCCGAGCTGCTCTTTTCTCCGCAGCAGTTGGTCACCTGCACTAATTAGCCTTGAATAATTGGGTTGGGCAGGGTCATTCAGGACAGCCGCTCACCAAGGCAAAACAGTCACAGCGGAGGGCCACCCGTGGTGTGGCATGGAGGCCAAGTAGGGGCTCCTGAAACACTGGTGGAGGAGCCTGGGGTTGGCACGGTGTGGAGACACCCCCAAGGAGAGGCCAGGCTGGAAGGACATTGGGAGGGCGCCATCCCGCTGGTTGGGGCTCAGGCTTTGTGCATTACGGGGAGGGAGGCAGTGGCAGACACTTGAGGCGCTCTAGGAATCTGCAGCAGGGAAGTCAGCCTCTTCTGTGTGTTCCACGTTCGCAGAGAAAGGGTCTTCTGCCAGGAACTTGCGTACCAGAGCCTGGGACTTTCTTGTCAGCCTGTTTACACGGAAACAGACCATCGCCCTGACCCCCAGGCCCACCTCACAGTCATTTTCACTTCAGGCAGCAGCTCCCTGTGCGTGGCAGGAAGGGGAGAAAGTGGGTGCCTCGGAGGGCTTCAGGTGGAGGGAGGGTGCAGGAAGTGTGTTGCGGCAGTGGAACGCTCCTGTCTTACTGCTCCTTTACTTTTGGGAGAGAACTTGAGGGCCGACCGGGAGCAGATGGCCGTCCCGCGCAGCAGGAGTGTCTGCGAGGGGACAGTGGACATCGTCACAGACAGCTCCAGGGTTCCCAGGGACTGGCTGGCCTTAATCCTCGGCTGCATCAGGGATTAAGTAGAAGCAATCGATACTGGGTAGAAACCAGTGGGTGTGGTCAGCAGTTTGGGATTATCCCGGGCTGGGAGGCATGGGCGGTCCCGTCCTCCATTCCAGACATGGAGGGTGCCATTGCTCATCGCCACTTTCCCACCAGCACACTGTTCTCAACACAGCACGTGGGGGACCGGTTGCTCTGTCCAGTGGCTTTAGGACTGCTGACCAAAATTGTCGCAGTGGGAATGTGAAGACTGGGAGGGCTGTGTGTCCTGCTCCATTTCTTAGATCCCGTCGAGTCCACGAGCTCGAGTGGGGGCTGAGCTTGGGGGAACACATGAGCCCTCGGCCTCGCCCGGAGGCCCTAGGCTTTTGGCTGCCGAGTCGCAGCTTAGGTCTCCCTTTCTTCCGACTCACCCTGGTTTGGAAGAGTCCGTGTTAAGGTGAGTGTTTCAGGGGACACGTTCATAGTAAATAAACCACCACATCCTGAGGCTTCACAGGCTCACGTGAAGGGGCTGAGAGGCTGCCCTCCGCCCCTTCTTTGAGAGAAGACAGGTGAGTGGGTGGAACGGAGTGACACAGATGACTGCGACGTCCCTCGCCCTGCCCCGTGAGTGCCCTTTCATGTGTGTGTGGACATGCAGGCAGCTGTTCCTTCTTCCAGGCTGACGGATAAGACAGTGAAGGACTACTCTGTGTATCGCTCTTCCCTCCTCTTCTGGGCCCTCGTCGATCTCACTTACAACATGTTTAAGGTAAGGACGCCATCAGAAGCTCGGTGGGCGGCTGCAAGGTGTCCCACGACCTGTGCTGCTGGCTCTGACCCTGCCTCGGCTGGCAGTGGCTGCCCCCTTCTGGCCTCCCCTGGAAACACGCACCCACTGTGGGGGGCTCACACCAGCCCAGACCCGGGCTGTCCCTGCCCGCTCCTGGGCCCTGCTGCAGGCCCGCTGCTGCAGGCCCGCTGCTGCAGGCGAGCCCTCCCTCCTGAGTTGCCCTTGGCTTGCTCCTGTCCTCTCAGTTTTGATAAACTCCATTGCCCTGTCCAGTGTCACTTACACCAGCCCAGCTTACAACAGGACACTCCTCTTCCTGGAAGGAGTCAGAGGGCGTGGGCTGGTTCCTTTTCTGTAATCCGAACGGAACAGCTCGATTAAGGCGTCCTGACGACCCCCGTCTTTGGGGAACGCAGGCATGACGCGTGCGGGGGGGAGAGAATGCAGCCACTTGCTGAAGCTCGTGGGTTCGAGCAGCGCAGTGTGTAATGAAGGGGCCCAGAGAGGGGCGCGGTGCAACTTCTTGTTCCTGGGGCAAGACGCCCTCCAGGGGCCTCTGCTGACCCAGGGGGTGGGAAGCTTTCCGTCCGCTCTGCGGGGCTGATGAGCCTGGCCGGAGGCGGTGCCCTCCGCCCCCGGGCCCGTCTCCTGCTGGTTCTTGCAGAAGGTGCCCACCAGCAACACGGAGGGAGGCTGGTCCTGCTCTCTGGCGGAGTACATCCGCCACAACGACATGCCTATCTGCGAAGCTGCCGACAAAGCCCTGAAGACCTTCCAGGAGGAGTTCATGCCAGTGGAGACCTTCTCGGAGTTCCTCGACGTGGCTGGTCAGTGGCAAGGTTTTGTCTTTCAGAGGTCCGCAGCAAAACCCCTGTCTCCATGGGGTGGCCGTGGCTTTTACCTTCATCTGTCAGAGGAAGCCCGGTGAGAACTAGCCTGTCAGCCACCAAAGGGCCTGGGATAGAGGTAAACACGGAGCCGCTTGCAACGATAGCGGCTGCTCTGACGCACACTGGGCCTCACTGCACTCCAGGACGGTGCTGCCGACGGTCTGCCAGGCAGCCCAGGGTGAGGTAGGAAGTGTGGTCACCCCACTTTGTAGTGGGGCGACTGAGGCTCTGAAGCTTCCAGTGGGCACAGCTGGAAATTTGGCAGAGCCCCCTTCTGGTCCCTAGCTTTCGATGGAAGTTCAGGGAAGGAACATGGAGTTTCTCCGTCTTCCTCCTGCCTCTTCTCTTTTTTTAAGATTTTAGTTACTTATTTTTAGAAGGAAAAAGGGAGAAAGAGAGGGAGGGGGACATCGATCGGGTGCCTCTTTGATCAGTTGGCTGAACCGGCAGCCCAGGCACGTGCCCTGACCAGGAGTCAAACCAGCGACCTCGCGCTTTGCGGGACGACCCCGAGCCACAGTCAGGCACTCCTGCCTCTCCCGTCACAGCTGCCCCAGGGACGTGGGGAAGATTTCAACTCCGATTCTTAAAGTCAACGACAACCATCAGAGCACCTCTAGTCGTATGGCCAGGGCCGCACTTAGAGCTCCTGTCCTGTGAGCGGCCCTCAGATGGCCCCTTGTCCCGCAGCCAGTGAGGTCACCGTTGTCCTCTGCACACAGGCTCCTCACACAACAGATGTGAACTGGTCATTGCAGACGCATTAAAAACTGTTTGGCTTTCATAAGTAAGCATCAGACGGCCACAGGGGGAGGGGACTTGGGCAGCTGCCGGGGAACGCCTGCCTCGGACGCCTGCCTGGGTGCAGTGCCTTCTCAGGCGGCACTGCTGTCTGAGTCGGGCGGGCTCTGGGCAGAGGCGGAGCAGCCACGCCCCTCCGCCTGGCTCTTTAGGGGCTTGTTTCATTCTCCCCTCACGTCATTCACTGTGGGGACATGTGAAGAAGCGGGGAGATGTTTCTCCCGGGTCCCACCAGTACTTTTGAGTCTGTGCTTGTCCTCTGGGGACGGGGCTCTCGCAGGTCTGGGGCAGTGCTCTGTGCGAGGTTCTGTGTCCCCCAGCTCAGCCACCACCGATGGCGTCTCCCCCAAAGCCTTGGGGCTTCCACCTGGTCCTCTGCGGTGCCCTAGGCCTAGGTGGGAACATGCATCGGGATGGGCCTTCGGCAGCCTGGTGCCTCTCCGTTCTCTGGATCACGCTCGCACCACTCCCCACAGTTTCTCTGTTAGCCTCGCTGGACGCCCCACGCGGGTCTTCCCAGCCCTGACTTTCCCCGTAGTGGCTGTGTGTGTGTGTCTCCCCTCAGGGCTGAGCGAGCGTGTCACCCCGGGGTTTGGTGAATGTCTGAACAAAGACTGTCAGTGTGAACACAAGAAGGCAGGTGGGCAGCACAAGGGCGGCGTTCGCCTCAGTGCAGGGCTTTGCGGTGGCCCCGCAGGCGTGACGGCGCCCCCACCTGAAGCAGGGAGAGCGAGGGCCCGTTGCGGAGAGGCTCTGTGACCGGCACTCTGGGGCCAGGTCTTGGCAGTGTGACTTTATGACTTTGTTTACACTAGTAGAAAATTCCAGAACATTAGACACACCCCATTTGAATGCAAGGACAAAAACACCTTCCAAGACCAAGAGGTGGTGATCGGCACCACTCTCTGCGTCGTGCAGAGCTGGGGAGAGGAGGGCAGTTTGCGTGGTGCCGGCCTTGGGCCCGACAGCTCCACGTTTGTTCAGCGTGCGCGCCCTGCTCCGGCTGGTGGGGCTCGGTTGCTTGGAGCATCGTCCGTAGACTGAAGGGTTGTGGGTTCGGCTCCTGGTCAGGGCGCACACCCAGGTTGCAGGACGAGAAGGCAGCCCGTCAGTGTTTCTTTTTCACATTGATGTTTCCCTCCTTCTCCCTCTTCCACTCCCTCTCCCTCCCTCCCTCCCTCCCTCCCTGCCTGCCTTCCCTGCTCTCCGAAAACAGTGAAAAGGTGTCCTTGGACAGGGATTGAAGAAAATAAAATGTGAGCACCCCTGCTTGGTGAGGGGGTGGACAACAGGGGCCCTGTTGCTAACTGAGGCCCTCTGTGCACTAGATGCTGTCACATGCGTGGCCTAATGGAATCTCCACAGTGTCGAAACAAGGACTTGTCACTGTCCCCATGTCATAGTTGAAGAAACAGTTCCTGAGTGTCAGCAGCGAGCTCAAGGCCCCAGGACTTACGGCCAAAGCTCAGAGGAGCCCAGGGTCCTACTACCTTTCTCTGCTCCTCCAGCCCCAGGTCCCTCTGAGAACGTGCCGGAGGCCATGGACACCTTCCTTTCCCGAAGGCTCCCCTGCCCACCCCCCACCGCAGGCCTGGCCGTGGTCCACTTACCCGGGTTAAGGGGAAGGGCGTGAGGTGGGGCCCTGCGACTGTAACACCTCTGACAAGCCGCAGGGCCTGGCTGGGAGCAGGCCGCCTCCCACAGAGTGGGAGTGTCTGCTCAGCGACCATCTGCCCCGTCACGCCGCCGTTGGGGCTTGTCGGAGTACAGTGTGTTCTCCAGGGACTTGGCAGCCGTGACGCAGTGGGGTTGCGAGTTCCTGCTCCTGACCGGCCTCTGTCTCTGCTCCAGGTCTGCTTGCAGAGATCACCGACCCAGAGAGCTTCCTGAAAGACCTGTTGAACTCAGTCCCCTGACCGTCCCACGGGACCGCTGCTGCCGACCGGAGCTGGCCGGCCTCCCACCCCTTGGGCTCTTCCCTCCTGTGCATCAACTCCCCACAGGGTGCTGCGTCATTACTCCTCCCCTCCCTCCCTCACCTCTTCTTGGAGCGGCTTGGGGTTTTTAGCCTTCCTGTTTTATCTCGTGTGTGTGGTGCACTAGCTATGAAGTTGTCTGTAACCCGAGCCGTCGAAGGACCTGTACATACCCAGGAGCCATGAGCTGTCCTGGCCAACTTAATACTTGAGTGTGCACATCTTGAGAAATAAACGAATGACTTAATCCACATTGAAAAAGAAGGTGTCGACTGCTGCTTAAGCTCCTCCTTAGTGATACTGGCCAAGTGCTCCTTCCCAGCCGCCGGCCGCCAGCCCTTCCCGATGTCAGCACCGGAAGACTGACATGTCAGGAGCGCTGTCTCAGGCCTCTTGTTGGCACCAAGTGGAGCCTGTCTGCTTCTGGCCAGTGAGTCGGGGCACTGCGTTCAACGAACATGATCTTTCCTAAACAAATCACTTGGCCTCTCTCAATGTTTTGGCCTTAAGAGCTGGAACCCAAAGACACGTGGAGCCCAATGCTTTTCTGGTCTTCGGCCAAAGGCAGGCTCAGTGCGGTAGGGCTCTGATCTCTCTACAGCCAAGACACTGGACACTCACCTGCCCGCTGTGGATCAGGGACCTCTCGTGGCTTTTCTTGGGGGTTATGCGTTAAGAGAGGGCCCGGGATAGGCTCACGGTCAGCATGGTCAGCGGCCGCTCTGGCTGTGCGCCTCCTCTCTGCCGGGCGCCGGGCATGTGTGATGTTCTTGTCTCTACCGGCCCCATGGGGAGGGCCGCTGACCCAGCCTCACTGGCCGAAGGCCACCAGCCAGTTGTTGCCAGGGCCACAGGTTTGTGCCTCAGAAACCGTGTTCTCAACCACTGTGGCTCCTGTCCCTGGGGGCTATGAGACCTGCTTCCCCCAGGTTCATGGGCAGCGGCCCTCTTGCCAGTGAAGCAGCAAGACCCCTGAGAGCCTCTCCCGGATTAGGGCATGGCCGACCCAGATAGCCTCTTGGGGAGGCAGCCCTCCCCAATGCCTTCCGTATCTCAATGTTCAGTCTGTGGCTCAGTCCTCAGGCCAGACCACTGGGGACAGGAAGTGCCTCTGGGCGCCTTTCAAAGACTTCCACAGCCAGGACTCGGTGGCCCTGCCGCAGAGCCCCTGGTGGGGTGGCCGTGAGCAGGCGTGAATGCCGAGCTCGGGCCAGCCAGGGAGAGGAGCAGCTTGTTGCAGGGGCCTGGCCCGCAGCCCTGGCAGATGAGCGTGCGAGTGGTCACGTGCACAGGTGCACATCAGCGTTGGGCAGGGGGCCTTCCGAGGGCCCGACTCGGCTGAGGAGGGGCGCAGCATCGCCAGAGCTGTGTCAGGTGCTGACTGTTCAACTCTCAGCTCCGCCGGCTCCCCGCCTGTGGACGGGAATGTCACGTCTTCGCGGTAGGGTGGTCGCCAGGCTTCGTGAGATTATTTGCCTGCTATGTAGCAAGGAAACAGCTGCTCTGAACTACTAATGAATTTACTTTCAGTCTACAAGATTTTGACTTTTTCTTTACCGAAGCTCCGTGTCTCAGGTGAGATCAGGCACGTCTAGCGAAAGGGGGTGAGGGACCTTGGTATCTGGGGCTCTAGTTTTGCACACTGAACACAGCAAGTTCGTTCCCTCTCGTGGGTCCCTTGTCCCCCACCTTCTGTGGTCTCCCCGTGAGACCCCTGCAGGTACATGTTAGCATGCAGGATAGCTATTACATAACTTGCTGGCTGCAGGAAACTGGGGCGGCCAGGAAGGCAAGCAGGGAAGGTGCCTGTGTAAACAGGGTTGTACCTGCTCCCAAGGTGTTGGCTTGCTGTTCCGTGTGGCGCCACGGGAGGCTGAGCCATGTTCAAAGCGATACCTCAGGGCACTGAGTGTTGACAAGGCATCTTTGGAAGCCTGACTGTGGACTGGTGCCTTTGGCCTGCAAGGCTGCAGTCACCAAAGCTCATGACGAGGGGTTGGCCTGTTTCTCCCCCGCCTTTCATTTATTTCTCACAAAAGCCTCAGAAATTTGACCCCCAGCCCAAGTACATCAAGCCTCTTATTTTCACGATCACGGCTTTTCCTAGTGTCCACACGATCGCTTCCCAGGGTCTCTGCAGTCCCACACAGGCTGCTGCTGATGGGTGGCGCGCAGGTCTGTGACAGGTCCCCTGGTGGCATCTGAGGCAGGGCTGGGCAGAAGTGGGAGCTAATGGTCTAGGGAGGGAACTCTGCCTCCTGGGCCCAGGACCCGCCATGAAGGATCTCAGGCGAAGCTCGGCGCCTTCTGTCCCGAGCCACGTCTGGGCCCGTTGCCGCTTGGGTCCCTGTCTCAACTGGCAGCTCCAGCTGGGAAACTCGGATGGTGCCAGGCTGAACTATGCCGAACAATGGCCACAGGTTTTAAGCCTCAGAAGTCTGTGTTCAGCTCTAATGCCGGAGCAGAGTGGCCACCGCCTTCTGGGCTTGCTGAGGCCTCTGACAGTCCTCAGTCGGGCTTGCACCGCTCCTGGCACCCCGCTTTCCGAGTTCGGGACTGTTAGGGTCTGAGCAGGGTGTCCCCTTCTCCCCCAGGCACCCTCCCCTTCCTCCAGCCGTGTTCCTCTCACAGGTTAGGGGGTGGTGTTGGCACCTTACTGGTGAGGACTGGCCCCAGAGGAAGGGATTCGCCTTCGGGGAGTCAGGCATCCACCAGCGTGCGGGGCTCAGCAGTCCACTCATTGCCCCTGCCTCCCCGCCCCCGCCCCCCCCACCCCCCGCCCGGCCTTGGTGTCTGCTTGGCGGCAGGCACCAAGCTGGTGCTGAGGGCGCAGCAGCACATCCACCGTCCATCCTGTGGGGCCTAGACACCCACAAGAGGCAACAGGCAGAAACCCAGGAACGTGGTGGGCTGGGAGGTGGGGCGCAGGCCAGAGGGGCCCTGGCAGCCGCATTCTAATCAGGCCCTGCTGTGACAGGTTTCCTGGGGGGTCATTCAGCCAACTCCAGAGGGACAGCCAGTCTGTGTTTGGCCCTGGAGCCATAACTGCCGCTCTGGCCAGGTGGGCCCTTTGGGGAGCTGGGGACCAGCCGGAAAGGAGATTCACTCTGCTTCTGCTTCAGAATCCAGCCAGGCTCTGGCCCCTCGTCCCCACTCTGCTCTCTGGTCCTGGGCGCCTGGGGAGCCTGCTCACTGTCTCCTGTGGCCCCTGCAGTCCCTTCCCCAAGGGCCCTGGGCATTTTTAAATGCCACTCACATGGTGGTTTCCCTACTCAAACTTTCAATTCGTGCACTCAGCCTCAGGATGGAGCCTCACTCCCTCTCACAGTCCCTGCCCACTGTGGGCGCTGCCCTGTGGGTCTCCGCTCTGCTGGTGACTTCCCGTCACTTGCTGCCGCATCTCCAGTGCCCGGTGCAGTGCCTGCTCCTCAAGCGGGGTCAGCCCTGCCCACAATCCTGTGTGGACTTCTGGGATGATGGCGGGTCTGTCAGAGCCCTGTCCTGGTAACTGGAGGAACAAGTGGGTCCCCAAGGCCCTTCTTCACCTTCCCTGTCCTTTGCGAACCAGTCAGAGGCAGAGCCAGGCCCAGACTCAGGCCAGAACGCCCAGGCCCCTGTCCCCACTGGGACTCTGGAACCTGCCACACCCCTTGTCTCCTGTTACAGGCAACCCCAAGGGCAGGGCTGTTTCTCTGCCTGGAGCTACCTCTTAGCTCCTGGGCCTCACAAAGTCTTCTTTTAAAAATATATTTTATTGATTATGCCATTACAGTTGTCCCATTCCCCCCCTCACTCCCCTCCACCCTGCACACCCCTCCCCCACCATTCCCCCCCCTTTCGTTCATGTCCATGTGTCACAAGTTCTTCAGATTCTGTATTTCCCACAGTATTCCTGCCCTCCCCCTGTCTATTTTTCCCCACTGTCTATGCTACTTATTCTCTGTACCTTCTCCCCGCTTCTCCTCCTCCCACTCCCCTGTTGCTAACCCTCCATGTGATCTCCATTTCTATGGTTCCGCTCCTGATCTAGCTGTCCTCTTAGTTTGCTTTTGTTGTAGGTGTGGTTGTTAATAACTGTGACTTTGCTGTCCTTTCACTGTTCATATTTTTATCTTCTTTTTCTTAGATAAGTCCCTTTAACATTTCATATAATAAGGGCTTGGTGATGATGAACTCCTTGAATTTGACCTTATCTGAGAAGCACTTTATCTGCCCTTCCATTCTAAATGAGAGCTTTGCTGGATAGAGCAATATTGGCTGTAGGTCTTTGGATTTCATGACTTGGAATAGTTCTTTCCAGCCCCTTCTTGCCTATGAGTTCTCTTTTGAGAAATCCGCTGACAGTCTGATGGGAACTCCTTTGTAGGTGACTGTCCCCTTATCTCTTGCTGCTTCTAGAATTCTCTCCTTCATTTTAATCTTGGCTAATGTAATTATGATGTGCCTTGGTGTGTTCCTTCTTGGGTCCAACTTCTTTGGGACTCTCTGAGCTTCCTGGATTTCCTGGAAGTCTATTTCCTTTGCCAGACTGGGGAAGTTCTCCTTTATTATTTGTTCAAATAAGTTTTCCACTCGCGGCTGTTCCTCTTCCCCTTCTGGTACCCCTATAATCCGGATGTTGGAACGTTTAAGGATGTCCTGGAGGTTCCTAAGCCTCTCCTCATTTTTTTGAATTCTTGTTTCTTCCTTCTTTTCTGTTTGGTCATTTTTTTCTTCCTTCTTGTCTACTCCCTTGATTTGAGTCCCAGTTTCCTTTCCATCACTATTGGTTTCCTGTGCATTTCCCTTCATTTCAATCAGTTTAGCCTCCATATGTTCCTCTTATTTGTGGGTAAAATCAACTAATTCTGTGAGCATCCTGATCACCAGTGTTTTGAACTGTGCATCTGAAAGGCTGGCTATTTCTTGGTCACTTAGAATTATAGGCTCTGGGGCTTTGAGCTGTTCTTGAGTCTGTTCTTTGGTCTGTTCACACCTGTTATGTATGAGGGGTGGAGCCTTAGGTGTTCACCAGGGCCGGGCGACCTCAGAAAGTCTTTTGAAGCTGGACTGTTCCCAGCAGCACTGAGGGAACCTCCGTCAGGGACAAGATGAGCCCGGGCTGAGGGCTGCTCCCCGGCCTGGGGGCTGCTCCCTCTTCACCCGATGTCGTCTGTGGCCCCATCTCAGAGCCGGGGCCAGGCGTGTGTCCTGCCAGCTCGCCCCCTTGGCCTCCTGGACAGGCCTGGAGTGGCTCCAAGGTGTGCCCAGGTGCAGAGCTGGCTCCCTGCAGCTCCGGGCGTGGGGGACCCCCTGCCCCCCGAGAGCACCGAAGCCCAGCCCAGGAGGGATCTGCACTGAGGGCCCTGGGGCTGCACCAGCCAGGGCCTCATCTGCAGCCCTCTGCCAATTTGAGGGCTTTGGGGTGAGCTCTGCCCCTTTGCTCTAGGGCTGGGACGGTGGGGTGCAGAGAGACGGAGGACTTGCTGGGGTCCCCAACTGGCAGCATGGCTCATATCCTAGGCAAACAGGTCCAGGCACCTAAGCTCGGGAGGCCCTCCAGGACCACCACCCGAGCATGTGAGGAATGATTTCCAGGTAATGGCTGACTTTGATGAGAGGAAAGAACAGGAACAGGGAGGGGCGCGGGGAGGGCCGGGTGCTCTCTTTAAGGAGAGAAAGTGGCAGGTGGTGTTCGGAGCACCCAGTCCAGGTGTCCCAGCTCACCTCGCCCACACGGGCTCTCATACCTGTGCAGGTCTCTGCTGCCATCCATGCACTCATGAGCGTCAGCGGCTCTGGAAACTGGTGGCACTGACTGGGGAAACGGGGAGGCTGGCAGGGCCGAGGGGCTGGGGCAGGACCTGGGTTAGTTTACAGGGATACCAGCGGGTGGGCCCAGAGCTCCTACAAGCCCTCTGGCCATGGGTAGAACTAGGGGGAACAGGGCTCTTGGCTCCTGGCACTTTGGACTCTGTCCCACAGGCCCCTCTGCCATCTTTGTCCAATGGCCTTGTCATCCAGCCTGCTGGGTCCTCACAGAGGCTCCTGCTGGACCGCCGTCGGGCTGTTATGGATGTAGATGGGTGGGGACCCTCACATTCGTGTGCCGAGCGCCTGCTCGGGCCAGGCATGGCGGCTGACCTGTGGTTACTGCGTGCTGGTCTCTGTTTCACCGATGAGGAGCCTGAGGCTCAGAGAGGCAGACTCACCGCCCAGGTCCGCACAGCCCTGAGTGGGATGCTGCCACCGCCTGAGCCCGGCTCTTCGGCCTGGTCCCGATCCCCATGGGACTTGGGTGTGGGTTTGGTCAGCTCTGCCCAGCTCCCAGCAGGAGGGCACAGTCTTGGTAGCTGCTGGGAATCAGGGTAGGGGCCCTAATCAGGGCAATACCCCTGCGGGGCATTTAGAAGGTGGCTCTTGTTTGCTGAGGCCTGAGTGCTTGGAGTGGCTTGGAGCTGCAGCCGAGTCACATGGCCACCGTCAGCCCCAGCCCCTTCACACGGCAGGAATCTGCTCATTCCTGGGGACGGGTCAGCGCCCTTCAGAGCGTGACCGCAGACGGGACACAATGCCCCTCTGTTTGCTTTCCGGCTCTGACAGTGGCGGTCGGTGGGCTGACTCTCATCACAACACAGGACACCTGCTAGCGTTTTCATCCGCCAGACCCGGCCGCCCCGGCTCGGTGGTCATTGAACACACAGATTTAGGCACACTCGACCCCCAATTTTGAGGAAGCCCCCACTTCTGTTGGAGAAGTAAGACCCAGGTGCAAATCCCCATTTGGGGGCCCAGAGAGCAGCAGGTGCTCCTGGAAGTTGGGGAGAGCCTGGTGTATTGGGGGGAACTTCAAGGTTGACAGACCTGGGATATTGGGGAAGGGGGCTGGGGGTGCTGGGGAAGAGGCTCACCCTCGGCTCTGGCCTTTCTGCAGTGGCTGTCCCCTCACAGGACTGTGCTGAGACCCCCATAGGCCGGCCCAGGCCCTTCCGCGGGCCCAGCTCTGGGCGGGGCCCCGAAGACCAGGGCTGGGTGATGAGGTGGTTGGTTCTGATTTGCATTCCTGGGAAGGGAGCTGGCACCGAGCTCCTGACACCTCACCCCTGCTTCCTCTGGAGCCAGGGGCACAGCCTGCCCTTCCTGCCCTCCCTGCCCTGCCACCAGGACTGGCTGTCCCTCAGTGTCAGTGGAGCTGACAGTGAGGGACAGAGTCCTGATGGCCCAGAGTCATGATGCCTTCTCCTGGGTGAGCTCCGTCTGCCAGGGTGGTGTCCCTACCAGGAGAGACTGGCATGTGTCTGGGCACCTGCCCTGAGCAGGCCAGAGGACGTAGGGAGGCCGCCACACAGGCAGGATCCTGAGGTCTCTGTCTTTTGGGATATTCCCAGTGTGCCCTGGGACCATGGTCCTCCCCTGATGGGTTGGGGCCTGGTCTCCATGACGCAGGAACTCTCCTGGTTAGTGAGTCTGTACCCAAAGTTCAGAATGAAGGGCAAATGAGTTTTAGGAGATGGAGGAACAGAAAATGTGCTGTGTGTATGTCCCTAAGTCCCAGGGTAGGCGGGAGGCCTGGCAGGTGTCCACAAAAGACAATGGGACGGCTTGGCCTGTGAGGAGACAGCTGTATCCACGCTGGCCTTTCTGTTTCCCCACAAGGCAAGCTCTTTCCAACCCCAGGGCCTTTGCTCACACCACTCCCTCTGACTGGAAAACTCTTTCCTTGGATTCTCAGACTCCGGGGGACACGCAGATCTCCGTTCACATGTCACCTCCGAGGGTCTTTCCCAGGCATCTGTCCCATGTCCCTCCATCTCAGAGCACGTGTCTTGCTTTAAGTCGCTGTGTTTATCCACCTGGTTATGTGTTACCAGCTGGCCCCTGGCTGGTCCTCTCCTGCTCACAGCCGCCTCTGACTTGGGTGTCATCATTTCTTTAAGAATCCAATCCCTGGTACCCTGAGGTCCCCAAGGGCAGAATGCAGCCCCGTTCTCTGTGGACCCTTGGCACTGAATCGGGGAATCTTGGGGATGTTTCTGCCAGTAGCCTCGTGGTTAGCTTGTCCTTTCAAGGACTGTCACCTTAGTGGGACTGAGGCAGCTCTCAACTTATTTCTGTTCCCAGCCCCATCTGCTGGACCTGGGCTCATCTCTGCCTGTTCACTGGGACCTTCCTGACTGTCCTGGGGGCAGGGACCAGGTGGTTGTGGTGCCCGGCACGCCCTGTTCCCTGGCTTGGGCCTGTGCAGTCCGGGTGCCGAGGGGCTCAGTGCAGAGGAAGCCAGGAGGAAGCCAGAACGGCTGTGTGCAGGGCTCCTGGGCAGCCCTGGCTCAGTGGTCACACATCTTATATTGCACCCAAACCCTGCACAGAAGCCCCTCTCAGCACCCCCACCCCCACATGTGAGGAGAAGCCCAAGGTCCAGTCCTGGGGACATTGTCACCGTGGGAGCTATAGTCCCTCCAGCTTGGCATACACTCAACCCCCAGGTGAGCCATGGAGAGCAGAACACAGACCATTGACCAGAAACCGTAGTCCCATTTTACAGATAGGGGACCTGAGACCTTGACCAGGCGTGAGGAGCCAGGCAGCATTGTGAACCCAGGGCTGGAACTCAGTCCCCGCTCTGTGGAATTTTTGGAACAGAGGCTGTTCCCACCTTGGGGAGTGGTGTCCCTGGCAGCCCAGGTAAGAAGTTCTGTGCTGAGCTCAGCTTGGGGCTGACTCATGAAGGCGCCTCTCCCAGGGCCTGACGGAGTCGCCAGCTACAGAGGCCCAGTCTCCTGGGGCTCCCACGAGGCAGCCTGGGGCTCAGGGCCCGTACACGTGCAGGCTGACATGGGTGCCGCCCGCCTCCTTGGAGCCACAAGTGCCAGACTGGGGGACCGCCCTCAGCATGGGCAGGCCAGGGCCCAGGGCTTGCTGACTTGGGGGATTTGTCCTGTGCTGGGCTGGGCCCGCCTTCCCAGTGGAACCTTCCTCCTGGGTGCCAGGAGGTGCCCTGGGACAAGGAGGCAGATCTGGGCTAACCCCGCACACAGCACAGGCATTTGCCCCCTGGCTGCGGGTGAAGGGAGTGGGTGGCAGGCTTCTGGGAAGACCGGGCATGGGCACAGCCCACCGCCCTCGTTGGTACTGCAGCCACGGTGATGTTTGCCCCAGACTGTGGGCTCCGAAGGGCAGGGACAGAACCACCCTGCTCTGCCAGGTGTGACCAGAGCCACACGCCTCGGGGATCTTCTGGAGGGGCTCAGGGGTGATGTGCGCCCTTCTGAGCCAAGCCATGCCCTGAAGGTGGAAGCAGAGGCGGGGGCGGTGGAGTGGGGCGAGGTGGGGCTGGGGGCGTGTGCACCAAGGGTCGGGTCTCGGCCGGCCAGTCCTGGGGGTGATTCCCGGCTCTGACACCCGCTGGCTGTGTGACATGGACCTCGGTCTAGTGTCCTCCCCCGTGCGAACCTGTTTCATCTGCTGTGAAATAGGTGTGATGATCTGTACCTTGAAGGGCCGTTGTGAAGAACCTGCAATTTGCTAAGGCCTTTGTAAACTGTAAAGTGCTGTAAAAAATGGGAAGCTATGGTATTACCTGCCACAGGCAGACAGACTGCTCCCAGTTCCTAAGCTCAGCCCTGGGGAAGCCAGAGGGCTCTTTTATGCTGGGGCACCATAGCCCTGGGAGGTAAAGGTGGTGTCTGCCTTCCCTCCCCAAGGAGAGCCCCCCCACTGAGACTGAGGACCCCCTGAGCCCAGGCGCTCCTGCTGAGGGAGGTCGCATGGCAGGTGACGTGTGCCCCTTCCCAGGGTGTCTTAGAGAACACGGTGGGCAAGAGCCGGGGGTCTGGTTGAAGTGTGGGCTTTGCCATTTCCTCGCCCTGGTGAGCAGTGGGCCTGGGGGAGACAGTGGCCCAGAGAGCAGTCAGGGCCTGAGCCGGAGAAGAAGGTACCCCCTGCAGGGGCAGCCTGGTGTAGGCGTCAGAGCCCAAAATGGTGAGAATCAGGTGCATGAGGGGGCGTGGCTTTCAGGGCTGTCAGAGCCCTGGGAGGTGTGGCCAGGTGGAGTGGCAGGGCCCAGGTGGGCACCCCTGTGTGTGCGCAGAGTGGGTGGCAGTGGTGGGGGATTGGGTACATAAAAGGGGGCTCATCTAATTGATAAACAGAGGGTCCTGCACAAGTAATGCTCCTTTTTTATTATAAAATCTCACGAAATCAAGTAGCTCAGTGGACTGAGTGTGGGCCTGCGAACCACACGATCTCGGTTCAGTTCCCAGTCAGGGCACATGCCTGGGTTGCAGGCCAGTTCCCAGCAGGGGACCCACAAGAGGCAACCATACATTGATATTTCTCTCCTTCTCTTCTCCTCTAAAGATAAATAAATAAAATCTTTAAAAAAGGGGAAAAAAATCTCACGAAATCATAGGCATGTAATTCTGTAACGTAACAACATCAGACCCAAGCACAGCACGTGCCATTTTAGGTGAAACGTTCAGATTCAAACTGTACATTATTCTATCCATATGATTACCTGCCAACTGCACTCAAGCGGCCCCACTTCTGCCGGACCCTGGAGATTAAGGGCAAAGAAGCCCAGATTTTCACGTCGGAAAGAGGAGTTACAGACAGGGAATGGGAGAGGAGGAAAACGGACCCTGTGGTATTGGAATTGAAATCCGAGATATCAGTGTACACTCATGGTTATCAATAGAAGAGACAAAAATGCAGGTGTGTGTGTGTGTGAGGTATTTCCCAGGTGGGGTGTGTGTGTGTATAGGTAAACACACACAATCCTGCCCCCCCACCCCTGCCCCCCGTTCTGAGTCCGGAGCAGCCCAGTGGTGACGTGCGTGTCTGCACCCGGACCTTGGCGTCTATGTACCATTCTCCAGGACAAGGACAGGGCTCCTCGGAGGCAAGGCTGACTCCAGGGCCAAGCAGGGAAAGTAGGAGAAGAAGCCAGAGTATCGTGTTGTGCCAGAAAGTAAGGAAATGTCCGGGAACGAGGGAGACGGGCCGAATGCCCAGGAACCACTGGATGGGACAACCAGCGGCCGTCATGGGGCAACCTGAGCATTAACATAAACAAGGGCAGTAAAGGGTTACTAGCTGTTGAATGCACTGAGAAACCACAAGTCCATGCTGCTGTAAGTAAGTAAGTGGAGAAATTGAAAGTTTGATGAGGAATGAGGTATGTACATAGTCTCAAAAATACATATTAATTACAGAGGGAGAAAGGGCACCTTGACAGTGGAGAAACCTGCTGGACGCCACTGTAATCAGGTGACCCGATTTGACATCACCAGTCATGGGACAAACTCAGAGGCTGGTAAATGCCCCCGGGGACAGTCCCGCCACAAATGAGCCTTGTCGGGAAGAAACACCAGGCTAACCCAAGTTCTGCGCAATAACTGACCCGAAGTCTTCAAAAGCGTCAAGGCCGCAACAGGAAGTCCAACTCCAGCTGGTGCTTTGGCTGTCACGAGCGTTGCTGGGACAGTTGGCACAGCCAGCTTGAGGCCCGTGGAGCAGAAGGTGGTGATGCATCGGTGCCAAGTTCCTGAGTGGGCGGTTTGGCTGCGGTTGTTCGGGAAATGCCCTGTGTGCAGAAAATAAAACACTGAAGCATTCGGGACGAGGGGCCTCAGGTTAGTCTCCGAAAAGCCCTCGGAGTATTCTATGTGCAAATTTTCTTTACATCTGAAATGGTTTTGAAACTTTAAGACGCGTTAGTATAAAAACCAGTAAGTAGAATACACGACAAGAAAAGAATCGCAGTAATGAGACCAACCGTCTGACTGCAGCGCTTGGGCAAATGCCAACGGTGCCTGTTCAGCACAACGGGGGCCGCTGAGCTCCCCTTGCCTCCTGGTCTTGTCTTCTCTCTGTGTCCATCCCTGTCCCCTTCCTCCCTGCTCCAAAGTTGCCTCCTCCAGGAAGTCCTCCATGAAACTGTCGTGTGTACTGGGGAAGTGGTCACCTGGCCCCCAGCTCTGTTGTAACTCACAGTCGCTTGTGGCACAGGCCATACAGGAGGAGGTTGGACCGGACAAAACCCCTGTCCCAAGCTCTGCTCTCACCCGAAACTTCCAGCACCCTCTGCTCTGGGTATCCGCCCCTTCCCGCCCAGAAAACGCTGCGCCAAGGTGGAGGCCCTTCCTGTCACTCCTTGTCCCAGAAGGACAGCGAATCTGCTTCCTTGAGTCTGCTCCCTGGCCTCTTGGCCGGGCCATTTTGAAACTGGCTTGGCGAAAGTGGGCCTTATCTCTGTCTGCCTTTCTGGGGAGCGAGGTTTCATCAGCACGCAATCCTCGCAGGCTGGGCTGCCCCAGCTGACCCAGCGTCCCCTCGCGCCCCGGCTTGCTCGGCTGGGCGCCCCTGCACAGCCTCGACAGAGCGCGTGCCCCAGGCTCCGCCCAGGCTGGGTGCTCTCCCGGGTACGCTCACTGGTGCTCACAGAACGTGACGGCGCAGCCGCGGTCACAGGCTCATTTCACAGATGAGAAAACGGAGGCGTGGAGAGGCCGAGCCCCTGGCTGGCAGGGCTGTCTCGGTGGGGAGCAGTCAGCAGTGGGCACATTTGCTCACATTTGCTTGTTTTGTTCCCGTGGCTGGGTTGCTCTCTCCGTTTTTTAGGGAGCCTGAAACTTACACAGTTTGGGGTGGTGGGACTCTAAGTGAAAGAACACAAAATAGCCCAACTTTTGCAATTGTACAAAGCACATGAACAAGTGAGTTGATTGCTAGGGTCCCTCCCAGGCCTTAGAGAGGGTCTTGAAGCTTAAGCTTCCTCTGCCCCCCATTAGTGAATCACCCTGCATTCGGAGAGGAGGTGGCTAGGCATGGAGTCCTCAGCTCACTCACAAGGACCATTTGACCAGAGTCCCCAAGAAACCTGCCCTTTCCTTGTCCTCTTCTCTAGGTCGCTTTCTGAATCTTGCCACACTCCCCAGGTGAGCTGGGCCAGGTGAGGGTGGGGCTCTGTCTGGCTTTGGGGTGGGGCGGGCTAGAAGTCCCAGACTGGACCAGCCCTCAGAATCACCTTGGGCACTTGTTAAGAATACATGTTCCTGGGCCCTCAAACCTTCCCCCATTCCATGCAGATTTAGTGGTTCTGGGGCAAGGCCTAGGAATCTGCCTAAGCCTTTCAAGAGGACCCCAGGAGAGGTGGATGGGGTCCCCCATTTCAGACACACTGCTCCTGGGACACCCCCTCCTGCCCGTCACCTCTGTGCTCCCATCAAGCTGGGCCTGGCACTGGGGCTGAGCAGACCTCATTCCTCAGGTATGCAATTAGCAGCCCCGAGAACAATGCCCTTGTTTTAATCATTACAGCTCCCAGCCCGCCTGGTAATTTGTTGCTTTTACCGCAGTAACAAGCTCTGGCTTGGGAAGAGGGGGAGGGGATATTTTCTGTCATCCAGGCATTCCCAAACACCTGCTCAGGGGGCTGTGGGAGAGGCAGAGAGACACCTGGCACTGTCCGGGGCAAGTTGGGGAGGCTTCCTGGGGGAAGTGGCTGCTGGATGTCCACTGGCTTAGTGCTGGGGATATCGTGGTAGACAGAGAGCATGCACAACACCCATGCCTAGGAGGGGGCTCGCAGTCTGTTGGAGACCAGTGAGTAGGGAGGGCCCTGTACCCCCAGAGGGGCAAATGTGGTCAAGAGAGGCCCCAACTCTGCTGGGGTGGGTCAGAGGTCACAACAGGTTTCCTGGGAGACGATGTCTCCATTGAGCCCTGAAAGGTCTGCCAGGTGAAGGGGGTCGGTTGGGATGGGTGAGAGAAATCTGTGGTCAGAAGGGGCAGCATGTGCAAAACCCGGTGAGGCTGAGGGCATCAACAGGGCCTCCTTTGTCGTGCGAAGGGGCCGGACTCGCCCAGAGAGTGCCCGGTGGCGGATTGTACAGGGTGGGGCAAAGGAGGCTGCAGCTGTTGGTGTGGAAAATAGTGCAGTCACGAATCAATAATAACACAGAACAGCCACTGTGCTTCCCATGCCCACTACTGTGAACCTGCTTTTGCCCCGCCCTGTTTTTCCAAAGGTAGCTCCCTCCCATTCCCCCTTGCTCTTCCGTCAATGTGACCTTGACATTCCCTCACCCAGAGCCGGAATCCGTGTCCCTCTCCCGTGAACCTGGGTGGTGTTTTGTGTATGAGGCTCTGGGACCGCCGAGGTTAAGTCATAAAAAATGACTTCCGTCTTGCCGTCCTGGGAGATTCACTCCCTGAACCCGGCTTCCGCGCGGTGAGGGAGCCCGAACCACACTAGTCCACTTGGCGAGACCACGGGTGGGTTTCCCCCACCCGCAGTCCTGTCGAGGCCAAGCTGACAGCTAGACATAAGAGCAAGGCCATCCTGGATGCCCGCAGCCCCACGCCCTGAGCCACCCCGCCGTCCCTGCCGTGCCTGCCTGACCCACAGACTCCGCGCGTGTCAGGTGGTCATTTTAGGCCACTGTGTTCTGGGTTGGGTGGTACTCGGGGCCAGGAAGAAGCATAGCTGGCAAACCGTCAGAAGATGCATGCGGGGGGCGACGGGGAGGGAGGGGGGCTTTGGGAAGCTCAGCCAGTCTGTGGGTGCGGAGTGGGCCGGGAGGGTGAGGCTGGGCACGGGGGCCCGTTGGTGACATAAAGGGAATTTGAAATCCCGGCACTGAGGCCGCGTCTTCCCATCCCTCAGCAGCACAGGGCCCCTGTCACATTGTGCCCAGTGACCCCTGGCCTCTGCCTGCCCACTCCTGGGGACGGAACGCCCACACCTCACCAGACTGCCCCTTCCTCTGTCCCTCGGCCCCAGTGCCACAACTCTGGCGCTCTCCTGGGTCCAACCGAAGTCTGCTTCCCTGAAGCCCCCCCGTGTTAGACACGGTCCCATCCTCACAATTCCCACGCGGCCCCTCTCTCCCAGGCTGCCCTTCCAGGGTGTGATGGTGGCGACCCGCCAGTCCCATCTTCTGCCAAGTTAGCAGGTCCGGTCGAGTCAACAGCGCCTTGGGTGGCTGTGATTGCAGACCAGGGTTCGAGTCCGGACTTGGGGTCTTCTGGCTGAGGGGCTTGGGCTCACTTCTCTGGGCCTCTGTGTCCTCCTCAAGGACAGGGACACAGTGGCGACCCCTCCTGTTGCTGTTGTGAGGGGGACACAGGTGAACGTGTGTGGGGTGGTCAGTACAGGACAGGGGAGCCGGGCCGTTCGTTGTCTTGCTGCCTCTCATGATCGTGGTGAGGAGCCAAGGAGAGAAAAGGCAGGAAAATGCTGCAAACTGGGAGATGCCGGCATTGCCCACGCCCTCAGCGTTATTTTGAAACTGCTCAGCGGTGGCCTAACCTGCTCCTGGGGACCAGGCAGTGGCGAAGGGGCTGAGGGCCATCCATCAGCGACACTGGGAGGCCATTGTCCTCTGGAGTCAAAGGTGGCTCTGTTTGCAGCTGTCATCCTCTCTCCCCCACCTGGCTCCTGGCCAAATCACCTGCAGTGGTGAGACCTGTGGTGGGGCCATCTCCATGTCCGCTGGTCCCTCTCAGTGGGAGGTCATGGTCAGGGGCGGGGCCTTTCTGAAAGGGCCTGGGGCAAAGGTGGGAGTGGGCTTCACAGATCCCCAGTCCCCCCTTTATACCCCGAGACCCCAGGGGGCCCACCTCATGTTGCTGCCTGGGTCCCCTTGGAGTTGCCTGGACGGTTCAACCAGCCTGGGATGTGCTGGGAGCTGCGCTGAGCTCGTGTTGGCTCCGGTTGCCTGGGCTGCCAGAGCTGGAGGGAAAACAGGGGCTCCTGGGGTCCCCTGGGAGGGGAAGGGACTGGAGGGCCAGGGCCAGGCCCCTTTCCCGGCTTCGATCCCGCATCTCTGCTGGGGGCTGATCTCAGAGTCCCACATGAGACTCAGCCCTGGAAACCGGTGGACCGCCTTTCTCACGCGGGCCTTCCCCTGGGCCCGCCTGCCGCCCCCAGAGCCGCAGCCCCGGGGAACTTCAGGTCCTGAGTCACCCACCCTCAGAGGCCTCCCCGTCTGAGCTATGAGGAAGACGCCTTCGCAGCCTCCACGGGGGGCGGCACAAGGAAAGCTCAGAAGGGGCTGCCTCTCAGTGGGTTGTGACCAGCTGCGCCCCAGGCGTGTGGAGGCCACCCAGGGGCTCTGCCCACACCCTCTCTGCCCCAGTGGAGGGCAGCAGCAACAACAGTGTATTCTGTGCCTGCCCTCCACCAGGCATTGCCAGGGCAGTCCTGTGCTTAATCCTCACTGTCTCCCCAGGAGGCCAGTGGTTCAGCCCAGGGACTCAGGAGCCAGGTGGCCTAGGTTCGAATCCCAGCAATGCCATATACTAGCTGTGTGACCTTGGGCAAGTTACTTAACCTCTCTGTTCCTCAACTCGCCCCCTATAAAATCAGGATGCTGCTTCCTAGATTCCCAAAAGAGGAGGTAATACACGCAAAAGGCTTCACACGACAACGCCCGGCCCAAGGTAAGTACTACCCAAGGCTGGCTGTCCTCATCATTCCCATTTCGCAGACGGCATGACCCAGGCACAGAGAGGGCGGATGCCTTGTCCACAGCACGTGGCTGAGTAAGCCAGGTCCGCGTGATTCCAGAATCAGTGACCCGTTTTTGTCTCCCTCCTTGTGTCCCTTGGATGCTTTTCTGCAACCGGAAGCAGTCAGGGCCTTGGGGATCGACAAGAGGCAAATGCACAAGGAGTCCAGCCCGGCCTCCATCCGGTCACGTGGTTTTGGAGGAGACGCTGGAGTTTACCCATATTGTGCACCGTCCAATATGGTAGCCGGTGACCCTGTGGCCACTGAACCCCGGGAAGGCAGCAACTGAGAGGTGCCCCCGGAGGGGGGCGCAATATCTACGCACGTCAAGGACTGGGTACAGAGAATATAAAACCTCGCTAACACTTTTTTTTATATTGGCTCCACGGGGAGCTGATATTCTATTCAATTGGGTTAAATACCATTTCATTGACATTAATTTCACCTGTTATTTTCGGGCGGCTGCCGGAGCATTTCTGACTCGTGTTCTGTTTCTGTTGGACGGCTCTGATCTAGGCCATTAGAGGCAGACCTCGGAGACGCTGCGGGTTCGGGTCCAGACCCCCGCGATCAGGTGACCGTCACCACAAAGGGAGTCCAGAGCTTTTTGCCAGCAGAGGGTCTTGCCTTCCATTTGTAAAACACGCAACACCCGCGAAGCTCAATAAAGCGAAGCGCAGTAAAACCCTCAGGCCTGTGTGCCGCGTCCCAGAGGAGGAACATGAGGCCCCGAGCTGCGGCTCGCTGCGGGCGCAGGGTTTTGTTGGCAGGGTCCACCCTCCAAGGTCTCACTCCGGGGCCCTTCCTGGGGAGGCCCGCTGCCACGGCAAACGGGGAGGGGGGCGCTGAGCCGCACCGCAACAGGAAGAGCTGTTTCCATCACGCCTCGCCTGCAACACACACCTGAATCGGAAGTTTTCGGAAACAAGCCTCCCCTCTACGCTTTTCTAGCTTACTCTATTTTTAAAATGCCGTTCATGGTCCCCCAAAACCGATTTCGCGCCCAGCTAATGGGTAACACTCTTCAGGCTGAAAAACACTGCTGTGGCGGACGGATCTCAGCCCTGGAGACAGACTCTTCCGCACCGGTTGGGGCTGTAAAGGGACTGGTACCGTCCGAGTCTGCGGGGCGTGGTGAGGGCGGGGGCTACAGGGGGGAAAGCCCTGGCCGGGGAGACTCAGGCGCGGGTGGCTGCGGCTGCACAGGTGTGCGCACTGGGAGACTGGGGAAGGCGGGGCTCCCCTCCGAGCTGCACTTTGGGAATGCCGAGGACGCACGTCCGGGGTGGGCGCGTTCCTCCACCCAAAGGACCCCCAGTGTCCCCACCGGTAGCCATTCCTTCAGGTGAGCACTGCCCTGCTCATCTGGGGTCCTTATCCGTGTGAGTGCACCTTGTAGAAGCGGTGACTCGGGCCCCCGATACTTTGGATAAATGAGTTTGTTAGTGTCTCCCAGCTGACAGGCATGAAAGAAGAAAAATGGGGGGTGAGAGAAATATGTCTGGAATGTAGGGGTTAAGAAGCTGGTGGGAGACGTCTGGGGGGTCTTTCTGGGCACTTGGACATAATCTCTGGTCTATGCGCACCGCCCCCCTCACCAGCCCCAACCTGCCAATGAACCGACACTCTGATCCAAGACCACGGACAAGCTGAGTGGTCTTGGCTCCCTCCTTCTCGGAGCCTCAGCTTCCTCATCGGCAATGCTGGCTACATTCGCACTCCCTATCTCAGTCGCTGGACGGAGGTGTCAGGTTTCAAGGAAACAGCGTCTGGCATATCCCACACCATTGCAGCACATGGTGGGACCCAATGCCTCTCAGGTCCCCCTTCCCAGCCTGTCTCCCCTCCCTACATACCATCTAAAAACCAGACTGTCGAAAACGATCTGCCCTGTGAGGCAGTGAGTTACCCATCACTGAAAGAATCCCCCCCCCCCCGCCCGAAAAAAGAAGGTTGGAGAAGCAACAGAGTTACAGAAGAGATTGAGACAATCGTGGTCTCAGGCATAAATCTCGGGTGTGGTCTGTGCAAAGTCTCTCCCCTGTCCCCACGTGCCCTACCCAACCCCCTCGGAGTTAGCTTCATTTCTTGAGATTGGCCGGAACTTACTCCAGGCAAGCTGCCCATGGCTGCCTGGCTCCCTGATTGGTCTGAGCTCTTCTGGGCTGGGGGCATCCGTTCTTCCCCTGGTTGCCTGCGTGAGGTCCATACCAGGAACTGGCCCCAAAGAGCCACAGGGATTTTCCAATAAACATCCCATTCTGACTGTTGCTCCCCAGGGGGCTGTGTCCATGACAATTGGCTGAGATTCTGGTGAAAGGAAGAGGGCAAGTCCCCTGCCTGCTCTCTGCCCTTGCAACTTGCAAACTCTCTCAACGCCACCAGACAGGTTTGGGCTTCTGTCTCCACTGGGCCCCGAGATCTTCCTCGACTTCATCAATCTTTCTATTCCTTTTACTTGGGCACCAATGCAATGCCTGCCCGTGCTCTTGAGATGGAGGGTGACCGCCTAGTGTGACCACTTCTAGCTCTTACTGGCCCTCCTCCCTGGTTTCCCAGTGTCCCTGCTCACCTCCTCACACTGTGCTGTCCCAGGAAGGTTCAATGCCCACCTCCTCCTCCGTGGCCGGCCCCCTGTGAGGCCCAGGGGCCAGTCCTGATGTCAAGGAGGCTCTGGCTGGAAGGAATGCCTCATCTGGCCAGGAAGAAAGGTGGACGCCTGGATAATCCAGCCAAAATGTGTTCAGTGAAAGAATGCATCAGGAAAGCGGATGGGGCGGGGGTGGGCAAAGGCAATGCCTGGGGGGGCAGGCTGGGGGTGGGGAGGGAAGAAAGTCTGGGCCAGGGGACCTTGGGGCGGGTGGGCTCATTCTCAGGCCACCTCCAGCCCAGTCATCCTCATCATCACCACCCCTTCCCCTCCTTCTGGCCCCTCACTTCCTCCCAGAGCTGCCACCCCAGGACCCTGGTGCAGGCAAGGTGAGGAGGGGAATTCTTGGCAGCCCACCTGGGTGAAAAGTTGCCAGACCACACCACCGGGAGCTTGAGTCAGATCTGGGGATTATCTGTGGCCCTCAGTGATCCGGGCTGTATTTTATCTCTCTGTCTCTCCTGGCTCCCTTTCCGGGAGTTAATGCGATTATCTCGGATACAGCTCTGGGCGGGACTTCAGTATCCCACAGAAACAGGCCTGCTTCCTTCTCCCCTGGCCTCTCTGGCCACCAGGTTAAAGGAGTGGATCCAGCTCATCCCACGCTGGGTATGAGGGACATGCTTCCCAGAAGAGTGTGTTTTTTAAAGAAACGAATAGAAACAGATCCGTCCGAGGCAGCGAGCTCCTGGGAGGCGCAGCTGGGGTATCGGGGCAGAGATCTGGGGAGGGGCCTAGCTGTTCTGGCTCATAGGACCTGAGTTAGCACAACGAACGAAGAGACAGGTCGCAGTTCTTTAGCAAGGGGACTGGGGTGGTGGCCGGCTCTTGGGTCCAGGTGACCACCCGCTTCACAAAATCTAATGTTTAGCTTGCTTTGGGCTCCCAGCAGGAGGATCTGGGGTCGGCAAGGGAACCCGGGAGTCCTGACTTAAGAGCCACATGGGGGTGTCCTGTCCTGAGCAGGTCCGTGGGAAAAGAGGTGGCAGGAGGCCCAGGAGGCTTCTGCCCTGGGACCCACCATGCCTGACTCGGGTCCCCTGGTTCTCAGCCTAGAGCTGAGCCAGGCCCTGGCTGCCAGGGGGGTACCTGGGCTGTGGTGGGAGCCACAGGGAGGTGCGAGCAGGGCCCACCATCTAATGAGTGGGGCCCAGTGGGCAATGAGAACGGGTGCCCCGTGTCCCACAGTCTTTAAGTTCAGGATGGCGAGTGGAGAACGTTACATGAAGCAGGGGCACATTGGCGTGTCGGTCCCGTCCGTGCGGCCTGCTGCGGCAGTCTGCTTGGGCTGCTGGGACAGCGTGCCGCCAGCGGGGTGGCTCCGCCCAACAGAAGTGTGTTGTCACGGTCTGGAGGCCAGGCACGTCGGCAGGGCTGGTTTCTCCGAGAACACTGCGGGGAGTCGGCTGCGCGCGTGCCCTCAGCTCCCCGGTTTGCTGGCCGCCCGCTCCGTGGGCTCCTCACCGCCTTCCCGCTGAGCACGTCTGTCTTCGTGGCCAGATTTCCTTTTATAGGAACATCAGTCATGTTCAATTAGGGCCCATCCTGGTGACTGCATGTTACTGGATTACCTCTCTAAAGACTGGGTTTCCAGAGAAGGTCATGTTCAGAGGCGTGGAGGGTTAGGATGTCAGCACGCCTGCTGGGGACACAATTCAACCCATAACACTGGCCCGGCAGGCGGAAAGGCCTGCTTCGGGTCGGTTCAGCTGGTGGGTAGACATTAACCAGCACTGTGTGTGCCCGGCTCCCTCCTGGGGCAGGTGCAGCTGCGCCCCAGGAACTCCCTGTCCCCATGGAACCCTCTGGCAGGCGGCACAGTGGCTCCCAGGCCCCGGGCGCTGGTGAACCTCTGCACTGCCTTAGAGAGCAGGGGGTTCCCCAGTGTGTGTCTGGGTGGGGGGTGCAGACCTGACTGCCTCCCAGCTGTGTTGCTGCCCAGCCATCACCCCCTGTGACTACAGCACCTGCCTGGGCCTATGTCCTCGTCTCAGGCCCTTTGAGGGGCTCAGGGGAACAGCCATTGCCTGGGACTGACAACGGGTGGGGACTCTCTGTCCAAAAGGGGGCCATGTCCTGCCCGGCCACTCCCTGGTGATGTGTAACCCCCAGTTCCCCTCCTCATCCTCCGTCTCAGTTCCCCACCTGTAACAGGGGGTCACCAGGACCCACTGCAGAGGTTTCCTGTCACCTCCCCAAGCCTTGTGTTTCAGAAGCACCAACAGGGCCAGACCACGGTAGGGACTCAGGGAGAGACAGCAGCCTGGAACCTTGTTTTCAGGTAATTTGGGGGGAAAGCCAAAATCTGCCTTAGGGGTGTCGGAGGAGTTACCAGTGTCCCCAGCTCTGGCCTTGTGGGGAGCAGGCATGCCTGAGGCATGGCTGACCGGGGAGCACAGGGTTGGGCTCGGAGGCCGGGCAGTGTCCATCCTACCGGAGGTGTGGGCTGGCTTTGTGGCTGCCACCTGGCCCACACCTGGAGCTCTTGTTTTTTGGCTCATACCAGGGACAGTGTCGTCATTCTTTCCGAGTGATCATTAATTTCCTCCAAGAAAAAGTGCCAGCTATGGCATTTGGCTTTTTCCCTCCCACTTTTCTTTTTCTTTTCCTTTTTCTTTTGATGAGTGTGATATGATTAGTAGGGACCTGTGAGAGGGAAGCTGCTCCCTTTGCAGGGCAAGGCGGCTCCCCTCCCCTGACTCATCACCTCGCTCTCTGGCCCCCAAGCATGCACCGTGCCTGTTAGATCTGCCCCAGGCACTGCCCCTCCCTAGGAGGGCCGACCCCACCTTCGTGTTTGGGAGGCTGAGTCAACCGTGAAGTCACCCCTTGGCTTGGTTCTCAGACAAGCTCCCTCTTGCCTGGCTGCGTGGTTCCCACTGGCACCCCAGCTCCACCCCAGCCGCCCTGTGGGCCGGTACCCCAGGCAGGCAGGCAGCTGGTGAGCAGCGTCAGCCCTGGACCCATCAGCCACCCCTGGATTTGATTTGGTTCTTAACTCAGCCACTGCTGGCTGAAGGCTGACTCGGGGCCGGGCTCTGATGTGGGCACCAGGGAGGGGGCACTCAGGTGTCCCCACTCACTGGACTGTCTGTGCAAGGCCACATGGGTGCACTGAGCGGGGGGCACCTGACAGCCTTGGAGGTCAGGGGAGCTGACACTGGAAGTGTCTCTTGAAGGATGTACTGGAAGGTGCCAGAAAAGGGGAGGGAACATATCCACCAGTGAGACAGCATCAGTCTGATGGAGCAGCCTGTGCAAAGGCCCAGGGACAGGTAGACTAGCAAGGTCAGTTTTCGTGATGAGCTCAGGAGGCGGTGAGGGAGAGGGAGGTGGGGTCTGGGCCTAGGGGCCTCTCTGCCACACCCAGCAACGCACCTCGGGAGAGCGGGGACCACAGAAGCGTTTGAGACAGGACAGTGACATGACCTGGTTCAGTTTTTAGGGCAGTGATACTGGTGGCAGGGTGGGGATGATGGACAGAGGGTGGAGACAGGTGGCAGGAAGCCCATTTGGAAGTTGTCACGACAGTCCAGGGGAGGCGGAGAGAGGGTCTGGCCCCGTGCAGGGAAGGGGGCAGGGAAGGGGACAGAGAGGGAGGTATGGGTTTAGAAAGCGTGGGGCCCCAGTCCCTGGAGCAGCAGGTGCCAATCTGAGCTGGCAGCATCCTTTTCTCGCTTCTGGCCTCAGTGCCACCTCTCCCTGATGTCCCTAATAGGTTGGCTCAGCCAACACGTCACCCCTTGCATCTCATGACCCTACCTGTGTTTGGGACTACCCCCTTGTCTGCGTCTCCCACCTGCCCAGGTGCACCAAGGGGGGCGTAAGGCACCCCCTGGATAGACAACAGTGCAGGTGAGCAGAGGCTTCCCCACGCTCTCCCGCTTCTGAGAGGCAGGTGGACTCTAGACAGGTCCCCACACTCTGGCCCAGGGCTGTCCCCCTTCATTGCAGCCACCCCCTCCCAGGGGTCCTGCTGTTTGCATAGCAGGGAACAGGCCTCATCTCACCGTGGGACGGAGCACAGGCTTCTGAGTCAAGCAAGACGTGTCTGGGGTTTCCCATGCCACGACTGTGTGACCTTGGGCAGGTACCTTGACTGCTCTGTGCTTTAAGTCTTTTTCCTACAAAGGGAGGGCGTTCCCCCTGGGCAGCTGTGAGACCTAAGTGAGGTGGCACATAGCCTGACTCTGTAATTACGTATTACAATTACGAACAAGGGCCCCCTGCTGCCCTGGCCTCCCTACCATCAGTGGGGTATCCTGGCCTGAGTGGATGTCTCCTAATAACCGGAACGGCCACGTCTGCCAGGGTGTCCACCAGCCACCGGGGAGGGAGGAGTTGCGCCAGTGCAGGACGAATGTCTGGTGCCTGGTGGAGTCAGTACTGCCCGTCCCGAAAGGCTTGCCCGGTGCTGCGGCTGCCAGCAGCTGTACCCCTGCACCGGGCTCTCGGTGCTGCCGTGCAGTCCGACCGGGTGCCCTCTCGGGCCTGGGGGTCAAAGCCGGTGCTGGTCTCAGCTTCCGTTTCTTAGCTCCGTCAGCCGCATGTGCTTCTCCCAGCCCTGGCTGGAAAGAAGTGAATGAAAATAAACACACGATAAAACCATCAGCAAGAAGCACCTCATGTCTGCTTGGTCCCCAGCTGCCCCTTGGTAAACAACCCGGATGAAGGTTATTTACACACCTACCCTCAATAAATACGCCAAAGAAATCGTTAGGCTCGTACAATGCAGTGCTGTGCGCCCTGAAAAATGATGGCCTAGACCCATGTTCGGTGCCCTGGAGCGAGGGCCACATTGAATGAACAAAGTCAATTACCAAACTGTAGGTACTAAAGAACTTTATTTTGGCAAAATATACATAATATGCATGACCAGAAACAGTCTAGAGGGAAACACACCCAAACCTCCATGGGTGGAGGGTTGGAGGTGGTTCTCACCTTCTCACCTGTATCTTTCTGGACCAGCGAGAATGTGGGTTGACCAGCCGTGGCCTGCGGGCCGCATGCAGCCCGCAGCCTGTTACTGTACAGGAGTTGAGATGGGCTTTTGCATTTTTAAAGGGCGTTAAAACCAAACAGAAGCACATGCCGCAGAGAGCGCACGTGACCCACAAAACATAAATTATTTAGGCTCTTTACAGAAAAAGTTCGCCAACCCTTGGTCTAGAAAAAACGATTAACATTAGCATGGATTATCGGTATAATAAAAACAGCAATGTTTTTCCTTTGGGGAAGGCAGTAACTTTCCCCTTAGCAACCACAGGCATCCAGAAGTATTTCTTTCTGTTCAAGAACTCACCGCTGGGTTGGGCACCAGGCTGGACGCTCGTCTCCCTCCCCCGTCCCGCCCTCCCCGTGTGTCTTTCATCTCCACGCGTTCCCGCCACACCAGCGGCTCACAGGCGACGGGGACGCAGACCTAGGAACAAGTCACCGCAATGCTGCGGCCTGAGTGCCGCAGGCACCTGTGGGTCTTTCCGGGCTGAGGGTGACAGAGTGGGAGCGCCGGCTTTGCCTGGGAGGGTGAAGGGGGCTCCAAGGAGGACCTAGGTTGGCATTTCCTACAGTCAGCCAGAGCCGGGACAGGCCCTTAGGAAGGAGATTCAAAACACCAGCCACTTAGGTCGGAGTCCCCCATGTCAAGGTGACCAGGGGAGGTTTGGTGAGTGAAAAGGCGCTTGTCTGAGGATTTTAAGAGTCCACACGTGGGAAAAGGAGCAGGATATTGAGTGGCCAGGGAGCTGCGTGGCCAAAGGCCAGGTGAGGTGGGGCCTGGAGGGCCTCCTGGACAACAGGAGACTGAGCGGCGGCTGCTGGAGGGGCAGGGCCTGGAGAGTGGAGGTTTTGCTACAGGGACAGAGGAGAGCTCCCTGGGGTCCGAGGAGCTGCGACAGGTGCTGGGACCCGCTCCCACGGGCCGGAGGCCGGGAGGCTGTTGCAATCACCACCAGTGCCTGCTCGGCCAGCTCCCTGCAGGCCCACACCCCCTCCCACCCTGTCTCCCATCGACTGTCACACCAGACAAGGGCATTGGGAAAGGGCTGCGTGGGGCAGGGTGGGAAGGCCAGGGACACCCCTTCCTTCCTCTTAGTCACTGGATCTAACTTTCAGCACATCGTTCGAGCCTTAGTCATGCCCTTAGCAAGTGCTTAGCGCCCAGGGTAAGTGAGGCAGGGAGCCAAGGGGGCTCCCACCTCGGGCTGCCTCCCTGCTGCCCCCTCTCCATGTGCTGGGATTTGGAAATGAGCCAGACCGCCAGGCCAGGCCCGGCCACGTCCTCACACCACGGGGACTTCTGAACACCTCTCAGCTCCTGTGTCAGAACCTGATGTGGCGCGGGGACTCGGGCAGGGCCCTCTAGACTTTGGGCCCCAGCTCTGCAGCTGTGGGACTTTGGGAACCTCACCTCGCCACTCTGGACCTCAGTTCCCTTCTTCTAGAACAAGATAACACAACGCCCCACCACAGCAGGGCTGAGCGCTGTCGTGTGGCAACCGCAGAGAGCACAGCAGGCTCACGATACACGTTCCTCCCATACAAGGAAGCGATGTGACACCCAGGCTCTGCCCTCGAGAGCCTGCCCCTTGACGTGGGACAGAGCAACTCCCTGAGACAATTAGACACGCTAATGGAGCCTAATAGCTCTGCACGACTTTGCCCTGCCCTTGGAGACAGCAGCTTGCCTCTCCGTGACTCCTTAAGGTCTTGGCTGACAATGCCCTGGTCACACGAGACTTCTGGACAGTCCCTGGAACACGCCAGGTCCCTTGCAGGGGTGGGTCTCTCCACCGGCAACTCTCTCCCTCTTTCTACCTACCCCGCCCCCCAACCCACTGAGATCAAATCAGCGTTCGGAAGGGTGGTCACATTGCTGCTCTGAGTCTGGAAAAGGGAGAGGGCCAACCCACTTTTTGTAACATTCCAAGGAGACTAATTATTCTAAGAAGTGTCAGGAAGCTCTCTAGGCAATATTAAATTTGATTCACTTTAATTAAAAAACGAGATGGCAGCCACCCAGCATTTTGGTGGGTGGGTGGCCAAGGCAGAGTGCCAGGAAGTCAAGTACCTACTCTCTCAGCTCTAGGGAGCGGGCACCTTGTTTCCTGGGAGGTCTCCCCTCTTCTGGAAAGGGCAGATGGCTCCCTCCTCGGTGCGCACAGAGCTGGAACTCCAGTGAAGCCTGTCACATTGCTTTACAGTGACTGGGTCACGCGCCGTTCTGCCCGGCTGAACTGGCGCCATCTCCCTGGTAGCTTGTCCTCCCAGCCAGCCTTGCCCAGGTTGGTGGCTGGTGGCATGTGGGTGCCTAACCAGACATGAAGTCGGGTCAGAGCACCCCTCCTCATTCCCACAGGCCCTTACTCCACAACAGCATTTTTGTCCCTCCTTGTTTTATACGGCCTGGCCAAGGTATAATTCACATTCCATGAAGTTCACCCATTTAGCCCTGACCAGTGCAGCTCAGTTGGTTGGGTGGTCGGGTGTCGTCCTACAAAGCGAAAGGTCGCCTGTTCAATTCCTGGTCACGGCACAGGCCTGGGTTGCAGGTTTGGTCCCCCCTCAGGGTATATACAAGAGGCAACCAATCAATGCTTCTCTCCCTCCCTTTCTCCCTCCCTTCCCCTATCTCTAAAAATAAACAAATAAAATCCTTTAAAAAAACTCACCCATTTAAGGCAGACAGTTCAATGAATTTTGGAAAATATATATAGCTGTGCATGCATACCCACAATCAAGGTTTCACGACTCCCAGCACCCCCCACGTTTCCTCGTGTCCTTTGCAGTCTGTCTCCAGCCCCAGACAACCACTGGTGTGATTTCTGTCGCTGGAGTTTTGCTCTTCCTAGAACGGCATGTAGATAATAAAGTCAGTCAGCACGTGGTCTTGGGGGCCTGGCTTTCCCTGCCTGGTACGATGTTGTTGAGGTTCAGCCACACTGTAGCACGCATCAGTACCAGGTTCCCTTCCATTAGCACATGGTATTCCACCGTGCGGCTCTGTCTCGGTGTGTTCAGCATATACCCCTGATGAAGGACCTTGGGGTTGGATCCGTTTCTTTCTGGACACCATGAATAATGCTCCGATCATTGGCATGCAAATCTTTGTGCAGACACCTGTTTCCAAACTGCTTATGTAGACACCTAGATTAGAATGCCTCGATCATGAGATAAAGTGCTTTGTAAGAAACCAGCCCGGCTGTGTTTGCAAAGTGGCTATACCAATTTGCATTTTTGCCAGCAATGCAGAGGTGCCAGTTTCTCGGCATCCTTGCCGCCACTTGGGTTAGTCAGGTGTTAGGCTCTGGTCTTTAACCTCAGCCATCCTAATGGATGCGTATGACGCAACGTCAGGTAGAAATGGTGAGAGCGGGCGTGCCGTGTGTCGATGGACCTTTGCTGGGATGGGTATCATTCGGCAATTAGGTGCTCTCCTGCTGCTTTAGACTTACTAACGCTTGTTAAAGATCCTTGCACCCATGTTCACAAGGAATATTGATCTATAGCTTTGTTTCTGCTTCTGATTTCTTTGTCTGGCTTTGTCGGGATAATGCGAGCCTATGAAGTAAATTGGGAAATGCTTCTTCCTCCTGTATTTTCCGACTTTCTGCAGAATTAGTGTTTCTTCCTTCAATATTTGATGGGATTCACCAGGGAAGTCCTCTGGGTCCGGCCTTTTGCTTGTGAGAAGACTTTTAATCACCAATTCAGTTTCTTTACTCACTGTAGGTATATTTAGATCTTCTTTTTCTTCTTGAGTCAGTTTCAGTAATTTTTATCTTTTGATAAATTTGTCTATTTTATGTATATTTTCCAAGTTATTGGTATAAAGTTATTCATAATTTTTCCATGTTGTCTTTTTCCTTCTCCTGTTTGTATTTATTTTGTAATAGCTTTATTAAGGCACAATTAATATACAATAAACTATAAATAGAGGGTCCAACTTATATGTGTGTATGCACACATATTTACATGTAGATAACCTGTGGAAATACCACATCAAGATAATGAACAAATCCATCACCCCCAAAGTTTCCTGTGTTTCTGTATATGTTCCATTCTAGTTTTCATCTCTTAAAATTTGATTTGGATCTCCCAATCTCTACTTAATATATTCAATCTTCCTTCTGGTTTTTTCTTTAATCCTCACCTGAGGATATGTTTTTATTGATTTTAGAGTGAGAAGACAGGAGAGAGAGAAACACTGATTAGTTGCCTCCCATATGCACCCCAACAAGGGATCAAACCCACAACCTAGGTATGTGCCCTGACTGGGAATCGAACCCTCAGACTTTTGGTGTATGGGACGACGCTCCAACCAACTGAGCCACCAGGCCAGTGCTCTTCGCGTTTTTGAATGTGTGGAATGCAGTTATAACACATGTCTTAATGTCATCTGCTAATTCTAACATCTGTGTCCCATCTGGATCAGTTTCAGCTGGCTGTTTCTGCTCCTCAATATGCTTCTTTGCATGCCTAGTAGTTTCCAACTGAATGTCTGACTTGCGAATTTTCCCTTCTTGGATGCTAAATATTTTTGTCTCTCTATAACTATTCTCTAGCTTTTTTTCCCGGGACACCATGAAGCTCCTTGGAAACAGTTTGATCCTTTCAGGTTTTGCTTTTAAGGTTTGTAAGATGGAACCAGAGTAGCGTTACTACTAAATCAAGTCCCTTCTGAACACGCTACTCAGCGCCCCAGGACCCCAGGAATTGTGAGGTTTCCCGGACTGGCTGATCAAAACAGGCTCCGCCCCCAGCCCTCTCCGGCTAACCCCGTAGGCTGGTTCTTCCATGGTCCGGGCTAGTTTTCTCCCGCTCCTGCACCGACCAACACTCCCCCGTGTATTTTATGCAGCTCCTGTGCAGGACTCGGGGATTCCGTCTCTGGCAGCTCTCGCCTCTTTAGTACTTTGCCCTGAAACTCTAGCCAGCTTAGNTAAGATGGAACCAGAGCAGCGTTACTACTAAATCAAGTCCCTTCTGAACACGCTACTCAGCGCCCCAGGAATTGTGAGGTTTCCCGGACTGGATGATCAAAACAGGCTCCGCCCCCAGCCCTCTCCAGCTAACCCCATAGGCTGGTTCTTCCATGGTCCGGGCTAGTTTTCTCCCGCTCCTGCACCGACCAACACTCCCCCGTGTATTTTATGCAGCTCCTGTGCAGGACTCGGGGATTCCGTCTCTGGCAGCTCTCGCCTCTTTAGTACTTTGCCCTGAAACTCTAGCCAGCTTAGCTGCCCTGGTCTGCCAGCTCTTGTTTCCTCAGCTCAGGGAGTCTGCTGGCCCCACCTGGGTTCCCCTCCCTGGGCCGTGGCCTGGACACTCCTTCAAGGCGGCGAGCTGGAGTGATTTCAAGTCTCACTTCATTTGTTTTCTGTCTCTCAGGGATGATGCTCCTTTGTTGCTTGAGACCCAGAGTTTTGAAAAATTGTTGTTTCATCTCTTTTGTCTGGATTCTCAGTTGTTTCAAGCAGGGGAGTGAATCCAGTCTCTGTTATTTCATTTTGGTTGAAAGTGGGTTGTCCTTGGAATGTCTGTAGGATCCACAGTGATGTCGCTTTTTGTTCCTAAAGGTCGTGATCTGTGACTTTTGTTTTCGACCATTCTGGCTAGAGGCTTATTAATTGTATTGATCTTCACAAAGAATGAACTTCAGTTTTATCAATTTTTAAGAGACTTTTACATTTTATTTATTTTTAGAGAGAGGAAAAGAGAGGGAGAGACACACCGATTGGGGGCCCCCTGCATGCACCCCAACCTGGGCTGGGACCCACAACCCAGCCACGTGCCCTGACTGGGAACCAAACTGGTGACCCCTTGCCCTGAGGGACAACACCCAAGCCACTGAGCCACACTGGTCAGGACTCACAGATTTTTAAATACTTTTTTATTGTATTAATTTCTGCTCTCGTCTTTATTGCTTTCTCTCTTGTACTACAGGTTTAATTGCCTCTCATTTTGCTAGCTTGTTAGGGTGAAGATGTAGGTAATTGTTTTTAGACGGTTTTCTTTTCTAGCATGTGCACTTAAGGTTCTAAATTTCCCTTTAAGCCCTGTTGTAACTAAATCCTGCGAATTTGGATGTGTTGTTTCTATTTTTGTTCGAGTCAAGATTTGTTTCTAATTTCCCTTGTCATTTTTTGACCATGAGTTATAACAAGTATATTGTTTAACGTCCACATGTTTGGAGGATTTCCCATATTTCTTTGTGTTATTACTTTCTTCTTTTTTTTAAAAAAAGATTTTATTTATTTATCTTTAGAGGGAAAGGGAAAGGAGAGAGGGAGAGAAATATCAATGTGTGGTTGCCTCTCGTGCGTCCCCTGCGGGGAACCGGGAACTGGCCTGCAACCTAGGCATGTGCCCTGACTGGGAATCGAACTGTGATCCTGTGGTTCGCAGGCCCGCGCTCAGTCCACTGAGCTACACCAGCCAGGGCATCTTTGTGTTATTCCTTTCTAATTTAATTCTTTGGTATTTAAGGAACATATTTGGTATTATTTCAATTCTTCCAAATGTACTGAGACATATTCTCGACCCGATCTTGATTCTGCCCTGGTGAAGGTTCCACATATACATGAAAAGAATGTGCATTCTTTGATGTGGTTTTATAAATGCCAATTAGATCATTTTTTAATAGTGTTCATGTGTTCTGTGTCTTTCCTGATTTTCAGACTATAAACTACTAAGGAGAAAAAGCATTAAAATCTGCACGTGTTGGAGGTTATTGTTGTCACATGCTTATACGTTTATAAATCTTCATGCCATAAGGACCTTTTTAACATTATGAAATGTCCCTCTTCGTCAACAGTGCTGATAACCCAGTTTGGTTTGTGCTTCCAAGCCAGTTTGGTTTGTCGGTAGCACGGCCGGTCCAGACTTCTGGCGCTCCCGTCTGCGTGGCGCGCCCTCTCACTTTCCTGTACAAGGCGTGCAGCTGCGTCGCGCTCTCCCACGCGGTCTGAAGTGTCCCTGCACTTTGATGGCAGGTTTAGTCCATGTAATTTATTGTGCTACTGACCCGGTTAGAGTTGGTCTGCAATTGTGCTGTTAATTTTTTCAAATTTTTATTGGATTTCTTGGGGTGACACTGGTTAATAAAATTATGTAAGTTTCAGGTGTAGAATTTTATAAGACATCATTGTGTTGTCTGTTCATCACCCCAAGTCAAGTCTCCTTCCATCACCATTGATCTCCTCTTTATTCTCTCTTGCCTCAGCTCACCCCCCTTTCCCTCTGGTAATCACCATACTGTTGTCTGTGCCCATGAAGTTTTTTTTCTTAAACTTTTCTACTATGTCTTTTTATACTTCCTTCTTTTGTGAAAACCTGCCTTAATATATACCTTTGATTCTTTTTAAATATGACTGTAAGTTTTTAGAGATTGTTCTGCACATGGTAATACACATCTTTATCTTATCAAATTCGGATTAATAATGACTGACTTCCACCAACTTCACAGCAGCGTCGTTCACTTACCCATCTCCCTTGTGGGTGGTTTTGTTGTAACACACACTACATCTATATATGTTATAAATCCAGCAATACAATGGTACTATTTTTGCTTTAAATGGCAATCTATATTTTAGAGAAATTAATAAAACAAAATTTAAAACTATACCACATGATTACCAATTTTAGGGCTGTTTCAAACATGGATCTGGACTACTGCCTGGTATCATTTTTTTTTTTTTTTTAGTCTTCAGTTCTTACTATTTCCCTTGAGTTTTTATTGTAATGCCAATCTGCCAACAATGAATTTGCTTTGTTTTTATCTATCTGCGAATGTCTTTATTTCACCCTGATTTTGAAGGATAGTTTTATCGTATAGAGAACTCTTTGTTGACAATTATTTTTTCTTTTGGCACTTTAACTCTGTCATTCTAATGTCTTCCGGCCTCCACTATTTCTGGTGGAAACTCGGCTGCTCATCCTATCATTGTTCCTCTCTGTGTGATGCGTCAGTTTCCTCTTTCTGCCTTCAATGTTTCTTTTCTGTCCTAGTCTTCCAGCAGTTTGGCTGGATGTATCTACGTGTAATTCTCTATGTGTTTAGCCTTCTTGCTGAGTTTCTTGTACAAGAAACTCAGTCAATATTTGACTGATCCTTTAGTCAATATTTTTCTCGAAATTTGGAAATATTTGGGCCATTATACTATAAGTATTTTTCTGCCCACTTCTCTCTTTTCTTGTCTTCGAGGGCTACAGTTTAACGTATGTTGGAATGTTTGATGTTGTCCTGCAGATTTCTGAGTCTATTGATATTTTTCTCTATGTTTCCTCTCTGTGGTTTTCAATCTGGATAATTTCTAATAATTTATCTTCAAGTTCACTGTTTTTATTTCTTCTGTCATTTCATATTTACTGTTGAGCCTTAAATTTTTTTTCAGTTATTTTACTTTTTAACTCTAGAATATCTACTTGATTTTTAAATAGTTTAAATTCTCTGTTGAGAGTATCTATTTATTTATTCTTTCCCAGTATATTTTCTTAATTTTTTGAACATACGTATAATGGCTTTTTTTTTAAGTTTAAAAATCTGTATTCAACATCTGGGCCTACTGAGAGTCAGTTTCTAACAACTACTCACCACCCACCACCCCCACTCCTTGACTTTGGGTCACACTTTTCTGTTTCTTTCCATGTGTTATAATTTTGGGTTGAAAACTAGTCATGGTAGATAATACGTGGTCGTAACTAAATTGTTTTGTTTTTCTGAAATTGTTGGTTGTTTGGTTTTGACGGGTAGTGACTTCCCTGGACTCAAACCACAAATGCTGTCTCTCCCACAGTGTGAAGCTGCTGATAGTTCTGCTCACTTTTATTGTTTTGTACTTAGCTTGACTCCCTGGGGCTCCCCATTGTGTCTGTATGGTTCAGGGTCCAGCAGTGATCGAGCAGAGATGATGCTCAGACACCGCAAGCCAATAAAGACTTAACCCTCCTCGGCCACCTGAGCTCGGGGTGGACTGAGAAGCCCAGTCAAAGGTTCTAGTTTCAGGCGCTCTAATAGTCTGAAGGCCATGAGCACCAGGGGAGCTGACGATGTAAGTCTGAGTCCAAGGCCGAAGAACCAGAGTGCCCATGTCTGAGGGCAGAGGAAGATGGTGTCCCAGCTCCAGCAAAGAGAGGAAATTCACCCTCTTCTGCCTACTTGTTCAATCCCAGGCCTCGGCTGATTGGACGATTGGTGGGGGTGCAGCTGATTGGATGATGGGTGAGGGTGCAGCTGATCGGATGATTGCAGCTTCTTTACTCAGTCTGCTGATGATGCACATGCTAACCTCTTCCAGAAGCACCCTCACAGAGGCACCCAGAAATCATATTTTATTCGTACTCCTTAGCTTAGTTGACACATACACCATTGCCTACGGCTCTCTCACTTTCAATGTCTCTCTGGTATATAAGCCACTCCTGAATCCTGTTGGCCACCTTTGGCCATTTAAGCTGTGGCCTTTGCTGCCCTTGCTGGGAGAGCTATGGCACCCCCAGGCATCGAGGCCACAAAGTCACCTTTCCTCTGCTCAGCTGCCATCCTGCCCCAAGGTAAGACGTATCCCGTTGTTACCTGCCTTTGGTCGTGTTCTGGTGTTCCATCAGCAGAATAATTTCATCCAGGTTCATACTTGTTTTCTGTGGAGGAGAATTGCTTGGTGACTTCATGCTGACGTTACTAGAAATCTTGCCCATTGTATTCTGTCAGGATTTTATTTTATTATACAACTAAAACAAGTTCCTCATCAAATTGAGAAAATGAGATCACTTCTCAAATCACTCGTAATGTATTGCTTAGAGATAATTACTGTTAACAGTAGAGATAGATCCTTTTATATCGTTTAAAAGATACACATTGAAGGTTGAAACGAGATAAGTTAGCATATAATTTACTATTGGGGTAAATGTACATAACATGAATTTTGCCATTCTAACCGTATTTAAGTGTACACTTCTGAGGCATTAAGTACGTTCCCATTGTTGTACATCTATTACCACTGCCCACCTCCAGAACACTTCCATCTTAGCGTCCCAGTTAAACATCATTCCGACCTCCCCCGGCCCCTGGCAACTGCCATTCCACTTTCTGTCTCTCCGAACGGGACTACTCCAGGTGCCCGATGTGGGTGGAATCATACTTACTGGCCCTTTTGTGTACGGCATATTTCGCTGGGCAGAATGTCCTCAGGGTTCATCATGTGGTAACCGTCAGAACTTCCATCCTGTTTAGGCTGAGTAATGTTCGGTGGCACATCGAACCCACATTTTGGGTATCCACTTATTCTGGAGTGTTTCCCATTGGGCTTGTTTCCACCTTCTGGCTTGTGTGAGCGATGCTGTTGCAACCAGGGGTGTGTGTGTATCGGTTCCAGTTCTCCTGCGTGCGTTCCCCAAGGTGAGGTTGCTGGGTCACACGGTAATTCTGTTCAGGTTTTTGAGGAATCGCCGTGCTGTTTCCCACAAATGAATCCCCCTACTGTTTACACCAGCAATGCGCAAAGGTTCCGGTTTCTCCATATTCTCTCCAGCCCTTACTTCCTGTCTGTTTTCTGATAGTAACAGTCCTAATGGGTGTGTGCTATCTCCTCATGGTTTTGACTTGCATTTTCCCTAACGATTAGTGATACTGAGCACTTTCTCTTGTGCGTATTGGCTATTTTTATATCTTCTTTGGAAAAATATTATTCGAATTTTTTGCCCGTTTTTAAATCAGGTTGTTTGTGTTTTTGTTGTTGCCGTTGACTTGTAATTCCTCATATACTACGGAGATTCATGCCTTCGCAGATACGTGATTTGCAAATATCGTCTCCCACTCCCCGTGTTGCCTTTTCACTTTGTTGGCTGTTTCCTTAGATGCACACAATTCTGATGAAGTTCAACTTAACTACTTTTGCTTTTGTGGCCTGTTTTTGTTGTCACGTCTAAGAAATCATTGCCAAATCCAGAGTCATGAAGGTTCCCCCCATGTTTTCTTCTAGGATTTTTATCATTGAACTCTTATATTTAGCTCTCAGATTCCTGTTCAGTTAACTTTTTAACATGCTGTAAGGTCCTTGCTGGAAAGGACTGTCCTTTCCTTACTGAATGGTCTTGGCGCCCTGGTTGAAAGTTATTTGATCATAAATGATAGGGTTTACTTCTGTGTTTTCTATTCTATTTCATTGGTTTATGTGTCTGTCTCTATTTCAGTGTCATACTGTTTTGATGACCATAGCTTTGTAGTAAGTTTTAAAAGCAGGAAGTATGAGACATCAAACTCGGTACTTCTTTATCAAGATTATCTCTGCTATTCGAGGTTTCTTAAGATTTTTTTTAAACTGTCAGCTGCCCAGCAGCGTATTTTTTTTTAATATTTTATTTATTTATTTTTAGAGGGGAAGGGAAGGAGAGAGGAAAGAAACATCAATGTATGGTTGCTTCTTGTGCATCCCCGCAGGGAACTGGCCCGTGCCGGAAACTGGCCTGCAACCCAAGCATGTGCCCTGACTGGGAATCGAACCACGATCGTGTGGTTCGCAGGCCCGCGCTCAATCCACTGAGCTACGCCAGCCAGGGCTCGAGGTTTCTTAAGATTTCATACAAATTTTAGGGTGAATTTTGCTTTTTCTGCAAAAAGTATTAGAATGTTGATAAGGATCGCCGTGCATCTCTAAGTTATATACACTGTGTTTACCCTACTTTTTTCACAAAATATACATATACAAAAATATATCATGAATATCTTTTATGTGCTTCAGCAGCACCATTCGTCACAGTTGCCTGATATTCATTCCACTGTAGAGATAGGTGTGATTCACTTCATTGTACCTGATTGTTCGGTGTTCAGGTTATTCCCCATTTTGGTATCATAAAGAGTTCATAATGGTTATCTGTGTACCTTATGTTCCAATAGGGCCTTTTTTGAGGGCGGTCATCCCTGTTTTAATTATAGAAAGACCACTGTTGTGAGAAGGAACTTTAGAAACTGTTTTGCTGTCTCTCCTCTGGTTTACAGACAGGAACCCAAAGGCCCCCAGAGCATTGGTGATTGGTGGGCAGTCACGCCCCAGCCCTGGCTGGGCTGGTATCTGAGCTCCCCGACCCGCGAGGCAGATGAATTTACAGCAGTACCTCTACCTCCCTTTGTGGGTACAATGAGAGGGACAGTGCCCAGCCTCCAGGGCAGATGGGCTTGCTCCGAGCCCAGCACAAAGCAGACACTCAATAAACACCCACCCCTCTCCTTCGTAGCAGGCCCGAAACCAGAACACGCGGGGGTTTCTCAGCCCAGTTTCTCCATTTCTGCAACCCGAGGCCTGAGACAGTTTTTCATTCCATCCTCTTGCTTGAAGGGAAGGGAGGAAAACCCTTTCTCCTCCTTCGGCAAACCACCACCCTTGTCATTCACATTAGCTAACGAATACTTCTGTTAATTCTATAATGTAGTTTATACATTATGTTTAATTATATTAATTTCTAGGTTATATGTGAGTTTTTATGAGTTATTGGTCAGGGATGGTTCTAAGCACTTTGTATATGTTTATTCATTGACCACCTTTTAGCTGAGAAAGAGACAGTTAGCTGGGGCCGAGAAGGTGCAACTCTGACCGGCCGTTGTCAGCCTGGGACGGCAGGTGCGGCCCAGGCCCTCTGCACAGCCACCGGGAAGCAATATTCTGCGTGGGACACGCTGCCACTGTAGAAGGTTACAATGCCTTGCTTCTTTAAGTGACTACTGCTTTCTCACTCACTGGGTGACTCTGCTCTCTCACGTGCTGTCAGGGGGATTCTGGAGAAGGATGCAAAGTGAGAGTAAAGTTCCCCCCCCCCCCCCCCCCCCCCNTCCCCCCCCCCCCCCCCCACTGAGGAGAAGCAGCCCCGCCTCCAACCCAAGTCCAGGGCCTCAGATAAGGGATGTCTGAGCGCAGCATTCCACGCCTATCTGAACCCCCTGCTCTCAAGGACAGAGTTCTGGGTCTGCTTTCAAAAAAATGTGTTTTAATCCTCACCCAAGGACGTGTTTATCGGTTTTGGACAGAGAGGAAGGGGGTGGGGGTGAGCATTGATCCATTGCCTACCTCGGCCGGGGATCAAACCTGCATCCCTTTCATGTCCAGGGCAACGCTCCAGCCGGCTGAGCCACCGGCCTGGGCTGCAGGGCCATTTGCAGTCCAGATTCGACGCCAGTCCCTTTGAATACAAATCCCACTTTGCTTTGAGGCTAAAACATTGCTTCATTTAAATTCCACCTGGACCCCACTCTCCGAAGTTCTCTAGTAACTCTACCTTTTCTCTTTTTTCCAGTTTTAAAGTTTTATTCTTCTTTCCTCGGTTAATCGACCGAGGGTGGAATAGTGTCTCTTGTCTGGATTTCATCTGTATCTGGCTTTTTAAAAACATGTTTACTGTGGTAAAAGTATATGTAACACAAATTTGCCGGCCTAACCATTTCTGACTCTGCAATTCGGTGGCGTTAACGTAGTCGTGCTACTGTGTCCCCGTCCCCACTCTCCATTTCCCAGGTGTGGTCATCGGCCCTGTAACCATGAAGCAGTGAGTCGCCATCCCCACCCCTCGGCCCCTGGTCACTTCGGACCTGCATTCTGTCTCTATGTGGACATTCTGCCTATTCTGGACATTTCGTGCAAACAGAACCACACAACACTGGCCTTTTGTGTTTAGGTTGTCTCATTCGGCGTCCTGTTTTCAGGGCTCTCTCACATGGCAGCATGCTGTAGGACCCAAGGCCCTCGTAGGGCCGAGACGCCCGCTCACACCCGTGAGGGCGGCTGGACCGTTTTCACTTATTATTCTAACTCTAAAAAACTTCAGTGTATTGGGATAACAGCGGTTAACTACCTCAGACACGTTTTAGGATCACTCTAGCCTTTTCTTTTTGGTTCTTGCGGCGGGTGTTCCCCCTCACGGCGGTGGGTGGGGAAATCCGACTTGGTCAGACTGCTGGCTTGTCCTCGGTCTTAGCTTGACCGGCTGGGAGTCAACTCTTAAGCCTCAAGGCCAAGGCTACCTGGGCTGCATGTCACTCCACGAACCAGAGCTTCTCAGACTCGCGTGTGCATCAGAATCACGTGGAGAGCTTGGTCAAGGGCACTCTGCTGGCCCCCCACCTCTTAGGGTCTCTGACTAAGTAGGTCTGGATGGGAAACCTAGAGGTACGTTCCTTAAAAATCCCTGGTGCCGTTGATGCTGCTGATTCCAAAGGACCACACTTTGGGAACATCGTTTTAACTAACCTGAGTGTCGCCTTCACTTAGGAGAGTTGTAGGGACCGAGTGTCAAGTGTACGAAGAACTGGGTTCGGATTTGGCATCAGAGAAGTGCTCAGTAAGTGTAGGCTGTTACTATTCTTTTTAAGCAAACTATTCAGACTCTCACATAAGCCACCCACCCGCTCATTCTTTTCTTCTAATATAGTGACAAGTTCGCTCACTCTGAGGCCCTCTGAGAACTTGTAGTCTAAGGCAGCCACTTGCACCTGGTGTGCCAGAAGGATTTTTTTAAAAAACTGTTTTCTTCTTTTAAAAGTTTTTATTTACTTATTTTTAGAGAGAGGGGAAGGGAGAGAGAAAGAGATGGAGAGAGACATCAATGTGTGGTTGTCTCTCATGCACCCCCACCCCCAACTAAGGACCTGGCCTGCAACCCAGACATGTGCCCTGACCGGGAATCAAACCCATGACCCTTTGGTTAGCAGGCTGGTCCTCAATCCGCTGAGCCACAGCAGCCAGGTGCCTCAAGGATTTTTAAAAATATTCGGTGCCTGACCATTTAGTCAGGGGCACTGACCTCTTTTTTCCTTAGATTGTCAAATAAGAAAATGCCAACAACCAACACAACGCTAGCTGTCCAGTGTGAATGAATGAAAATTAGACCTCTTTTTGTCAGATAGGCAAAATATGTATTTTTTGGTGTCCGCAGATTTTCAGTAATTAGCTTATGTGTGCTGTGAGATGAAAAAGGTTGAAAATCGCCAGGCTACGGGGCAGAGAGAAAACCAATTAATTACCACTCAAAGCCGAATGACATAAGCTCCCTTGCATAGATGTTGAACACGTAACTTCAGAGTCATTTTATAAATATGTTATTTTATCAATTGTCCCCCACAGAGTATTTTTAGCACAAACATTCTACCCTGTCATTGTTAGAAAACTTCTTAAACCAAAAACACTAGATTATGTCTGTGCTGAGTGCTGTTTAACCATTCCATCACGGGACACTTCACTGCTTCCAAAGTCGTTGCCTATAGAAACAGCCCTCCTGTGGAGATCTGGGGGCCAAACTATTTGTCAGAACCACAGACGCCTTCTTCAGGAAAGAGCCTTAACGTGGGGAAGTGATCGGGGCACAGGGCATGAGCTTTGGAAGGCCTCCCCAGGGCCACCGTCAGATTTCCTCCCACCTGGGGACAGGAAGGTTGCTGGCAGGTGCTTCCAGATGGCAACATCTGGGTTCCTCGCCGCAGTTTCCCATGATTCTGGGCAGCAGGCAGAGCAGGTGGGCCCCCGCGACAGACTCAGCGTCTGGTCACTGTCTCTGCCTTTCCCGGCTTCTTGCTGAGCCAAAGAGTTGGCCTGGGCACTCCGGGCCTCTGTCTGCCCTCTCCTTCCTCGGCTGGGGGCAGTCTTGGGCCCTACACCCATCCCTAACGGTGGGCAAATCGTTTTATGGGTTTTCAGTGAAGTGTGATGCATGGGAGGGCAATCATTTCCTGGTGACCCAAATTTAACCCAGGGCTTGGCTAAAGCTGGGACAAACCAAGGCAGGCGGTCACAGAGCATGAAGTGGCAACGTCTGTGGTCAGCCCTCATTTAAGACAAATCACTCTTCAAAGGGAGTAGCCACTTCCACCACCATCGCCGAGGACGCCCCGGCCTTACCTGTGTATAGAGCACTCTCCGTGGCACTGGGCACCGCCTGTTCAGCCCACCTTTGCTGCTGGGGCCTTGAGGTGAGCCCATGGGAGAACCCCCCCCCCCCGGACACCCCAGCCCGCGTTCGTCTCCTGGCCCTGAGAGCTGCTCTGGGGGCTGAGTTCCTTGCACACATCCCCTCACTCAAACTCATTCCTGTTGGTGGCCCACATCACAGCCAGGAAAACTTAGGCTCAGAGACGAATGGGAACTTGGTCGAGGGAGAAATCAGGAGAACAGGGGCGGAAGACAGGTCAAGTGTATCCTGAGGCCGGGTTGGCTGCCCCACGTCAGTCCCAGGGGCTCATCTGTGGACCATAGGCCCTGTGCAGTCTTTGCCCACTGCCGGTGGCTTGCCGCCCACGGGGAGCCCCTGTTCGCGCATCTGTCTTATTTTATTACTATCATCTCATAACCCGGGGCCTGGCTTGCTGTTCTCTGGGTGACCCAGGCTTAGCACAGGGCTGGGCACAGAGCAGGGTGCTCAGATGCTGAGAACGTCCTTTCCGCTTTTCCTTTTCTTTGTCTTTCCTGCCTTCCTCCGTTCCTCTTCCCAGGAGGAAGGATGCTGGATGACTGTGCTCATTTTGAGAAAACCTATTGAGGAGGGGAGATGCCCTCATTTCTCTCCTTGCAGCTCAACATTTTAAAGAAAGAAACCGACGTGATCAAAATCACCTTTCCCGAAACCCACTGTGATCTTAAAGAAAGCCTCGAGCATCCGGACTGTTCAGTATCTGGTGTTCCTGAGAGGTGATGGAGCGAGTTCTGTCCCCACAGGCCACTGCAGGAGTTCCACGGAGCCGGCACTGCTCCCTCCCTCGCCTTGTTTTGTCCTTCCTGCTGCCTTTACTGTTAACACGGGTGGGCCAGGGGCCAAGTGGGGCAGCCCATGACCTTGGCTTTCTCAGCAATCCCCCTGGGTCAGGATGACAGGCGCCAACGGTGAAGAACTGCCAAACAAGAGGTCACCGTTCCTCATATTCTCTTTTTTCAGCTTTATATAGTTGTATTTGAAAGTAAAATGATAAGATAGCTTAAGTGTGCGTTGTGGTAAGTCCGTATATGTGTGTACGGTGAAAGGTGAGCCTTCTAGGGGCAGGGAGTGGGGGCCGTGTGTGTGGAAGAGAATGAGTGTATGTGTGTTTCTTTACCCTAACTCCCACTGCTTGCAGCATCGTGCTTGCACATGCTAAACACGCGGTGAATATTTGTTGATTGAGTGTGTAGTGCTGAGTATGTCTTTAGAACCCTTTCCATAGCAGTGACGTCATTTTACAGAGAAACCAAGGTCCAGAGACGTGACTCCCATCGGCCAAGGTCCCGCAGCTGGAAAGGGGTGGAGCTGGGATTCGAACCCCGGCCTTGGACTCAGCCCGGTGCCCTTTGTACTTCTCTAGGCTGCCAGCTTCCTCTGAGGTTTGGCAGGTTCAACAGAAGCAAAAAGTTCAGAGGAAACTCACCGCAAGGCAGAGCGTTTACCAGCGATGACCTCACCTCCAAGGCAGTGAAAGGCTTCGCAGAAAAGAGCTGAAAAGAAAATACCTTTGCAATGAATGAGCTGGGCCGGCAGGCCTTGGGCTGACTCATGAGTCAGTTTTTCCTTTACAAGGACTTTATTGGGCCCCCTGGGCACGACTTTTGCCCTGTGCACAGGCCTGGGAGGGCGTAAGTGGGTGAATACAGGCAGAAGGGCATGTGGCCCTGGCCAGAAGTTGCGCTCTGCCAGCTCCGTGTCCAGGGACCCTTTGCTCCTCTCCTACCATGTGCTTCCCCTTTGGCTGTCTGGCCCCTGCCAAACCTTACCTGGGTGAGTCGGGGGCACTACTTGTAACCCCCAAGTCACAAGTCCCACAACAGCCTACTACGTTCACCACCAGCTCTTGCTCATCCATTCTTTTTTGGTTACCTCTCCCTCCCTCCTGCTGTGTCTTTTGTCCTTGAAGTCACTGGAGTGAAGTCGCTGGCCACAGAGGCTGTGCTGTCTATATGTGGAAATTCATGCCAAGAGTAGTTTTCCAAAGGTCCCCGCACAGTGGGCCCTTGGCGCTGTGTTCTTGGTGGTGGCTGGGGTCACTCGCACCACTCTGTTCCTGACCTGGTCCCCAAGGGCGCGCACACCTATGCCACTGCCCTGACCCCGCTCTCCCTGTCTTCTAAACGGCCATTTCCCCCCGTGAGCCGTCCACACCCGGGCACAGTCCACTCTGGCTGGTCAGTTCACCGGAGAGCCCTGAGCTGCATTTCGATTCTGGCCAGTGAGAACTATGCAGACATCCTGCCCCCCCCCCCCAGCCAGTTCCCTCACCCCTACTACTTCTCACAACCACCCTGGGGGGCCGAGTCATCGCCCACCCGTTTCAGAGATGGAGAAGCTGAGGCTCAGCGGGTCACCTGCTAAGATCTCACAGTCAGGAGGAGCCAGGAAGGCCCAGGACTGGAGCCCTCCCATCAGACTCCTCAGTCCCGCCATTGACAGGGTGTAAGGCGTTCTCTCGGATCCTGGCCCGCCGCAGAGGCTGACGCCAGGATCAGGTAGGGAAGGACCTTAGGAATGTGAGAAGGCAGTCCCAGGAATGCTTGGCACCTGCTAACTGACGGAAATAGCTGGGGCGCGACATCACACATCACTGTCTGATTGCCATCGATTGGCCTGTGTGTTTGGGTCGGAGCTGGATAACGATTAACCTACACACTCGGGGTTAGGGACGAGAGGAAGTGCAGATGATGGCCCAAGGCCGCACACTCTCTCACGTGGGAGAGAGGCCCGGCGGGAGCTGGAGCAGTGACCTGGCACGCCTGTGACAGCCAGTGTCCCTGCCTTCTCCAGGAACAGCCTCGGCCGATGTGTCAGGAAACAGAGCCTGTCCCATCCCATTTCGGCCGCTTCCTGGCTGTGGACCTGGGGCACCCCCTACGCCACACGGGGGCCAGGAGGGTCACATGAGATGAAGCAGGTGGAGGGCTTTGCGTGTCGGGATGTGTCAGCTTTGGAGGGAGATGGGCTCTAGAGCTGAATCCCACCTCTGCCACCTCCTGGGGGCTCCACCTGGAGGAAGTCGCTTCCCCTCCCCAAGCCCCAGCCCCCTCTGTAGCGATGGGGGTGCCGACAGCCGCATGGGGAGGTCGGCAGCAAGGCCCGAACACAGCAGAGTTCCACATCTCTCTCCCGTCCATCCAGTCCTTGCTTGGTGTCAGCCCTCGGGTACGGGGCCTGAGTTTCTGAATTTCCAGGAAACTCTTGGTGAAACTACTGTCACTGCTGGCCCGGCGACTGCACTTTGGGTAGTGAGGTGACAGGTTAAGGTCCATGGGATCGTGGACGTGAGTGTGCGGGGCAGAGGCAACTGCTAGGAAACTTTCCAATGGGCGCTGGCCTTCAGGATTGGCCCTGATTGAGACAGAGCTAGAGAAGACCTGGTCACTGATCGAACACATTAGTGTTGGGTGTGGGGGCGAATCAGCTCCTGTCCCCTCGGAGCCCTGGTGCCTGACAAGTATGTCCCTGCTACACCCCAAACGTGAGACCTGTGGTCATCCTCGCCCGGCCCAGAGCTCAGGCAGGATGACTGCAGGTGTCCAGGAGTCACCCTCCAGGTGGAGGAGGGCGAGGGGCCTGTGCCGTGGGGAACCAGTCACACAGACATGCATGAGGACACAGTCTATCTCCGTGTCACCCTTTCACAGCCTGGTGCGCAGGGAAGTACCCAGGCTTGGGAGGCAGGGACACCTGGAGTCATAGCTCTGCCGTGCAGACGCTGTGTCACAGACACGCTGTGTCACAGACACGCTGAGTGACCTCACCAAGAGACACATTCTTTTCCGTAAGGTGGAGACGATGCTTCTGACCTTGAGTGCTTTGGGGAGGGGTGGTTAAAAGGGGAGCGAGGGACGGTGTCTGGCTCCCGGCACTGTGAAACCCTTCCTGGGAATGTGGAAATCCCGTGTCTGGGTGCGGGCCGGGTCTCCCAGTGGCCTCCCTGGGCAGGGCAGCCCCTGCTCTGCAGCTCCCACGCATCTCCCCTTCTCCCCGCACCAGGCTTTCAGACGAAGATGGGGAGTGAGCCAGGGTCCCGGGGAGACGGGTTTTGTCGGAGCCTCTGACCTTAAGCCTGAGCACCGTCTGGCGAGAATCCAGAGACGTGGCTGAGATAACAGGGCCCTTATCGTGGTAAACAGACTCCTCCCGGGATGAGATTAGAAGAATAGACCAGGCTCTGTTCCCGCTGCTCTGGTAGGAGACCCAGCAGCGGCCCGGCTCCTGGCTTCAGCTCGGCTGCAGCGCCCCTGGGGCTGGCCCGCCTTCAGAGTTACCCCTCCGTGCCCCCTCCCCCCACCCCAACTTGCCGGTTTACCTGCTTGTTCCTCCCCTCAAGTTTACCCATCAGAGTGGCTACCCCCAAAAACCCCACAGCGAACAGCGGAGTTGATGAGATGTGAGGAACTTGTAGCCCCTGCGAACTGTGGGTGGGAATGCAAAATGGTCCCCCCAGGGAGGTCAACAGTACGACAGATCCTCAAAGAATTCAGCAAAATTTCCACGTGACCCCGTCATTCAACCTCTGGCTTTACACCCGAAGAACTGAAAGCAGGGAGGTGAACGGGTATTTGCACACCCGTGTTCGCAGCAGCCAGAGGTAGAAACAGTGTTCATCAGCGGAGGAGTGGGTAGACACAGTGTGGCACACTTACACACCAGGACTTGTCCCGCTTTCAGAAGGAAGGGGCGCGCTCTGCTCCGCAGCGGGACAGCGCAGTGCGGGAGAGATGGGCAGGGGAAGGGGCCCGGGTCTCTGGGGTCCCCTCCCTTGGGCAGACAGCTTACCTCCGGGGTGACCACCTGTCCCGGTGTGCCTGGGACTGAAGGGTTCCTGAGACACGGGGCTTTCGGGTGTAAAACAGGGACGGTTCCAGGAAAATTGGGATGCGTTTGGTCACTGTCTCTACCTCTCTGAGCCTCAGTTTGCTCATCCGTGAAACCGGGATAACTCTCTGTTGGGGGCATTAAGTGGAATAATGCAAGGAAGCATCAACCACAGTGAGTCCTCGGTGATGGTGTCAGTTACTTCTCTGCCTGGAGGAATCGCAAGGCTTCGACCTTGAATTTTTCTTCTTTCCAGGATCTTTTGAAATCAACACGGAAGCAGATTTGGGGGAGGGTCTGCATTCAAGACATCATTAAACCTGCCTGCTGTGGTTTTGGCCCACATGCCTCCTGATTGACAAGGCTAAAGCAATGAAGAACAGTGGTGGGTTAAGTAGAGAGAGACAGGCCAGAAGCCAGGAGGCTAGGCTCACTCTCAGCTCTGCCACTAACTTGCTGCGTGACCTTGGACAAGTCACTTTGCTCCTCTGGGCCTCAGTTTGCCATCTACAGAATGGAGGGTTGGGCCGCATGATCTCTGAGTGTGTCTAAGTGTGCCTTCTGGCTCTAATACTCAACGATCCTATGGCACTGAGCTTGGTACCCTGCTCACTGCTACAGAGAAAGCAATGGAAATGGGATGGTTTGATTGGTGCCAGTAACAAGGTGATGAGGAAGAAACCCAAGCTTTCAGCACCTTCTTAAGCACCAACTAAAACATTTTAAACGGCATAAGGGGGAAAATAACATCTTATAGACAGAACAGTTGGTTAATGTCTGTAAAGTGGGCTGGGCATGGGTCTCAGGGTGCCAGGCCACTGGACACTCACTCACTCATTCCCTTGTTTAACCACCTTTTTGTTTGTTCCTTCCTGCTTCCCTTCATTTGGTCTTTCATTCTTTCACTGAGGGATTCACAGAGTGATTGACAGCATGTGTTCTGAAGCTGGTTTGCTTGGGTTCGAATCCTGGCTCAGTCAGTTACTCGTGATGTGACCTCAGCAAGTTACTTGACTTCTCTGCATCTCTGTCTCCTCATCCGTAAAATGGAGACAGCAGAAGTACCTTCCTTTTGGAGCACTTTTGGTGTTAAGTGTGCTAATTTATGTAAAGTTCTTTAAGCAGCACCTGCCATCTCCAAGGTATGATATACATGTTAGCTATTGTTTGTTTGTTCTTTCGCCATTCACTAAGAGACAACTATGTGGCCAGCACTGGTCTGGGCAGCTGGCACTGGTCTGGGCAGCCACCAGGGCTTCAAATCTGAAGGTCAATGCCAACCTTGAGGAGGTCACAGTGGGATAAACAGGCAATAGCAGAGTCATGTGGTCAGTGTTGTGCAGGTAAGCACAGGGCGCTATGGGAACGAAGAGGAGGGCCTGCAGCCTGGATGGGATGGGCTCCACAGGTGGGGGTGTCTGCCCAGGAAGGCTTCCTGGCAGAGGTGTTGGTTGATCTGGTCTCCAGGCACAGGCACCTGTAAGCCAGGAGGTGAGGAGGGTGGAGTGTGCAGAAACTAGCACTGGGGACGGCTTGCACAAAGGCTCGGAAGGGAGGCTGTGGCTGTTCAGGGAGCAGACCGGGTTTGGGCTGGCTTGCGGGGGTGGGGGAGGCGGTAGGTGCAGCTGGAGGGGGAAGCAAAGCCTCAGCCATGCTCGGCATCCCAAGACTGCTAAAGAGTCAGTATTTCATCAGGTAGGCCAATGTCTCCAACTTTAGGATCAAACCTCTCCACTAAGAGATTTATTTATAAATAAATTATGTACATGAGCTACCATACAGATATATCATGCACACTATAAGACACACAAAAATAGAAACATTTAATCAGATTACTTGCCCCCTTTTTTGCTTGAATTATATGAGTTCTTTATACATTTTGGACATTAACCCCTCATCAGATATGTCATTTATAAATATGTTCTCTTGTTCAGTGGGTCGCTTTTTTGCTTTGTTGAGGATTTCCTTTGCTGTGCAAAAGCTTTTTGGTTTGACAGAATCCCGCTTGTTTATTTTTGCTTTTGTTGCCTCTGCTTTTCACGTCCAACTCAAAAAATCATCTCCAAGACCGAGGTCGTGGAGCTTGGCCCCTGTGTTTTCCTTCTAGGAGTTTTATGCGTTCAGGTCTTACATTCAAGTGTCTCATCCACTTTGAGTTAATTTTTGTGTGTGGCCTAAGATAGGGGTCCACTTTTATTCTTCTGCACGTGGCTGTCCAGGTGTCTCAACGGAATTTAAAACGTGAGATACAGAGCGCATGCGCACCGTGCTGCTCCTCCTCCTTTGCGTCGACGTTTGCTCTCGTGCGTCTCCTGGACCACGCCCCTGCCGCCCGCTTTGGAGCTCACTGCTCTGTGCCCAGGGACACATCAGAGGGTGGTAAGTGGGTTTTCACTCTTCAAAGATAATTTTGACAAATATACACGTGGGTATCCCCGCAGTCTTTACGATAAAGATGCAGTTGTATATTATTAACACCACAATGTGCTAATACATTAAGAAAAAAAGAGCAAGCCTACAAGCATCCCGGGTTGCCCAAGACCGAGTGCCTTCCTGGGATGCGGGACTTCAGAGCTGGGACCGAGCCTGGCCAGGCGATGTGTGTCGCCCTAGCGGTGTGTCTGGAACAATCCCATTTTGCAAAGAATAGAAAGGAACGTTTAGAAAAGAGTTGAAAGTCTGTCCATCCAAACTATGACTGTAGTTATCACTGGGTGGTGGGGGAGGGAGCCAATGGGAAGTTACGATTGCTTTCCTTAAAAAAATACATTATTTATTTATATTTAGAGAGAGGTGAAGAGAGGGAGAGAAACATCAATGTGTGGTTGCCTCTCATGTCCCCGAGAGGGGACCTGGCCTGCAACCCAGGCACGTGCCCTGACTGGGAATCAAACTGGTAACGCTTTGCTTCACAGACCCGTGTTCAATTACAATTGCTTTTGTGTCTCTTTATTAAGAAATGTATCTTGGGTTTTGCTTGCCTGAATTCGATATTTGCTGACCAGAACTAAATGTTATTGCACGAGTTTTTCCGACGTGAAAAACAAGAACGCTGAGGCTCAGTCGCACGCAGGGCAGAGCACAGAAGGAGAGGGCTGGGGCGGGCGAGTTAGGGGCAGTTAGAGAATAAGGTGAGAAATGAGAAGAGGGCTTGGACTTGGCAGTGACTGTGGCTGGTGCGGGGGCAGATGGGTTCCAGAGGTCAGTGAGAGAGAAAGACTCATAGGACTCGGTGACTCATCAACGTGAGGACTGAAGGAGAGGCCGGAGGTGGGTTTTTCTGAGTGTCGCTGTTAACCACGTGGGCAACGCAGAAGCAGCAGCAGTTTGGAGAAGGAGGGACGTTCTGGGAGGGGAGCGGGGGTACTGGGGGTGCGCTGTTAGCTTGCTGGCTTGGTTTTGGACAAACGGCCATGCTCATGGGACACCAGGGGAGGAGGTGTGGGAACCCAGGGAGCTAGCTCTGTGTGGGCCTGGACTTAAGCCGCTGTTGCCAGCACCCTCCCTTTGAAAATCCACTTAGACCTTCAACAATGCGCCCCACTGGCCTGGAAATCCCTTCTGATTCATGCTGGGTTGAGAGGAGTTAGGTTTTAAGATCCACTGCTATCACTCCCTAAGCAGCCAAAAATGACTCATTTGCATGATATAGAAAGTTTTTCTTCTTTATCTTTTAGCAAAACAAAAACAAAAACAAAAAAACCAGGACACATCCCTTACCATTTTTTCTTTCCAGAATTGGTGTAGTGATTTCGATCCTTTTAAATGTATTGAGACATGGTATGCAGCCCGGCATCCGGTGTGCCTTGTTGTGCCCTTGAAGAGCGTGTACACTCTGTCGTTAGGTGGGGTAGCCTATAAATGTCAGTTAGGTCCATTTAGTTGACGGAGTTGTTCGAGTTTTCTATATCCTCAATGGCTTCTGTCTGCCTGTTCTGTCAGTTATGGGAGTGTTGAAATCTCCGGCTCTGTCCGTGGGTTTGTCTGTGTCTCCTTGTAGGTGCGTCCATTTTTGCTGTGTGCATTTTGGAGCTCTGCTGTTCGGTGCGCACGTATGCAGAGGTGTCGTATCCTCTGAACCCCTTCTCTCGAATAAATATCCTTCTTAATCTCTGATAACGTCCCTTGTTCTGAAGTCTACTTTGTCCGATAATAATACAGCCACTACAACTTTGGTATGATTAGCGCTTTTCTACTATATATTTTCCTATGTTTTCATAGTCGTCTATTTGTTTTTAAATTGTTTTATTTTTGTTTCTTTTTTTTATTCAAAGTGTGTTTCTTGGAGACAGCATGTAGTTGGGTCTTGCTTTTTAAATTCAATCGGACAACCTCTGCTTTGAAATTGGAGCTCTTAGAAAAAATTCGAATTTAATGTGATTATTGATGCAGTTGGATTTAAATCTACTATCTTGCTACTTGCTTTCCATTTGCCCTGTCTCTTGTGTTTCTTAATTTCCCTTTTGCCTGGCTTCTTTTGGATTAATTATTTTTTATGATTTAATTTTATGTTTACTCTTTGTTTTGCTTTTTTTTTTAGCAGTTACTTTGGGGTTAATTATAATGCATCTTTAACTTATCACACAGTATTTATATGTTATGCAGCCTTACACATTTATTAGTTAGGCTTTGGTCAAAGAAGCAAAACCAGTGGGAGTAATGGATAAAATGATTTATTATAAGAATTTAACCCGTAGGAGTCTGTGGAGCTGGCTAAACAATTCATAAAAGGCTCTCTTCTGACAGTGAAGGGGAGGAGCTTGGGAAGAAGAGATGGATTTAAACTTGGGGAAGAGTAGACACAGACATCATCGTCATCTCTCACCTCTGCCAAGAGGACAACTTCAATGATGTGAGTGACCTGTGGGGAAAACTGGGGTTTTACCCCATGAAGCTAAACACACACCTGAGCCAGGGGTTGGAGAAACGGAAGGAGCAGTGGGCCCAGCTGTGCCTTCCTGATGACAGGATGACACAGCAGTCAAGTGACAGAGTGTGTGAGCTGCACCCAGGGTCCCTGTGCCAGTTGTCTGAGTGCTCAAAAAACAAGAAACAACACACAAATCAGCAAACCCCCCCAAAGCAAGTAGCTATTGCATTTATTTCACCTTCCAGATGTTGTACAAAGGGTCCCTGTGACCCATGCTAACTAAGAACTATATAGGGAAAGGAATTCTGGGAAATGTAGTTTCAGGTGAGCTGAGTTGACAGAATAGAAATTCACCACAACAGACAATACAAGAAACTTATAATAATAGTCTGGTTCCATTTCCTATTCCATTCTTTATTTGCTATTATTGTCTTACATTTTGCTTTTACATAACATTGTAAACCTCAGCATATACTGTCATTTTTGCTTATTTTTTAAAGAAACTAATAAATGAAGAAAAGAATACCTTTAGATTTTATTCCCTTGTTGATAACTTTGTGTAGATGCAAGTTTCTATCCAGCATAATTCTTCTTTCACCTGAAAAACTTCCTTTGTTATTTTTTGTAGTATGGAGTTGAGGGTGACAAATTCTCTCAATTTTTGTTTTAATGAAGATGTTTTTATTTCTCCCCCATTGTTTAAAGAGTATTGTTGCTGAAAATCTAGAATTCTAGGTTGATTGTTTTTTTCTTTTTTAGTGTTTCAGACAGAGCCTATTGTCTTCTGGCTTGCATAGTTTCTGGTGGGAAGTCTTTTCGTTCCTATCATTGCTGTATGTAACATGTCTTTTTTCTCTGTGTGCTTTTAGGATTTTCTTGTTATTGTTGGTCTTCAGCAATTTGACTGTGGTGTACCTTGGTGTGGGGTTTTTGTGTTTATTTTATTTGGGATTTCTTGCAATTCTGGATCTGTGGGTTTATGTTTGTTAATCAAATTTAGAATATTTGTAGCCACTATTTTTTCAATGATATATCCTGTTTTGTTTTTTTTTTCTTTCTCCTTTCCTTCTTGGACTTCAGTTACACATATGTTAGACCATTTGGCATCATGTCATACTAAGCTCATCTTTTTTTTTCCAGTCTCTTTTTCTCCCTGTGCTTCATTTTAGACAGATTATTTTGCTACACCTTCAGGGTCAGTTACCTTTTCTTCTGCACTGTCTAATCTTCTGTTAATCTCATCCAATAGTTTTTTCAATTTTAGATACTATATTTTTTACCTCTAAAAGTTCCACATGAGTATTTTGTATCTTCCATTTTTTTCACTGTGTTCACATCTATATTTAAAAAATACTTCAATACATAACCCTTTTTGCATGTTAGTTTCATCACCTCTGTCATTTCTGGATTCATTTCTATGGATTGATTTTCCTTTCTATTATATTTTCTAGTGTATTTTTCTGCTCCTTGGCACAAACAGTGTTTTCTGACTTGATTTCGGACATTATGGGTGTTACGTCGCTGACTGTCTCAGTTTTGTTGTCTTCCTGGGAGGAAGACGGGCTCTGTTGTAACAGGCAGCCAGGCTACTTGAAAACCAGCTTCATCCCTTTGAAGCCTGTTTGGAAGCTTTGCTATGTCTGGTCTGGGCTAGCCCTCACTCTAGGGCTAGGTCAGCCTATAGCTAAAGTCACGACTTCCACAAAGTCTCTCCTGAAGGTTCTAGGTTTTCAGTGACTTCTCACCACCCCGGCTGGTCACAATTCAAATGTTTCCCGTCCAGTGCGAGCTTTGGAAATCGTTCAGCTTGCAACTTTTCAGTTGTTCTCTGCCCAGGCCCATGGAATTTCACGCCCGTCGTCAGCAACAACTTCAGAAGGTCCCAGGCAGAGTCCTGGAGCTCTCACTGCCTGGCTTCCTTCTTCCTTCTTCCTTCTTCCTTCTTCCTTCTTCCTTCTTCCTTCCTTCCTTCGACACACGACTTCTAGCTGTGTCCCTGAACTCCTGTTTTCACAGCTTTAATTCAGCAAGATTAATAGATACTTGGCATTCCTCTCCCTGAACCATGGTCTGGAACCTACTCCAGGCAGAACACCAGGACCATCAGGGCCTCGCCTCATTTGCTTCTCTCCTCTTAGGTATCACATACTGCCATGCCTGTTTTTCATTGTTTGAAAGCCATTGTTTTTTACACTTTGTTTGGTTTCCTAGGTGTTTAGGGTGAGGGTGTAGGTCTCATCCTTGTTGCTCCGAAGCATCCAGGGGCAGAAGTCAGGAACTGGCGTAGAGGAAACTCTCCAATGGCTCGGTGTAAACGTTCTCCCGTCTTTCACGAAGCTGGTCGTAGTTTCTGTCTCTTCTGTATTTGCTGCCATCACACTCGGCCTTGCCTTGCAATCGCATCCCTGTGTGACTCTCTCAGTGGCCCACCGGGCCTCACAGGTGGGCACAGTGTCCCTCTGAGCAGCTCCTCTGAGCCTAGCGTGTGATAGGCTCTTGGGAAGAGAGCCTGGTTTTCCGCATGTGGCCGTGAACTCAGGTGACCCTGAGGAGGCGATGGGCACCTCAGGCTGAAACCTCAGGAGACCGGCTCTCTCCCTCGTGTGATCACCAGTGGGCACACTCCCAGGTAGAATCAGGAGGGTGCACTATTCTCCCTTATTAGGCAGGGGACTAAGGGATTGGCTAAAAGAATCCAAGCCTGTCCGGACTTGCCAACTACATCATCCTAACATTAGCGCTCCCAACGCCTCAGATGTTGACACAGTGGAAGGGCTTGACCACAGGGCCCTGGCAGCGTCAGGTGACTCCTCAGAGTGGGTCAGACCAGTTCCCCAAGGGGCCAGTCCCTGGGCCAATGTCCGGGAGCTCAGACAGCCGCAGCTCCCGCCCACTTTTCCGGGAAGTGGAGGGAGGATGCAGAGTGGTGAGGTCTGGGGCCCTGCTCTGTGACTTTGATCAGCTGACTTGACTCAGTTTCCCTACCTGTCAAAAGAAGCCTTAGGATGGTCTCTGAGGCCCTTCCCCCCTCTGAAGAGCTGGGTCCTGCCGACTGATGGGTGGATGGCCCTGCGCGTCTGTGATCCCCTGAGCTGGGCATTCGGGGCTTGGGATGGACAGTTCTCAGACACTGGCGTTCTGTGGCTCTGGGACTGGAACGGTCTGTGGCTCTCAGACAACCTGTGATGCTATGGGCCTAACCTTCTATGGTTCTGATGGTCACAGCTGGTGACAATTCGGTGACACTTTGTTACGTGACTCTGTGACCCTGGAACACCCCCTGCAGAGACCCTCAGCTGCAGCAGCAGCGTCATTTGTGTGCCTCGGATCCAGTTTTCTCTTTGCTCAAGGAGAACGCGGTGCTGCTCCCCATTCTTTGTTCCCAGGGTCATTCATCCTGAGTGATTCACTTACAGGAGCCAGGGAGAAGGAGAGGTGCAGGGGATGCCAGCCTGTCCACCCTCGGCCTGAAAGGGCTGAATTGTCTGCCCGCCTGAGAGAGCCTTTGTGCTGGGCTGTCTGGCGAGGGCCTGGCTGGGCCGGGCAGCACCGCTCTGTGCCCAGGGGGAGAGAGGTTCTGCCCTCCCGGCCCATTATCTGGCATCTGGCTTCCCCGACGATGACGCGGTGCCCCTCCAGGAAGGGTAAGCAGGAGAGGCGGCAGGGGCCATCGCTGATTCTGCTCCCAGGTTCCTGGCTGGGCTTGTGTCTGTTTGGCCCACCCCGGGTGACGCCCCTGATTCTGCCTGGCCCCCCGGCCTGGGGCCCGCCATGCAGCCCTCCGCAGTCTCCTGGCCGGGTGGCACTGTCTGACTCAGACCTCTGGGCACACCTTCTGCAATGTCTTTGTCTTCCTTTCATTTCCCTCTTAATGAGGATCCAGATGCTGCTCCCCGACCTGCCGGCCTGGGGACTGGGGACAAACCCCTGGCAACCCTGTGATTCTGTCTCTGACCATATGCACAGGGACAGGCCGGAGGAGAAGGGGTGCGGGATCTGAAGGAACCCCGCTCTGTTACTTGTTCCTGTGCCGCAGCTCACCTGCCCTCTCCACACTGCAGGCTCTTCATCGCTCACGGGGGCGGTGGGGAGAAACCATAAGAACACGTGTACAAACGTGCTCAGTGGACCAGGGGTTGATGATTCTCGTGCAGATACCAAGGCGAGTCCTCTTGGAACACACGTAAGCCCATCTTACGCCTCACCCAGGGGGTCCTCCGGCCCTGGGGAGAGTATTGGGTGGGTGCCTGGCTCTGACTCTCCCACAGGGAAACTCAGACTCTCTCTTCTGGGAGGAGAAACGGTAGTCTGGAGAAATTCATTCATCCACTCCTGTATATGTTCAGTTCATTCATTCATTCATTCACTCATTCACTCAGTCAGTCATACATTCATACTTTTATACTTTATTCTTTGTTCATCAGTCATTGTTTTAGGTGCTGGGTTGTGTCTTGGAAATTCAACCTGGAGAATGACTTCATTCCATTCCGGACTTGAAGGGCGNGGGGGGGGGGGGGGGGGGGGGGGGGGGGGGGGCGTGGCCATGCCAGCCCAGCCCTCTTAAGGAAAACAGTTCCAGACAAAGGTAAAGAGCCAGCTTGTTGCAGTCAGATGGGCGTGGGTCTCTGCCTTTACTTGCCTTGCTGTGTGACCTTGGGCAGATGACTTAGCCTCTCTGAGTCTGTTTGCTCATCTGCAGCACGGAGAAAGTAGTGGTGGTTCCCCTGCCAGGGAGGCCGTGAGACCTGAATGGAATCAGGTGTCATCCCTCCCGTGTGACCCAGTCTTTGCTCCACACTTGGCAACTCCAGAGTAGAGGTTAAGGTCATAGGAAGCTGGTGAGCTGTTCAGATCTCAGCTCTGCTACTTGTTGGCTGAAGGGCCTTGTGAAGCTACGGGGCCTTTCCTGCCTCCGTTTCATCTCCTGTCACATAGGGCTCATAGGCCTGTTGTGACAATTCAAGTTTGAAAAAGCCGATTAGGTAGCACAAGACCTGGCACACGGTAGACCTCAGTCCATGGCAGCCGACAGTACCCTGAAACATTCCTTATGACACCTGAGGGCTCAGCCTGCCTGGACTTCATTCCGGAACTTCTCACGGAATCACATGGCCCCGTGGGTGTGCATGGCGGCCTTGGAGGAAGACTGACACGTGGCAGACAGGGATAGACCTTGGAGCTTGGGGTTTCTTCTTTACAGGAACCGAGGCCTGCCGTCCCACACCCCTTGCCCAGTCGGCCCCACTGGAATTTCTAGATTCCTAAGTCCCCAGGGAAGGAGGCACCCCTTCTTGCCCCTTGAGTTTCCCAGGAAGGGTTTGGCCTCTGTTTGGATGCCTTGTTTTGGGGTTTCCATGGGGCTGCCTGAGCCCTGATTTCAGCTGATATATACCTCCGGCACCTTGCAGGGTGCGGTGGAGGGAGGGAGAGGGAGGGCGCAGCCAGCACCGGGCAGAGGATGAAAAACCTGTAACGGGTTAGCATCTCGGGGCCCAGGGTGAGCCGGAGGAAAGCCGTGTCTGGGGCCCTGCCCGTCTGGGTGCTTAGCCTTCTTGGCTGTGAGGCCAACTCTCTCTGTCCTGTCTGTTCCTTCTATTCTAGCTCTGATGTTCCAGGCTCCCAAGTGGTCCGAGAGTGAAAATGAGGCTGGTATTCAGGCTCTAAAACCAAGCAATTATTCACTTAGTCATGCGTTCAAGACGTCACTGAGGTTCTCCTGTTGCATGCTGGGTGCTGCACTGGCATTTTGGGGAAAAAGTGGCAGACTTGCCCGCATGCAGCCTATACACAGGGTGGAGAAACTGGTCAAGTTATAACCCAGCTGAAATAGCAACGTGATGAAATGTCTTATGTGTTTGTGTCTTTGCCTTTGTGGTGCCTACCCCTTTAAGAATATGATACAAATTTCCCAGAAATTTAGTAAGCTTATGAAACTTTGCCTACACTTTTAGGATGTTTATGGGTTCCCTTGCCATTTCTCCGAGAACCCCAGGCCAGGAGTTTCTGAAGCGCAGTGGGAAACCGGCTGAGAGAGCCAGGGGGCTGTAGAGATGCAGAGTGAAGGAATGTCTCTTAGTCTAGGAATCCAGGAAGGACTTCCTGGAGGAAGTCACACTTGTGCATTTAACAAGCACTTATTGAGCTCTTACGAAATGCTCTCTTTTTGATGATGAACCACTGAACAAGAAAGGCAAGATTTCTTCTCTCCTACAACTCACAGTCTAGTGGGGAGAGACAAAGAAATAAGCAATACACCAATGCACAGAATATCTGGAGGTGATGGGGAGCCTGCTTTAAGGGAAGTGCCAGGCAGAGGGAACAGTGCATAGAGGCCCTAAGGTGGGCGTGGAAGTTGGTGCTTGAAGACAGGAGCGTGGCAGGAGCTTTGTGCGTGGTATGAGACGCAGTTAGAGGGCTGAGCAAGGGCTGGATCGCGCGGCCCCTGTGGTCCAGTGTAGAAATTAAGATTTCACTTTGAGGGTAACAGGAAGTCATTTTTTTTCTTTCAGTTAAGAACTGAAAATTTGAATAAATGGAAGCAGCATGCATGTGTGTGTTTATGGCTGCCTTGTTTTCATCTGACTACGCGTGACAGATGCTGAATTAATTTATTTTCCACTGCTATTATGAATTTATTACCAACTGCCCAAATGCCTTTGTGGGATTCTATACATACAGATGTCATATTGGATGTGTCTAGTCTCCTACTGGCAGACATTGAGGTCGACCCTGTGTTTTCACGATCACAGCTGCTTCAGGAACGGGCTGATCCAGCGGAAGGGTGAGCTCCGTTGCAGCGCTATAGAGAGTTGCCAGGTGGCTTTCTGGAGTTGGCACACCCATGAACACCACCACCGGTGGCGTCTGAAAGTTCCCATTTCTTTGTGTCCTTGCCAGCCGTTGATATTGTCAGCCTTTAAAAACTTTGACAATGTTTTGGGTGTACAATGGTAACTCGTTTTCATTTGCATTTCTGTGATTACTAGTGAAGTCAGACATGTAATTTTGTGTTTATTGGCTCTGGGAGGCTTTTCCCTTGTGAATGGGTTGCTTGCAGTCATTGCCATTCTCCTAGGTGGCCGTCGTCTTTGGACTGGTGAGGGGAGGTTGTTTATATTTTCAAGTTACTAACCCATTGTCTTTTATCCGGTTTGCCAATATCTTCTCCCACGCTGTTCACCCGAGGGTTTTAAGGAGAGGAAGGACCTGATCTGATTTACATGCTGAGAAGACCACTCTCGCTGTGGTGTGAAGAATACTAGGCGGGGGTGGTGGGCATGCCGGGAAGCCGGGAAACCAGGGAGAAGACCATGCTAGTGGGCCAGGCACGGGCGATGGTGGCCCGGACTCGGCTGACCGGAGGGAACCAGGACAGTGGGCACTTCCAGAGGGCACGTTGGAGGGAGAGCTGACAGAACTGACTGGCGGGTCGGTTGTGGGGCGAAAAGAAAAGATAGGAATCAGGATGACTCCTGAGGTTTGGCCTGAGCAACTGGGTGGATGGTGGTGCTCTTCACGGAGAGGGAGAACGGCAGGTGGAGAAACGGGTTCAGGCAGAGAGGGGGGGAACGGGTACCTTGAATATCTTGGCTTGCAGCAGGCCCAGCTGGAGACAGCCCGCAGATGGCCAAGTGGTTATTAAATCAGGCGGGTGGTGGGTACATGAGTCCGGAGTCGGGAGAAACAGCCTGGTCTAGGAATGGACATCTGGGCATCGTGAACACATGGGCGGAATGTAAAGCCACGAGATGAATAAGATGGAGAAAACAGGGGTTCCTGGGGTGAGCCTCGGCACATGCCGATGTTCAGAGGTCAAGCAGAGGTGGAGAATCAGCAAAGAAGACTTGGCCTAGAATGTGAACTCCACGGGCGGGGCTCTGCTCTGCAGACTGCCTAGCATAGGGCTCAGCAAGCAGTGGGCTTGTGGTAAATATTTGTTGAAGGAACACATGAAAAAGTGAATGAGTGAATCAACGAGTGAATGAATGATCAAAGAGATTGAGAAGGAGTAGTGAGTGAGGTAGCAGGAAGAGATTAAGTTACCATGGAAACCAAGAGAAACCTTTCAAGAAGGTGGGAATGGTCAGTGGCGAATTGTCAAGCGGTTACGTAGGAACTGGACAGAGAAGTGGCCAGTGAATTTAGCAACATAGAGGTTTTTGGTGACCTTGAAAGGAGTGGTCGGGTTTGCCAGGTCCTGTGACGTATGGGAGGGCGGGGTGGGCACTGAGAAAGCGGCTTTTTTTTCAAGCAGAAGGAATGGCGTGAGAAGATGCAGAGAGGAACAGGGGCCTGGTCCAAGTCACTGAAAGTGGTTCCGGGAGACAGGAAGGGGGACCACAGGAGGGGGACAGAGTGGCCGTGTGAGGACAGGCTGGGTCTCAAGGCGGGGGCAAGGGAGGGAAAGGGCCAGTTCCACGGAGATGAGGAGAGGTCAAGGGCAGCCCGGTGTGGTTGAACATGAGCACTTGGGCTGGGATTAAGGGGGCAACCACGTGTCCCTGTATCAGTCAAAATTCAGGAGGCAGGATTCCAATTTGAGCTGTCTTAAACTAAAAGGATTTTTTTCTCACATCATCACCAGGGATAGTCCCTGGCTTCAGATACAAGGCTTGGGCCCTCTCTTCACTCTTGGTTCTCTTGTTCTCTGGGTCGGCTCTCTTGCGTGGTGGCCATGCGTCATGCCTGAACCAACCACTGTGGTCAAAGAAAGGGTGCTGTGCCCTGACTGGCCAGGCCTGGGTCATGTGCCCAGCCGTGCAGCTGGGGGTGCAGCTCAGTCTTCCTGAAACAAATTTCCTTTGGAAAATCAAGGTGCCCACACGAGAATGGGGTGAGGAAGGGCATAATGCCAGGCCAGGAAACCCAGAGAATTAATTACCCAGCAGCAGAAGGATGTGGGTTTGTAGAACATCAGACTATTTTTGAATGTAATATATTTTTATTCATTTTTAAATACATAATCTTTATTATATTTTTCCATTGCCATTTAATCCCCTTAAACTCCCCTCTCCCAGCAATCACCACACTGTTGTCCACGTCCGTGAGTCCTTTTTCCTTTTAGCCCAGTCCCTCCGCCCCTAATCTCCTGCCCCCACTAGCTGTTAAATTAGGAAAGTACCTTAAGAGAGTCCGTAACCCAGTGCCTTACAACAGAAGTAGAACGTAAGCCACAGAGGTAGCTTTAAATGTTCTAATACCCACATCCAAAATGAGGAAGAGAAACAGGTGCGATTAATTTTAGTGTATTTTATTTAACCCCTTAAATCTAAAATAGTACCATTTCCATATGTAACCAATATAAAAAGTATTAATCCGATGTTTTAAAAAGAAGGTTCTCTTTTTGTATTAGGTCTTTGAAATCCGTATTTGATACTTAGAGAACATTTTAGTCCAAAATTTTCCTCAGAAACACTCAACCCAGTGGTTTGGGTTGATCAAACGTACGTGGGAAGAAGAGAGGTTTCCACACCCAAGTTGTTCCAAATGCGCTTAAAAATTCTCCAGTGGCTGAACGGTGTGTCCGTTTTTAAAATTAATTAAAAAGAAATAAAATTTCTAAGTCAGGACCTCAAGCCTCACCAGCCACATTTCAGGTGAGTGGCTACCCACTGCACTGAACAGCCCCAACCCGGGTGTCCACCTGATGGAGGACCAGGGCGGGGGGTGGCCCACCCGAGGTCCCCTCACTGTCAGGGCCGCTTTGTTGCACATCACCGCGTGCCCCGTTTTGAGCAGGTCGCCGAGCACTCCCAGGCAGCAGCAGTTTCGGAAGTGCTCAGCGGGAACCCCAGCCCGCAGAAGGCCCGGCGGGAAAGTCGGGGTCCAAAGTTTGCCGAGGCATCGAGGCTCAAATGCCTGCTGGGCCGTAAACTTCTCGGAGTCCCTTTACTTTATGTTAATGTTACCTGTGACCATCTCCACCTCTAGATAATAAATGTGCATGGAACGAGAGCATAAATGACTGGAGCATGCATTTATGGAGCACCGACTGTGTTCTAAGCCCTACATTCAGCCGTAGGGATGTGGAGAGGACGTTGGCTCAGATTCTGGTCTTGAGGGGCTCACCCTCTGGCCCAGGGAGGACAGGGTGGTAAAGACAGGTTTGGGGTGCAACCAGGGTGATGTGGGGCAACGCTTTGGGGAGTGATTAGCTCGAGTGCCTCGTGTATGGAAATGACCAGTAAACAGCCTCTGGGACTGGTTGAGTCTTGGGAAAATCCGCAGGGAGCCCACACCTGGCTCTGCTGGTGTTGGGCCTTGGCCTGTGTGTGTGTGTGGGGGGGTGGTGTTTGGGTAACAGCCCAAAGGCTGGGAGGGGTTGTTTGGGTTGTTGATTTTGGAACTGAGAGGGGCTATTATTAAGTGGAGTCTCAGCTTGTTGGGGTGTGGGGTTGGCTCAGGGCAGTGGGATGGGTATTGGCTGCGGCATCTTTGCCGTCAGCTAACTTCGCTTGATTGACGAGAACAGCTCTGCATTGAGTATCCACAGCAGCATCCTTGTCTCTCTCTCCCCCCTCCCCTCTGTCTCTCCTCACACACACCCACACCCACACCCACACCCACACACACTCATGCTACCAACTACGTGATTTAATTTGCAGAGCCCAGTAAACAATGAAAAGGCAGGGTCCTTTGTTCCAAAATTAAGAATTTCAAGCCAGTGACGTGAAAGCAAAGCTTCCACCAAGCTCAGGGCCCTTCTGGGCATGGGACCCTGTGTGGCCGCCGGGGCCACCAGTCCTGGAAGCCGACCCGCCACACATGCGAACACAGGAGTCCCTGCTGTTGGCATTGGGCTTGTGCCTTCCCGCCTCCCCGCGCGCGGCGAACAAGGAAAAGCGTGAAGACCAGTGCCAAGCGCTTTAGAGATTTGTTATCTCATGTCATCTGTTGACACCATGTCTGCCATGACTGTCACACCCACTTCACCTACGAGGGAGTGGAAGTGCAGAGCAGGCCTGGAACCAGCCCCAAAGTCAGGTGAGTCCCCTCCACCCCAGCCTTTCCTCCCAAAAGGAGCAGGGCATCTCGCGCTCTGTGTCCTTTCGATTTTCTTTTTAAATATTCTTTTCCTCTAAAGGTTTAGGTGGTGCATCTGGTAGAAAAATGGATTCGCCGAACCCCTCGAGCCCCATGGGACCACTCTTCCCCTCGGTGAGGCACCCTGTGGGGGCCTGTGGGGCCCCTGCCTGCGCCACATTGCCAAGATTCTCAGGGGCAGCCCCACCTCTCTTTGTCCCGTTCTCCAGGTGTCGCCCACCTGAGCAGCACCGGCTTTGACTGAGACCTGGGGTCACGGAGAGAGTTGCATCACAGAACAGCAACCAGTTGGAAGGTGACATTCGATGCTCATCTCCTTAGCCGTCCCTTGGAGCCCCTGCCTCCCGGGGCCCCTGCCTGACCAAGGCCCCCCCTGAGTGGCTGCTTCTCCCTCTTTCCCGGGGTGTCTCATTCATTCATGTGTTCGGCCCTCACTGAGCAGCCGCTGTGTGTCAGGCACTGTGTTTGGTGCTGGGGACACAGGGCAGAAAAGGTGGACACATCTCTGCCCTCATGGGCTCCATCTGGTGAGAAGATGGACCTGAAACACCCGAAACCACCACAGATTAGCTTCTTGATTTCGGTTGCGCCAGCTGCTATGAAAGCAAAGGGTGGAAAATTAGACCGCGATGGGGAAGGGAGAACCCATTTCAGAGTGCACAGCGTTTAGGCCTGGACCTGAGAGAGGAGCAGGGGCCAGCCCGGGACAAAGGAGGTTAGAACACGGGACACAACCTGGGCAAGGACCCCGAGGCACGGAGGAGCTGGGGGACCCACGTGGGGTAGAAGGGAGCCAGGGCGCCGAGACTGTGGTGAGCAAGGGGTGGGTGGAAAGTGGAGACAACTGTACTTGAACAACAATTTAAAAAAAAAGAAAAAAAACCTTGAAGCTAAAACAAATACACACTGATTGTAAACCCTCTGAACATGCAACTCTGTACAAGGAAGCAGTAAATACCCATAATGTTACACCCCAAAGCTGACTGTTGTTAAGGTCTTACTCTGTATGTTTCCAGTTCTTTCCTGTATTTTCCTACGCTTAAAACTGTGACTATATTAACATACTATTTTATGACCTGCGGTTGTTACACTTCACACTATATTGTATCTTTCGGTGCCATTTAGTCTCTCAAGCCAAGTTGTTTTTTTGATGGATCCATTGTATTTCGCTTCATGGATTTACCGACATACATTTAAATTTAAAATCGACAGAGTTGCTATATCACTTGTCTTCATTATATACGATGCTATCAGTGCCTCTTTTTTCAGTCGCCCCATTGTTTGTTTACAGTAATTGGTTGGGAAACTACGTGGGCTGGAGCTATGTTAAAGCTTGTGATAGGCCTTCCAGGAGTGGCCAATATTTTGGCGTTGCTGGGCCACACCGGAAGGAGAGTTGTCTTGGGCCACACAGTAAACACACAAACACAAATGAAAACTGATGAGCAGAAAAAAGGTGTTGAGTCAATTTGTGATTTTGTGTTGGCCACATTCATAGCTGTGGTGGGCTGCGGGTGGGACACCCCCCGACCCCCCCGCACACGCAGCTGCCTTCCATACAGGGGGCACTCCCAGGCGCCTGGAGGGTCCAGCAGGTTCCTTTCAGGCCCGCTTTGCCTCAAGCTTTTCAAGAGGAGCTTTGCCCGAAGGCAGACAGGTTCCCAGGAGAAGCAGGGGTGTTGCCCTTGTGGCAGACCTTCAGAGAGGGAAGGGACATGTCTGTCTGGGCTGGTTCAGAGGCGGAGCTGCCCAGGGGACCTACGGAAGTCCTCCCCCAGACTTAAGGCTCCAGGGACAAGAAGGCAGACCACAGAACCGGCCTCAAGTTTCACTTTAACATCTGGTCGGAGGGCCAAGGCCACAGTGGGTCTGTGAAGACTCTGCCTCCGAGAGGCCGGGTTCCACGTCAAGTTTCCTGTGAGACCCACAAAGGGAGACTCCCAGGAAGCATTTGCTGTCCGCTCCAAGTGCGGCCACCTCACAAGGTTTGGCCCACCTGCCCCAACAAGATGCCAGGTGTTTTTAAGAGGCCAGGAGAAAGGCACGTGACAGACGGGCTCTGGTGAGTTGGAGGGTGACCAGTAAACTCTTTGGAGTTGCCTTGGCCCTGGAAGAGCCTCACACGTGAGCTACGGAGTTGGCCCAGGGCTGCCGAGGTGGCCTTGGCAGAGTACCTCCCGCAAGTCCTCAGTGCTCCTTCCCGCATACAAACTCTCCATCTGCCTTCCTCCTGTCCAGGGTGCACAATGTATCAATAAAGACCACCATCCACATGACCCGAATATGCGTGAGAAACACCATCACCCCTGCAACTGCCAGCTGCCTCTCCTCCTCTGGTCCCCGCATGTTGCTCTGTGAACACGAAGGGTCTTGTTAGTATAATGGAATCCTGCTGCCACACTCAATCATGGTGAGCTGCGACGATCTCTCACACATGTCCCTTTTCCCACCACCCACCACCCCCTCCTGCCAAACCCTCAGCATCGCAAGAAGGGCGAACACCTGTACTGACCTTATGATGGCCTAGGCATTGTTTTAAGCTCTCAAACATTTGTGATTTCATTTCCTTTCATACCCATGAGACCTCAGAGACGGAGCAGGTCTTCTGTCCCCAGTTTCTCCCTTGGGAGTCCCGTGTCCACACCGTTTCCATGGTTCCCAGAGTTTGGGCGGTAGTTGCATCTTTTTTTTGGACACTGAGAATGTTTCATCCCCAAAAAGCATGTCTTATATGTGAGATATTAATGATGACAATGACGAATATGCAGGCCCACATTCAACTTACGAGAGCTGACGTGACAAATTCCTGAAGCTTCCCCTGGGCCCCTCCTCCAGCTCCCCCTCTCCCTCCCATCTGGATGCAATAACCACTCTGAATGCTGTCTTTATCATTCCTCCGCTTTCCTCTGTGGTTTTCTCACGGACGAACGCAGCCCTGCACCCTGCAGTTACGGAGGAATAGAGTCGGGCTGTCTGCATTTCCCTACGGCACGCGTGTCTTTGGTGGTGAGAGTCAGCCCTGTGGTTGAGTGGAGCTGTCATGCACTCATTTTCGCCACCATCGCGCACTCTGTCGATTGAGGAAACCACAGCACCTCCGTCCCTTCTCCTATTGATGGACGCAGAATTGCCCCCACCAGTATCTGTTGCCTCACCCAGGTAAGGGTGGCTGGCAAGGCACACAGGAACAGGAATGCTGGGTAATAAGGCTTGCACCTCCGAACTTGACCAGACAAGGCCAAGTGGATTTCCAAATTGCAAGTGGCGGACAAGAGCTCGCATTGTTCCCCGGCCCCGACAACACGCCGGGGTTTAGCACCGCGCCAAGCCGGTGGGGGTGAACGGGCATGGTGTGGAGGCTTCAGGCTTGCGTTTCCCTGATCCTTGATGAGGTTGGGCGTCTTTCCACGGCTGTGGGCAGCACCTGACTCCTTGTCTGTGCTCAGCTGTGGTGTTCAGTCCTTTTTCCATTGTGTTGTCCTTTCCCCATGGACTCTACAGGAATTCGTTATGCGTTTTCCTCCTCATCTTTGGTAAATTATGTGCACTGCACGTGTCATTTCCTAATCTTGTGGCTTGTCTGTTCCCATTCTGAATGTTGTGTCTTTTGTGAGAGGAAGTTCTTAGTCTTCACACAGTATGATTTTTTGATGTTTTCCTTTATGGTGATACTTTTGTGTCTTTTTCAAGAAATCCTTCTCTCCCCTGAGATCATAGAGATTGTCTCCTGTATTTCTTCTTAAAGTTTTGCCTTGCACATTTAGGTCTGTAGTTCACCTAGAATTGATTTTGTAGATATAAAGATTAAATTTCAGCTTCTCCCAGATGGACAGGCAACGGTCCTAGCTCTATTTATCGAATAGTTGATCTTCTGTGTTATTTTGCAAAACCACCTCTTGGAAATGGGCCACGTGCCTGTTTGTGCTTGAGTTCCTTTCTAGACCCTCTGTCTGATTCACTGGTCCGTGTGCCTGTCCCCGAGCCCAAACCACGGCGCTCTAGTGACTAACACTGCAAAACAAGTGTTAATGATCGCTTTATATGGTGTGTATTGATAGGTAGTGGGCCAAGCCCTACCCTTTGTAATTCTTCAGGAATGTTCTGGCACTTTGCTCTTTCTCATAAATAATAGAAAGGTATTGTCATGTGCCAGGAACACCTCATTAAGATATTATCTGGAAATGCAATGAATGAGAAATTAACTTGTGCAAACATTTTATTTTATGTGGCTAGTATTTATATTTATCTGTATCACTTGCTCTTTTGCTCTTGTTGTTCTATCTTGTGTTTTACTCCTGTGTCTGGGATCATTTTCCTTATTCTTATGCTACATTTTAAACAGCACCTTAGGTGAAAGTTTATTTGTGGTCAGCATAGCAGTATTGGTTTGTTTGAAAATTGTGTCTTTGTTCTTGAACGATAGTTTTGCTGAGCACACAATTTTAGTGACAATTATTTTTAGTAAGGGGCAATTATTTAGCCCTTGGAAAGTCCTGTTCCACTGTCTTCTGGCTAGGTTGGTACTGGTAGAAAGTCAGCTGTCTAGAGTCCATGGGGTCTTGGTGTTGGTGGGGGCGGGTAACTCCTCTGGTGGTGGGGGGTTTTTCTCGCTGACTGTGGTTTTTCTTTGACCGTGGCCTTCTGCAGGTTCGTCGTGTTACGTAGAGATGTAGATTTGAATTTGTATCTTGCTTGTGATTTACTGTGCTTCTGGAATGTGACTCATGTCTTTCATCAGTTTAAAAAAACTTAGCCATTATCTTCTGGATGGTTGCTTTTTTCCCTGTTGCATTGGTTTCCTATGGCTGCTGTGACAAATGACCACAAACGTGATGGCCTAAAACAACAGAAATTTATTCCATCACTGTTCTGGAGGCCAGACGCTCTGAATTAGTGTGACCTGGCGGAAGTCAAGGTGTCAGCAGGGCCGCGCTTCTTCTGGAGGCCCTAGGGGAGAGTCCACGCTTGTTTCTTCTAGCTTCCGGTAGCTGCCAGTTCTCCGTGGCTTGCACCCACGTCACCCCAATGTTCAAGGGCACCACCCTCAAATTTCTCTCTGCTCTGTCTTCCTCTGCCTCCCTCTTTCTTAGAAGGATACCTGGAGAATCAGGGCTAATCTCCCCATCGATGTCTCGCAACTCAATCACATCTGCAAAGAATTCTCTCTCCTTTTTTTACCATATGTTCTAACATTAATAGGTTCCAGGCATTAGGACGTGGAGGTCGTTGGGGGCCACTTTTCAGTCTAGGATATTGGACTCCACTGAGTCGCACCTTACACCCTCCCAGTCTGTCCTCCATGTGTTTATTCCCTTTTTCATGATTTATATTTTGTCTCTGTGCTACATTGTGGGGAGTTTCTCCAAATATTTCTTCCCTTTTCCCCATGATTTTTTTTCAGTCTTATGTAATCTTCCACTTAATCCAGGCATCGAGTTTTAGATTTCCCTTAACATATTTCTCCTTCTGAGATGTCTTGTTTCTTTTTCAAACCCCCATGGTCATTTTTGTAGTCTCCCGTTTCAGGCTCAGTTTGCTTTTCTTTTTAATGGATTCAGTGGTTAAAAATCGAATCTGGCTAGAGAAAAAGTTACAACACTTGTGACATTTTCTTGTAAAAAATGACCTTCAGGGAAAAGGTGAAGATTTTCATGGCAATGAGAGGACCCGCAGACAGGGGCCAGGCGACGGGGCCGGGTCCACCGTGTGGAGGGAAGAGCAGATGGAGTCTGCTCACAGAGACGGTGAGAGTGCAGAGCTCGGAGGTTGTGGTGAGGAGAGATGAGCGTGGGCCATCTCGGCTGGTCGTTTCTGCCTTCCCACTAAGTAGCAGGGAAGGTCATCAGCCGAGAAAGAGGCTGGGGCGGAGCTGTCTGACCTATGAAAGAGCGAAGGTGTGAGATGCTTGTCTAGGAGAGCGGGAGGTGAACAGACGGAGAAATGGAACGGAATGGATGTCGGGCAGCACCAAATACTCTGGGGAGGCCAATGGGCTGACTCCAACGAGAGACTGATCAGCATGGTTGTAATTTTCTAAAGCACAGGTCTGGCTATGCCTCTCCCCTGCTGAAAACCCTCATTCACTCTTCCTGCTCCAAACTCCATTGTGTGGCATTCGAGGCTGTCCCTCCGTGACCCCAGCACTCCTGGATCTCAGCTCTGCCCTTTGCACCCCCAAACCCAGAGCGACTTGCAGTTCCCCAAACAGGTTTGACACCGCTGTGCCGTGGCTCCTGCTGTTCCCACTGCCTGGAACACCCTTCCCTGCCTCCGCCCTCCAACGGTGGGTCTGCCTAGGAAGTGGGTTTCACTACCCCTCCAGCCCATCACCCCACACTTCCCTGTACAGACTTTTCTATTGCAGCTCCCGTAAAACCTCACTGGCTCCAAATTGCTTATGGCTCTGCTTGGTCCCCCACATCGAGGGCACAGACTCTGTCCTGTCCTTCCTGTGTCCCTAGAGTTCTGCGCTGAGCAGGTGCTGTGACAGTGTCCATGGAGAGGATTGACCAACGGCTTCTAGAGGAGAGCTGGGTCAGGCCAGCAGGGGTGTGACCGAAGGGCCATCAGTGGAATCAGTGGGCTGTGGAGAAGAGACCAGGGCAGTAGCTAGGAATCAGAGCCAAGGCCTGAGGCCAGGAGAAAGCAGGCCACGCTCCCCCGTGGAGGGCTGAGGGAGACTGAGGGGGTGAGGGGCAGCAGGCAAGGTGGAACACGTGGTCCATAACACACATTTTCAGACTCTGAGCACCCGGCAGGGTGGTTCTGTGTTGTCCCTTGGTCCTTGAGCTGGGGAGGGACACAGGCTTGTCAGGACGGGGGAAGAAAGCTGCTGTAAAGTGCCTGTCTTTCTGGGAATCGTGTCTAGAAGTAGGACAGATATGAGGAGTCCCCCAGCCCCTTATTTCCAAAGAACCAAATGTTTAACTTGGAACAACCTCCAGACATGCCCTTGGGAAACAAGGTCAAGGGCGATCTGGGCACAGCCTAGAGTAGTGCCAAGGGCAGCGTGCTGGGGTCAGGCTGACTGTTGCCCGCACGCCCTGGTGCTGTGGGCACGCTGCTCTGCCTCTCGGAGCCGCAGGCCCCTCACCTGTGAAGGGGGGTGGCTATGAAGACTCATAGCCACCCATTGCAGTCAAGCAATGGGCAAAGGGTCTGAACGGATGTGTGCCTACGGAAGACGATACATGTGCCCATAAGCGCACGGAAGCTGCTCAGCATCCTTAGTCATTAGGAAAATGCAGATCAAAACCACCACGAGCTCCCAGTTCACACCCACCAGACAGCAGCGAGTGTTGACAGGGTGTCCAGGACGGAAACCTCCACGCATTGCGGGTGGGAGGTCAAATGGCACCGTTGCCTGGTAAAAGCGTTTTCTCAAGATGGAAACCAGAGTGACAGTTCGTGTGGTCATGACACGGGCTGTGAAAGCATTCCCAAAGAGAAGAAAGGCAGAGTAAAGGTTTTATTTTTACTTTCCCTCCGGACGGACAGGGCCGGGTGCGGAGAGGTGGGCCAGCAGCAGCACCGGCCCTGAGGGGTGGTCGGGGCTGTGAGTTTTATCGGGTGGTGGGTGGTTGTAGGGCAGGATTTTTCATCAGGACTACAGCTCATGTCCATGTTATCTTCTGGGTGCGGGTGGTGGTGGTCAGTTGTGGTCTGGTCTGTCCTGTTTGGCAAGTTCCTGGGAACTCAGTGCCTTCAGGGCACTTCCAGGAATTTTCTAGTCCTGAGGATAAAGGCCCATGAAACAATTAGGGCCAGTCATGCTTTATGGGGTCCAGCCAGCTCTGGGAAAAAGGACCTGACAAGTGGCTTTTGTCCTGTTAGTTACCTTGTGACCCAGAAGTTCTACCCCTAGGGATCTCATTGAAAATGAAAACATATGTCCCCACAGACACTTGCATGCAAATGCTCATAGCAACGTTATTTATCATAACCAAAAAGTGGATTCAAATGTCCATTAACTTAGACAATGGATAAGCAACACATGGTATATTCATTCAATAGAATAGTGTTTGGCAATAAAAAAAGGCTTGAAATATTGAAAACCTATCACACGGGTGAACCTGAAAAACACGATGCTGATGGAGAGAAGCCAGACCCAAATGACCACATAGCTTACGGTTCTGTTTACATGAAATGTCCAGAACAGACAGCTCCGTAGGGACAGATCAGGGACTTGTGACGACCTAATGCAGGGGGCAGTGGGGGTGGTGGGGAGGTGTTGAGGGGAAGGGTGGAATGACTGTACACGGACAAAGTTCTAACATTTGATTGTGTGATGGTGGGCCAACTCGGTGAATATAATAAAAGACATTGAACTGTGTACTTGCAATGGGCAAATTCTGTGGTGTGTCAATGAGACCTCAGTAAAGCTGTTGAGGAGCGAGAGGGAGATAACGGTGTCCGCCTTGCAGGGCTGTTGAGGGCTGCGTGGGGAATTGTGTGAATGGTACCTGGGTGTCTAGAGCACAGCAGGTGCTCACAGCAGAAGCACTGGGTGCCCTGATAGGCCTCACCATTAACACGGGTTAGCACCCGCAGCCCAGCTGCCCTGGCCCCTCTTCCGGCTCCTGGCCCCTCCCCGGGAGCCTTTTCCTGCAGGCATCCGCAGTAGGTGTGACGTGCTGGGGAAGTTCACAGCCCCAACCCCACCCCAGGAGCTCCCTTTTCTGTCTCATTTCCCCTCTCCCCCATTGGCATTTCCTGGGATCACCTCCCCAATAAACCACATGTTCAAGCACATGAATCCTTGTATCAGGCTGGATTTGGGGGCACTGTGTCTAAAGCCGTCATTATGGTCCTCAAGGGGCTAGTCAAGTCTCGGGACCGTGGCCGTCCCATCTCCATCTTGCTCCCAGTGCCCTGCACAGCTCTGGGCTCCCTACTCTGCCCTGAGGAGGTCAGTATGAGGAGGGAGGAGTTGCTCTGGAAGGAGCTGAGGCCCCGAGAAGGAAAGAGAGGGACCCAGGGGTCCTCCAGGTGATGAAAAGAGCTGGTGAATGGAGGATTTATTTTGTGCCTGGCACTGTGTTCAAAGCGCTTCCCAGGTATTGCTTCATCCCCACGGCAGGTCGGTGCCTCATTTCACTGAATCGAAAACTAAGGCTCAGAGAGCTGAGTGACTTGCCCAAGGTCACACAGCTGTTAAGTTCTGGTGTCTGGGTTCGAACCCAGGCCCTGAGCTCCTCGCCCCTGCACTACCCTGCCTTTCTCAGCAGTTCACGCACCTCCTTTCCATTTCGACTAACCGGGACTCTGGTTTCCCAGGAGGTTTCGGTTGGCCCTGCATGCCACCACCTCGGCCCCAAGTCCAATGGTGAGGACGCCATTCAGGCGTGTCTTTGGTTAGGTCCCTGTTTTTTACAGATTTATGGTAGAGGGGAGCCCACTCTCAGGAGAGAGCCTGTGGGCTGGTCGAGGAACAAGGACGCTGGTGTGGCCTCCTTTGAGGTCACACTGACTCTTGAACAAGGCAAAACTCTTAGTCTGTTTCCTGGCCCACAAACCACGTTCACAGACTCCTTTCTTTGGGTTTGCAAGGGACTGGAGGGACCACTGTGGGGGCAGCGCCCTGCATGGCCCTGGCAGCTGGAGCCCTGGGATTAGGTCAGGGACCCCTGTACGAAAGCACACCTGTACTTGGGCAGGCTGAGTCCCAGCCCTGGCCAGTCTGCTGTGTGCAAGTGGGGGCAGGGGCGGGGTGCAGGTGAGGGGGAGAAAGAGGGGAGGGAACTCACCCCTATCGAGTACCTAACCCGGGCCTGCTGCTGCGTTAGGCCCTGGGAGTCACACTTGGATGAGAGCCAGCGCCCACCGCAGTGGGACCCCACCCCCCATCACTTCGAGGGCAGGCAACACAGATACTGACGGTTCCGATCAATCACAGTGAACATTTACTGAGCATGTACTGTCGGAAGGGGCTTCGTAGGCATTACCTCGTCTAATCTGACCCCAGGCTTACAGAGCTGCCACTGCCCCACAGCTTCACCAGTGGTGGGGGCAGGGCATGGAGACAGCCCAGGGGGGGGAGGGGTCTGCTCTGTTGGGGGTGAGAGTGTCTCATGGAGGTCTTCATACTAATGTCCGATTGAGGCTTTGAAGGATGGATAGGAGTTTGGTGCAGAAGGGGCAGGGAGGGTGTTTCTGTCAGAAGGAACTGCCTGTGCATCAGCGAGGAGGCAGGAATGAGCCAGCTTGATGGGCTTGGGGAACTATAGGAGGTTCTAGACCAGGCTCAAGGCACGGGGGACCTGTCCTGTCCTGTGAAATTGCTGGGCATGTATGTAAGACACACTTCCCACCCTCTAGGGGCCTTTCCTGAGCTTGAGGAGATGAGCTTTATCTTCAGGAAGTGATGGCGAGTGGGGGAAGGGCAGAGGAGAGAGGGGGCTGCCCGAGGCCTGAGAGGCTGGCTGTCCAGAGGAGGGGCCATCTAACTGGACGGAACAATGGGAAGAGGAGGCAGGAGGCACATGAACCGTGGTGGGGAGGTTGGAAAGTGGCCGTGTGTTTGCTGGACCTGAGGAGGTCAAGAAGCAAGATCACGAAGCCCGTGTTTGGTCAGCCCTGCCCACCAAATGCCCCTTTGCAGTCTGACCTAGGTTCAAACCCCGACTTGCTGCTGACTAGCTGTGTGATGCTGGGCAAGTGGCTAAACTTCTCTGAGCCTCGGTTTCCTTTTCACCTGTACACTGTGTGGAAACAAACCGTGAAATAAACCCAGAGTTCTGATGGGTTTCGATGCACTCACCGGTACAGTCTCTAAGGCCATTGCCCTGTTAGCCAATCAGCCCCATGAGGGGGTCAGCGCACTTTTTCTCTAAAGGGCTGAACAACAAGTGTTTTAGACATCGTGGACTAGTTGGTCTCCGTGGCCTCTACTCAACTTTGCCATTGCAGTGTGAGAACTGCTACAGACGAAACACAAAGCAATGAGCAGGGCGTGTGCCCCTTAAACAATTTACAACCACGACTTTGAGTTTCATGTATTTGTCGCATATCACAAAATATTACTCTTTGGACTCCCTCCCCCTCAGCTGTGTAAAAATGAAAAAACCATTTCTGGTTTGTGAGCAGCGCGCAAAGAGCAGTGGGCAGATGTGGCCTGCGGCTGTGGTCTATTGATCCCCGACCCAGACTTTATCCTTTCAAACTTGCTTTTGATTCACCTTTTACTCACGTAAATAAATTCCTTTGAAGAGAAAACTGTGCATCACGTCGACACCATTTCACATAAATGGAAGGTGATCATAAAAAGAGCAAAGAAAACAAACAAACTGGTGTCATTAAATTCTCACCGGGTCCAGTGCAGGGGTCTGAGCCTGGAGCTGGGTCTCTGTCGGAGAGGGATGGAGGGATGTCAGGGCGAAGGAGGGGGGACTGGGACCTTCTCCTGGTCACATTCAGGGGGAAAATGGACACGGACTGAACACGTGGGTATCTCCTTGCAGAAGTTAACGTCGTTTGCCCTGTCTGGGTGGCTCAGTTGGTTGGGCATCGTCCTGCAAAGCGGAAGGTCGCCAGGCCCATTCCTGGTCAGGGCACCTGCCTAGGTTGCGGGTTCAATCCCCGGTCGGTGAAGCATATAAGGGAGAGAGGCAACTGATGGACATTTCTTTCTCACATCAACATTTCTCTCTCTATATATAAATCAATAAACACATCTTAGGGTCAGGATTGAAAAAATAAAAGAATTCAATGCTATTTAATGGGCATCTTTTTCAGCCCAATGTCATCTCGTGGGAGGCAGGCCTGATGTCATTTGGTAAATTGCCTCCCTGCGCTTGATTCTGTTACTGGGGGCTTCTGACCACCAGCATGGTGTCCTAAGTTCTAATCGAGGTCACTTACTGTCAGGGGAGAAAAAAACTGTCTCCGACAAGCCTGTGGGGCGTGAGTCAACCTTTGCTAAGTGTTTTGAAATCACCTAATGACACAGTTGATGACCAGGGCAGGAAATTAGTATCGTTAATTAAATACTAATCACAGTAATGGTAGAGAATTTGGGCTGCGGACACGTTAGTGCCCAAAGGCCTGGAAGCATCCTTTAAAAGCATCACTAAAAATTGTCATTGAAATTGCAAGAAGAGCGAGTCAAGGACCTACAAGCCTGGTGGCAGGAGGACACAGGCCCCGTGGAAAAGCCACCGGAAACAGCCCCAGGACTCCCCCTGCCCGTGCCAGGCAGAGGCCTTTGTACAGCTTCAGGAGGCCCGTGAGGATGTGCACCACAGTCAGGCTGTGGGGAATCTTAGGGCCCCAAGTGAGATGGTACCTCCTGATGTGAGGCCTCTTACAGGAGGTTCATGGGCCTCAATTGCCTCAAGGGAGAAGTGGGGAGAATGATACTTTGTGTCCAGGAGGAGAGGGGCTGGACCAGACAAGCCCTGTAGGTTTTATGCCAGTCCTGCCCACTCTTACCTGGTGTGAGTCTCAACTCCTGGTGNGAGGCCTTTGCACAGCTTCAGGAGGCCTGTGAGGATGTGCACCACAGTCAGGCTGTGGGGAATCTTAGGGCCCCAAGTGAGATGGTACCTCCTGATGTGAGGCCTCTTACAGGAGGTTCATGGGCCTCAATTGCCTCAAGGGAGAAGTGGGGAGAATGATACTTTGTGTCCAGGAGGAGAGGGGCTGGACCAGACAAGCCCTGTAGGTTTTATGCCAGTCCTGCCCACTCTTACCTGGTGTGAGTCTCAACTCCTGGTGCCCAGGTTGTCTCCGGGGCCAGGTGCTCTCCGTCTGGGGGCAAACACCTACCTCGGGAAGTGTGACCTTGCTATCTGGGGAGCCAAGCTGGCCCTTAGACGTGCTTGTAGTTAAATGTTAAAAAACAAAGCACAACTTTCGGGATTGGCACAGACAGATAGAAACAAGCACAGTTCATAACTGAACAGCTGGGTAGCCACCAGCCAGGCTGAGAGAGCACAACAGGGCAGGCCACTCTCCCCCGGCCCCGAGGGCCTCCTTGTGCCTCCTCCAAGCACTTGACACTGTATTTTTCTTTTTTGAATTCTTAGTTTGATCATGCGACGTCTTTTTTCTGAGACCACACAATGTCAGCGTTTGCCACCCCAATTTCTCAACTCTCCAACGCCAGCCGAGTCTCTAACAATGCAGTTCAGCTCGGACATGAACTACGTGGAGTCAGCACACACCCACAAGCTAAGCGCTCAGTCCCCCGAGACTGCCCCCCAACCCAACCAGCTGCAGACATCAGTCGTGAGTCCTGGCTCAGTTTCCTCATCGGTGAAGTGGGGATGTGCGCACCGGCTCACGGCGCTGCTGTACAAGTAACACTGCGCACAGTGCCTGCCCCTGCCCCGTGGCTGCAACCGGGCCAGGTTAGCTGTGACTGCTGTGTTCTGCCTCATACTGTGCTGCCAGGACTGGGCTGGGGACGGTGTGAACGCCAGAGTTCTGTGTGCGGTGCCCTTTCCTCCTCGTTCGCTCTGTCCTAGGAGAGGTCTTTCCCCTCCCTTCCAAGGCCCCTCTGACTCCTGAGTCTCCACCTTTTATGGGGTGTCCAATCCACGTCCCACATGCAGCATGAGCCCAGGACGCCTATGAATGTGGTCCAACACAGAATTGTAAACTTACTGAAAACATTGAGATTTTTTTGTTTTCATTAGTGTTTGTGTATTTAATGTGTAGCCCAAGACAGCTCTTCTTCCAGTGTGGCCCAGAGATGCCCAGACGTTGCATACCCCTGCTTATCACGACCTGTGACACCATCATCCTCTCGCCAGCCAAGAGGTTGACAGATGGAAATGGGGGGTATTCTTACCCCGCTCAGGGATGTTTTTATTAAAACCCAACAGCAAGGATTAGGCTCTGATAGCTCAGAAACCTTTGCAATACAAAGTAATATTAATAATAACGGCCATTTATTTGATGCCTACTATGTGCTGGCATTGCTCTGAATCCCTTAATGCATTCCTACATTTAATTGTCTTTTACAAAACTAGAAGGTTGAGACGTTTTCTATCACCCCCATTTTTCAGATGAAGAGAATGAGGCACAGAGAAGTTAAGTAACCTGCCCAGGGTCACACAGGAAGTGGCCGAGAAGAGACACAAACCCAGGCAGGCCGACTCCAGAGCCCAGTTACATGGCTCCTATTTAACTAAGTGCTCACTGTGCGCCGGGCATGTTTTCAAGGTGCCTGACACACACGGTGACCCAGGGCCTCTGCCTCGAAATACATTGAATTTCTCTGTTCATCCTCACAGCAACCCTATGAGGTTGGCATTGTTACCCCCAATTCAAAGGTGAGAAAACTAAGGCCTGGGCAGAGACTGGCCTTCGCTGGTCTCTGCTGCTGTTGAAACATTACCTACAAAGCAAGTTGGAACTCAGAAGCTGCTTTGTCCTGCACACCCGACTGGGGATGGTGGGAGCGTCAGGGCTGGGAGAGACAGCACTGGCTTTGTACACGGAAGCTAGAATTCTGTCTTTCCTGGTCCTGGCTGCATGGCCCTGGGAAAATTCCAGAGCCTTGGTGAGCCTGGATTTCCTTCGAGTACAATGATGGAAGTTATGTGCACCCCAAGAGCTGCTATGAGCCTGAAATGAGATAAAGTGTTCAGAGCAGAGGCACGTAGTAGGTGCTCAATAAATATTTGTTTTGTGTCCTCCTCCAAGCCTCAGCTGTTGCTCTGTATTCTCATAACACTGCTGAGTGCCTGTCTTTGTCCACTTACCAGATGCAAACAAACATTCTAGTTACGTAGGTACCTGGGGCTGGAACCTTCTCGAAGTCCAGGACCACATCCCGTGGGTCTTCAGTTCTCCCACTCGGTCCAGTGTCATTTGTGCAGCCATAATCGATAAATGGGTTTTTTCCTTCAAAGTGAAAGTAGCTTCTCCATTTTTTCCTTATAAAAGGAATACATTCTCATTGTAAAATGGGGAAGGAATTTACTGACCTTGTCTTGATGTGAGGATTAAAAAAATGAGACCCCGCTGGTACAGTGTCCCCGTTACACCTGACACCGAGCCCTGTAACAGCCACGATTCAGGAAACACATGAAGACACTTAACGAAAGCCAGAGCCACCCACTGACATTTTGGGTGTCCTTACAGACTTTTCTATGTATGTATGCAGACAGCCCTGCAGACATACGACACGCACTTTTTAGTGGAGTTTAACTCCATTAAACCATGGACATGCCTTTCAGTTCCATGGTAACTGGTTAGCCTCTCTCTATGCCAGGAAGTACGGGTGTTACCCTCTGGGTTGCTGAGTGTGACTTCTCAGGGATGTGTCACGACCACGACAAATTTGGTCAATGCCCTGCTGCTGGACACCTCAGTGACTTCTTTTGTCCCTTTGGAGTTGGACCGGAAGGCACAGGGCACCTGTAGACCAAGGCAGCTTCTCGCCAGCTGAGGACACCACAGTTATGAAACAGCTGTCGGGGAAGTCACCAAGGCTGACACAGTGACGTCTGTGATGTGTCACTGAGGTTGTGATAAGGATGCTTCCCTCCTTTCCCTGGCACTGGAAGGGCAGCGCTCTGGGAAGCAGGCCTTTGACTCACCTTCTTTGTAGTCACCTCCCGGGAGGGGGCCCCGTGCTGGGGTGTCTGTTTCAGCAGAAATAGGACCATGGGGTGACAGAGGACCTGCCCTGCCCTCCTCTGAGGGCTGTGTCTGACACGTGAGAAGCTGTTTGCAAACCAGAAATCAGAGGTGACGTAAGTGGAGGTTCTCCAAGCTCACAAAGCCAGCCAGTGGGGAAGATGGGGAGGGGGTACCCCAGAGGGTGAGGACACCCCTTACTGCCTGCCTGCCTGCCTGCCTTGTGGTTTGGGGAGCTCCCAGGGCCTCCCTGACAGTGATCCGCTCATCCTGGTCCCCCAGGCAGTGGCAGGGTCCTCCCCAGTCCCGAGGCTGGTGCGGACACAGCAGTAACCACACAAGCCCTGGCTTTAGGTTTCAGACCTGTGATCTCCAGGCCCTGGAATGGGGGAAAGAGTCCCCCCTCAGCCACCTGGCTTTTCCTCTTCAAGCCTCAGTTTCTCTATCTGGAATAGGGGAAGGACAGCCCGTTCCTCAAATTGCTGAGGTTGGGATAGAAGGAGGTGCTGTAGGCAAGCACCTAATCCAACGCCTGGCGCCTCAGCCATCCCTGTGAGCGCGGATGGAGCCGGGAAATGTGAGCAGTGAGTGACATGCTGCATGGGGAGAGGAGGCTCCTGGTGCTGGTTGGTTTGTGAAGTCAGGGACCCATGTCTTTGGTCAGAGATGGACGTGTCGCTTCTGTCAGCTGGGCAGTTTCCAGAGCTTCCAATGGTGAGACTGAGGCAGGAGAGGTCATCTCCGAGGGAGGGCTGTGGGCTCTAGTGTGACCTTGGGGCACCACCCCCCTCTGCCAGGCACCCTCCCAAGGACTGAATAGATAGCACTTCTATTGGCCTGGAAGTGGGGTGACGGGGTCTGGCTCCTCTTTCCTCCCAAGGGAGCTTTGGGTCCTTCCTTCCCTTGAGGAGCCCCGCCCCCATGAGACGAGGTGGGCAGTGAGTGGGTAGAAATGCTACAGCAAATGGATCTGCAGGGGGAGAAGATGGGGTCCCTACTCTGGCCTGGGGGTTGCAGAGTGGCTGGCTTCCCGGGGGAAGTGCCACCCTTCACACCCACCAGAAAATGTAAACTAGAAAGGACCGACCGTACTCGGTCTTAGCAAGGGTGCGGAGCAATTGGAACTCACAGACCCTGCGGAAGGGGGTGTGAATCACTGTATGGCCAGCTCGGAAAACTGTTTGGCACTAACTACTCACTCTAAATGCAAATATCCCCTAGGATGTGGCCATTATATCCCTGGTTTGTCCCCAAGAGGAACAAGCACTTACAGTCATCAAGAGACTCCTGTGGGAGGGGTCACAGCGACTTCACTCCAAAAAGCCCCAAACTACAAATGGCCCAAATGTCCATTCGCAGTCAAATGAATAAATAAATTGTGATAACTTCATCATATATAATACCACACAGCAAAGCAAAAGAACAAAATGCTGGTACACACAGCTACGCGGTAGATCTCAAACAGTTAAGATTGTGCAGGAGAAGCCAAAGATGCAGTGTGCAAGTCCCTTTGCCCGAGGCTGGAAAGGAGACGTGATGAGAGAGGTCAGCAGCTGCCCGCCTTTGGGGGCCACCAGGGAAAGGGAGCGCCAGGGAGCCTGCTGGGCCCTCCCTGGGAAGGGATCTGGGAGGTGAGTGCATTGAGGTGTGCATAGGTAGGAATGTGCTGAGCTGGACGTGTAACACTGAGGCACTTTCCTGAACCTAGGTTGTACCTTGTTGCACAGTCAAACAAGACAGCAAGTGACAGAGAAGGTGGGGACCGAAGCTAAGATCTGAAGGATAGGTACAAACTTGCTGGCTATGGAGGAGGGAGAGCCGTGTTTCTAGAGGTGAAACCAGCATGTGCAAAGGCCCAGGGGCAGGCATGCAAGGCGCTGCTGCTTCTCATCTTGGCTCTGGGCTCCCTTGATGATGCCTGTGCCCCTCGCTTCTCTGCACCTCTCCACTCATTGAGGGTTTGTGCTGTGGAATAGGTGGGCGGAAACGACTTCAGCGGCTCAGCCCTCAGGTCTATGTTTGAATGACCCACCTTTGAGTTGTTGAGGAAGCAGCTGCAGTGAGAGTGTGATGGATGGGGCTTGGAGTTCAACTGGGTTCAGAGTTCAACGGTGCCATGGATAGGCCCCCTCACCCCTCCCCAAGCCTCAGTTTCCCTATCTATAAGAGGGGTCTTTATCATGGAACATTTTAGTGAGAGGTGGGGTAAAAGAGATGTTCAACAGATGCCTGTCCAATGGGAATAAGGCCCGAGAGCAAGCCGGTCACCCCAAACTCGTGGCTCCCCCGAGAGTAATCCAGCATGGCCCTGGCCGAGCCTCTGAAACCCCTGGCCTTGACTTCTGGTCACATGAAGTTCAAACCACCATTTAGAATGGTGGCTGGCACATACTAGAGGTTTGAGGAGTGTTTGCTCATGACAGCCAGCACTTACCACGTGCCCGGTTCCGCTCGGAGCTTCTTACACACAGGGACTGGTTTAATCCTCACAGGGAACACGGCCACTCCATTGGTGGTACAGAGGGGGACTGAGGCACAGAGCAGCTGGGTCACTTGTCCTCGGTCATGGATGGGACTTGAATCTGATCCCTTGCTCACAACCACACCTCCACGTGGCCAGATTATATGGCACTGCCCAACTGGCCTTCCCAAGAAAGGCTTGTGGAAGCTCAGAGAAGGTGCTGGAGGTAACCAGGGCGTCCCCATGGCTGTTGACCAAGATCGCTGTCGGGTAGCCACTGGGACACTCTGGAGCCCTGACGCCAGTGGAACCTACGCCCTTTTCCAGGAAGGCCAACCCGCCCAGAATAATTGTTGAGCCAGCAGGCACCGTAAGCCACTTGTAAGCCCGGAGGTGCCCAGGAGGGATGAGGTCCAGCAACGTGCCGCCGCTGCTGAGGCGTGGCCGAGTTGCCCTGTTTGCCAGCGTTGGGTTTTTAGTTCCTGGCTGCTGTTGTTCTTGTCATTATTGTTTTCGGGGAGGAGAGATGGGACACCTCAAGAATTTGCTGTTTGGTTTAAAGGATTAGTTTTCACCTGTAGCATCATGTGGACCTCGCGGCCACGCCCTTTCCTCTGTGCGGTCACGTTTTACTGCTCTCTTTCATTTCTCCGGGAAGAAACCTGATGAGAACGTTCTAGAAGCTGCAGCCTGTGGGTGGGGGTGGGGGACACAAGGGAGAAAGCCATTGGTTCTCCCTGGTGGCAGGACGACTCAGATGCCAGAGCCGGTCACAGGGTGAGGGGGCCTTTGAGATGCTTATGTTTCTCCTGCTCTTCGTACATAGATGGGCTTTCCACACTCGCATAAGCAAAAAGATTGAAAATGCTTGTGGGAAAATGGCTAATGCTTGTTGAGTATTTACTACACGCTGACTGTACGGGTATTAACTCATTTCACTGGTACAACCACCCTGGGAAGTGGATATTTTTATTAGTCTTGTTTCCAGATGGGGAACTGGAGTGCAGAAAAGTCAGTAAGGGAATGACAAATTGCAACGATCAACATTTAAAAAAAGATCGTCACTGGAAAGGAATGACTTACTGATGCTGTGACATGGGCTGACCTCAGAACCTTGAAGCTCAGTGAAAGAATCAAGACACCAGAGAGCAAGTATTGTATGATCCCGGCCCCGCGAAATGCCCAGAAAAGGCAAACCTATGGAGACAGAGGCAGATTAGTGGTCGCCTGGGGCAGGGGTTGGAAACAGGGAGCAACAGTAAATGGGCACGAGAGATCTTACTGGCAGAGATGAAATATCCTAAAATGGACTTATAGCGATAGTTGCACAACTTGGTAAATTTACTAAAAACCATTGAAATGGGTAAATTGTACCCATTTATTTCCTCTTACCCACCAAGATCAAGATACACAGCATCTCACTTTTGCACTTACGAGGTCACAGAACTTTTTTTCTGGCCATTTTGTTTGTTCTTACCCTGTTTCTACGACTCAGTGGGAAGTCACTTCAAGTCCAGGTGTGACTTCCTCCATTTCCTTCAGATCTCCTGGTCTCTCTGCTCAGCCATCTGCTCCAGGTCAGGTTTCCCTCCCCCGAACTCCCTCCCACGTCTCAGGGTGGTCTTGTGGGCTGTCTCTCTTCATTAGCTCCCCCAGGGCTCCTTGAGTTTTCGTTCACAACCATTTCACCAGCATTTAGGCAGGGTCTGGCCAGAGCTGCTGCTCAATAAATGACCGTGGACTGTCTGACTCTCTTCAGTGCCCAGGACAGGGCCAGGTACCCTGCTCCCCCAGCCCTCCCCAGGGTTGCCCACCTCAACTCCAAGGCAATTCTGTTAGCAGCAGAGATTCTTGCTAGAAAAGGCTGCCGAGAACCATTCCCCCAGGTGTGGCTTCTTAACCCCGTCTGCCCTGTAGGCTCCTGGAGCATCTGGTGAAGCCTGCGACCCCTTCTCAGAATAATTTTAAAAAATTGCATTCAGATGACAATAAAAACAATTTTTACTAAAATACAGTTATCAAAGTTTTTAAAACTTTTGTGATATAGTAACATGTGCATCTTTCTTAATACATTGTATAAGATTTAGTGGTGAGCCTGGTATGATCTTAATTTCAGAATTATGGTGGCTTAAACAATATTTTGAGATATCTGTAGTAACTGAAGTGTGATATGAAAATAGCTGTGATTTCTATTAGTGGCAAAACCGCAAGGACTTCGCCCGCATTTTTGATCAAAGGAAATGCTAAGAAATTGGTGAAAATGAAGATACGACTTTTGTCCATCCCAATGTCGTGGACACCTCAGAATTCCATCCTCAGCCCTCTTGTGGGTGGGTGTCCATGAACTCCTGTTTTAAGACAAAGGGGTTTTGACTTTTTCATTTAGATAAACAAGAAAATCACCAAGACACGAGAGAACAAAAGAGTAAGGGAAGAGCTGGGACCATGCCAGGTTGGGATAAACAGAAAAAGGTTTTGGGACAGGCCAGTTTCACGCTGAGTATTGCAAAGGTGAGCCTACTTTGGAAGGAAGGAAGCAAGGAGCAGGGGGTGAAGGAAGGAAGCACATGGAGCGTTTGCCCTTGTGACTGCATCAAAAACAGCAGACTAACACTACAGCCTTGACCTCACCCTAGAGCAAGCCCACATTGCCTTTGTGTCTCTTTTGTCTTTTGACAAAGACAAAGCCATTGTCCCCATAAAACAGGGTACCTGCCCTCAAGCTTATACTCAATGAGACAAAACAAACACAAACACAAACACTGATAACAAGACAAATATTAAATTGCAATTCAGAAAATGTGTCCAGAAGAATCTGGACGATGCCGCATATCTGGCTAAGTGCATGCAGTGCAATCCACAGGCATTTCAAGGAGAGGGGCACCTCCCCTCTGAGGTTTGTGGTGAGGATCAAAGGTGGAAATGGACAAGAGGCCAGCAGAATCGGAAGGATAGTCAGAGATAACATTTGCTTTGGGACTGCTTGCTGCTCCTCTGGTCTCAGTGGCCTCTGTAAAATGGGGATAATAACTAAGTATGGCACCCGGTATATACTAAGCACTCAATAATGGGAGCTATTATTACCACGTAAAAAATGACAGATATTTGCAAATTGATTCTAGCTACACCAGATTGGAGAATTTGGTCTTTAGGGTGGCAGGTCTGAAAAACAGACTTGAATGAATGAAAGAAAGATGAATGAATGCATCCTCGGATTGGCTCTGCCCCCCAGACCGGTTCCTTCCAGATATTGCCCCTTAAGCGGCTCAATGAAATGGACCGCAGCACTGGGGTCAGCTACATCTCAGTGCGTGAGTGAACGATGGTGGGGAAATGGTCATTCTGGGCTGTGGAGCGACAGCAGCTCAGAAGCAGGCGGGTGTCATATTCCTGGATGGTCTTCACTCATTCTCCCTCCCCCTGCCTTCCAGAAACGGCGTGGCGCCTCCATGGGCTGCGGGGACTAGAGGGCTCTGCAATGCCTAGGCGGATCTTGGGGACACGTGGTGGAGGAGCCTGCCAGAGTCCACTGCGTGGGGAACGTGCAGGAGGAGTAGCGGCCTTATCCTGGGAAGGTCGATCTAGGCCGCCCAGGCTAAAGTGAGGGTGGGGTGAGGATGCACCTTCGAATGCTAAGGTCTCCTAGCCCTTCCAGACGGAGGTCTCCCGCACCCCGTGGGGATCTGAGGCATGGAGAATTGGGGTGAGAGATAAGTGAAACAGAGAACGTGGCAGAGGACGTGGGGGAGAGGGCTACCTAAAGGGGGAAACGAGCGCTGCCGAGGCTGCCGGTCCCTTTAAGAAGCCGGGCTGGCTCTGCGGCGGCTTCAGCTAACCGCGCGCCGGAGCTCTGCAGTACGTGTCCCCGGCAAAGAAGGAGAGCCACGCGGGGAGGCAGGAGCTGAGCAGAGGAGGAGTGGCAGGGTAGGACCTGGGCGGAGCCAGAGCTGCAGGCAGGGTGTCATTGGAGCCGAGTATGCGGCGAAGTCCGGGAGTGGGCAGAGCCAGACTCCATGGGCGTGGCCGGACGCTGAGCATCTCCGGGGCGGGGCCCCAGAATCAGGGAGCGCCGCAGGAGGTGCGGTGGGCGGGGCTATTGTAGGCGGGGCCTGTTTCTGCAGTGGGCGGGGCCCGCCGCAGAGGGGCAGTGCCGGCCAAGAGTCCTCTGCGCGCTGCTGCCGCGGCGCTTCCACATCCTCTCTGACAGCCCCGGCGCCGGTATCCGCGACCCTCACTACCTCTAGCAGCTGCCGCGGCCTCCATCGCAGCCTGAATCCCGTTCCTTGCCTCCGCACCCACATCCGGGGGCAGCCCGGCTCGCAGTCGCTGCGGAGGCCGCATCTGTTACACATCTGGAACCGCCCGGCCGGCCGCGCTGGAGCCCGCGCCCAACCTGGCCCGGCCGCGCCGGGAGCCCTGCCCGGAGCTGGAGCCTCCCCTGGAACCGCGGGCCCGGGGCCCTGAGTTGCGCAGCCGGCGCATGGTGAACTCGTTGCTGTTCGGAGAGATGGCTTTGGCCTTCGGCTGTCCGCCGGGCGGCGGCGGCGGCGGCGGCGGCGGCGGCGGGGGCTGCCCCAGCGGTGGCGGCGGCGGTGGGGCCGGGCCAGGGCCATCGCCAGTGACGGCGGCACTGCGGGACGACCTGGGCTCCAACATCCACCTCTTGAAGGGGCTCAATGTGCGCTTCCGCTGTTTCCTGGCTAAGGTACACGAGCTCGAGCGGCGCAACCGGCTGCTAGAGAAGCAGCTGGAGCAGCAGCAGAGCGAGCGCGAGCGGAGGCTGCGCTACAGGACATTCACCCGCGAGCAGGCCGTGCAGACCGGGCCCGATCTGCTACGGCCACCGGCGCCCGGCAGCGGGCATGGCATCGGCAGCGGCGCGGCGGCCGGCACCAATGCCAACGCGGTGGCCCTGGGCGGCCTGCCCCCCGGCGGCGGCTCTCACCCGCAGCTCTACGGCCGCCTGCCTGGGACCATCTGGAGCTACACGCAGGTGCGGCGCACGGGCGGCGGTGGCGTGGAGACCGTGCAGGGCCCCGGCGTGTCGTGGGTGCATCCCGACGGCGTGGGCGTGCAGATCGACACCATCACGCCGGAGATCCGCGCGCTCTACAACGTGCTGGCCAAGGTGAAGCGCGAGCGCGACGAGTACAAGCGGAGGTGAGTGCGGCGCCCCCTCTCCTCGCGCGGCCGCGGAATGTGTGTGTTCCGGGTGGGGGGCAGGTGGCAGCCAGCTGGTCCTAGCAGGTGGGCTGGAAACTGTTTGCAGAGTACCCTGCATTTGCTTGGAAAACTCAGTTATCTAGTTCCAAGAATGGGGGCGGTTGCTGACTACAGCAGGGGACAGACACATCCAACCCGTTGTTGGACCAGACACGTTCGTTGTTTTGTAGGTGACAAAACAGCTATCGATGTTTTAAGTAATCTTATTTCATTACCACGGCAACTCAGAGCATACGGAATTCTTGTCACCATTTCGTAGATGAGATGCAAGTGACTTGCCTAAGGAGTCTTGGCTAATAAATAATGAAGCTGGAATTTGAACTAGTGATTTTAAGTACCTCCAGGGTAGTCTGTCTCCTAGTCCAGGTACTTTCTCAAGGATGTAGAGGTGAGTTCTCTTCCCTCCATGGGTGAAAAGAAAAACACTGTAAAGTAACTCACTAACCTTTTGTTCCTTGAGTTAAATGAGGTTATGTATTTGAAGCTGGATGGATCTCTCCCCACTCTCTGGGGCTGGGTAGGCTCTGCCTTCTTGCTCCATCTCTGTAAGGTCCAGCTGGCTGGGCTGGATAACCAGCCCTACATCAGATTGGCCACAAGCTTTTAAAAATACCTCCCTACAATCCTCTTCCCCTGAACCCTCATTATCATGGTTTATTGGGCCCCAGCAAACTCAGGCCCCGAAAGGCCCCCCGGAGGAGGTAACCTTGGACTGGAAGACTGGACATTGAATGGACCCAGACCACCATCTCTGAGTAGAGTTTGGGATAGACTACCTACGGGACTGGCCAGTACATTACTACCCAGCCCAGATTACCCAGGTGGGAAACTAACATTGTTTCCTGCCTACAGCCTGGCTGATGATACTGTTTGCTCTACTTTCCCATTAGAGGATAGGGGTCTGTCTGTAGCATCTCAGGCCTGGGTGGGCGTGGGCCCTCTGCTGTCCCAGCATGGACAACTCTGCATTGGGAACCTGGGCTCCGAACTCCTAGATTTGGAGGATGTGCTGAGAAGGACCTTTCCTTCCACTCTCTGGGTCCTGGCGCTCACAGCAGCACAGAGTCTGCCAGGGGAGCTGGGCATGGTGCCCCTCCTCTTCCTCTACTGGGCAGGATTTGAATCAAATGGCAGCTCCGTCACCAGCCAGTGAGGTTGTTGGACCACTTGGAAGCCCGTTTGCTCACCCAAGAAGTGGAGCAATGATATTCAGTCTCAGTTGCATGAGGGGAGAGTAGGATGGTGACGCTTTTTGGAAGGTGTGAAAGAATCAAGTTGATGTTTAAGATGGTAGTGTCTGTCAGGCTGGCAGGACACAGATACCTGCAATCTCAGAGTTATCTCATGTAGGGCCTGGCTTTCTGGGGGTAGGTCTTACACCCCGCTGTATCCTAGCTACTCTTCTGGGCTGGTTGTCTCTCTCGAGAGCTTGAGAATGGCCTGGTGCCTGGCCATAGAGAGGCCACCTCTCTGCTCGCCGTGGACAGCTTCGCTGGGTGGGTGGGGTAGGGAAACAGGTACTTGCTCTGGATGGTGAAACTCCTCAGAGGGATGGGCCCTTCTGTCTGCCACTGCCGGTTGTGTGGTCATGCCCAGGTGTGTGTTGTGTTTGTTTTATTGTGTGTATGCTCTTGGACCTGGCTACTAAGGAGATGGAAAAACCGTGCCCAGTCGGTCTTAAAGGGAGGTAGGCTGGCGTTGAGCAATGCTTTGTTTAAGTTGCACTCAGGGTGTGGGGGTGATGTCAGCCTCTGGTGCCGGCCTGGAATGAGACGGGTGCTGCCGAGACAGGTGGAGAGCCCGTGTCTCTCTTCCCGCCGCTGGGAGGTGTGTGCACCTTCTCTGCCTTTTTTTTTTTTTTGGTGAACTGGGGAGACACATCTTTTCTGAAGTTGATTCAGAGCTCAAGTTAGATTTTTCCAAAGCGAGTATACTCCCTTACTTGGGCCTCAGTTTCCCTATTCGTGCAGGAAGAGGTGGGTGGTGTATCACCTCCAAGCTCCAGGCTTCCTCAGAGATGCCTAGGGATTCCTTGCATATTCAATAAAAATGAATATTTAAAAGCACATTAAAATGTTAATAGGGTCATAAAAATGGGCTCCTTCACTTTTAAGTTCNTTTCTGAAGTTGATTCAAAGCTCAAGTTAGATTTTTCCAAAGCGAGTATACTCCCTTACTTGGGCCTCAGTTTCCCTATCTGTGCAGGAAGAGGTGGGTGGTGTATCACCTCCAAGCTCCAGGCTTCCTCAGAGATGCCTAGGGATTCCTTGCATATTCAATAAAAATGAATATTTAAAAGCACATTAAAATGTTAATAGGGTCATAAAAATGGGCTCCTTCACTTTTAAGTTCTGCATGTTAACCCATCAAATTCCCTCTGCACCAACCTGTTAGTAATGGACGCAGGTGCAAGCCCTCCTTCTGCCATCTCTGTCTGTCTGAAGAGTGTTTTGAGATTGCAAAGCAAACTGCTGAAAACTCTTCCCATTCGTAGCTATTCGTCTCTGTGAGTCAGGAGATTCCTGATGCTCTGCAGCCAAAACTGGAGATAAAAGGAAATGGAATGTGGCACTGCCATCCATGATCCCAATTCTAAATATTAACAGATCGGAATAGCCTCTTCAGCGTCAGTGACTGAATTCAGAGTCGCTAGCTGTTATATATTTGAGCCCATATAAATTTATACAAGCAACACTCTGGTTTTACGTGTTTCTATATTCGGGTTTCTCGTAAGAACTTCCTTTTGTGAGCAGGGAGGGCGGATGATCAACTTTTTAAAAAGTTTAAAAGCCACTGGACTAGATGATCTTCCCAGCCTTCACAGTAAATAAGTCTGAGCGTGCGCTCCCGGCCCACTTCTGATTTCCTGTCCATAAGGGCAGTTGCAGACTGAGGCCTGAGACCAAGGCGTCTGCCCTGGCCTCCAAAGGCCTCAGGTTCTTCCAGGGTGTCTAGCATGGAGCCCCAAGCAGTGAGCCAAGAAAGGAGCCTGTGCCAGGAAAGGAAAGGTTGCCGGATTACCTCTGGTCCACCTGGGGGAGGGAGCACACAGCTCGGAGACCCCACTGGCTTTTCCAAGGGGCAGCCTGGTATGTGTGGCTCGGCGCTCTCCAGGTTGGAGACATTTCTGCTTCCACCGCCATGACACTTGTGGCCGTATCCACATGCCAACGCCTGTGTTACCTCTTATGTCAGATATATTTAACAGCTTTATTTAAAATGCTCACCGTCAGCGCAACATTCAGTGACTTTTAGTGAATCCATAGAGTTGTGCCACCATCACCACCATCCAGTTTCAGGACCACTCGCATGTCCCCCCAAAGAGCCTTCATGCCCACGTGCAGTGGATTCCCCATCTTGCCCCAGCCCAGGGAACTCCTGATCTGCTTTGTTTCTCTAGAGTTGCCTTTTCTGGACATTTCATGTGAATGGCATCATGCATTAGGTGGTCTTTTGTGTCTGGTTTCTTCCACTTAGGTATTGTTTTTGAGGTTTGTCCACGTTGTATCATGTAGTATTTCCTTTATGTTGCCAAATAGTATTCCACTGTGCGAATACACCGCCTTGGTTTTTGCATTCACCTGGGTGGCCAATAAAGTTTAAATGTAAAAAGTCACCTGCCATCATCTCATGTGGCATCAGCAATGGCACAGGAATTTCGGTTGGCAGAAACACCAACCTGAACCAGAGCCCCTGGCCTGGGGTCCCCGGCCCCAGCTCTGCTCACCATTGCTTTGACTTTGCCTTGGTCTGACGAGCTCTGAGCTCTTCACTGGGAGGAAAATGTGGTTGCTGAAACTGTAACACCGGCAAGGTTGTCAAGCACTGATTTGGAAACCAAAACAAACATTTCTGCTCTGTCACCACCCAGCGCCACCCAAATATCCTGTTCTGAGTTTGCAAGCTGGGGGCTTTTCCTGGGAGATTCCGGCTGAATCTCTGAACTTGCAACAAGTGGAGAGTTCTCCGAATTGGCCTCCAAGAGACCCAGACGCCAGGTCTGCCTCTGCCACTGGCCTCTGTGTGGCCTCAGACCCGTTGCTGTTCTCTCTGAGCCTTAGGCCTTCCACCTTTACACGGGTTGGGGGGGTTCATTTAGTGTAAAGTGGTCCCTTCCAGCTCGCTTTACACTTTGGCCCTGTGACTTGAGGGGTCTGAGTCAGGGCTGCTCTTTCTGCCCCCTGGGATGAGATGGGGAAACTGAGGCCCGGAGGGGACTGACTGGCAGAGCCGAGTGGGCAGACTCCTGTGTGCTGTGGGGAGCTATCTGTCGTCTGCCTGAGGGTCTTCACACCTCTCTGTGTGTCTGCCTTGAAGCATTTTTTGAAAAGCCACTTTCAGGGATGGGAGGGACTTTTGTCACGGCTATTTCTGATAGTGAACCGGAAGGGGCTGGGCTGTCAGCCCGAAAGGACGGCTCCAGAAAGAGCTGGGGGGCGAGCCAGCTGGAGTGTGCCCTGCCTTCCCATTGCATCCTCCACGACCCTTGAGCAGGTGGGTGTTGGCCTCGGGCCGCCCCAAAGCTGGAACACGTATCCTGAAAGCCAGCCAGGGGCTTTGTTTGCTGTTGTTCCGTGGATGCTAGGGTCCCTTCTGAAGCTGCCACTGATATGGGTGCGTTCGTCACTCTGACGCCCTGAGCGACTCTGGGCAATTGCTTGGCCTCTCTGAGCTGTCTGGTTCTCTGCTTTTTGTGAAAGAGGGAGAAAAATGTTGCTCCCCAGAGACTGGGAAGGAATAAATGAGCTCACGTGTTCAGGGACCTGGTCTTCCGTAGGCCCTGTGTCTCCTGCACCCCAGCCCACCCCTCCCCCGACAGTGTCTGTGCTCTTCATTTATAGGGGTCCCTCAGTACGGGCTGGACCGCCCCACACATCCATTTCAGGACATGTCCCCTGGAAGGCGCCAGGATGGTGTTGGGGGTGGGGGGAAAGGGCTGCTTCTTTGTCTGGCATTGGAGGAGGGTGTTCTTCCTACTTAGCGGTTGATTTGTGCCTCCGGAAACCTACCCCCCCCCCCCCCCCACAACCCAACAACCTCCTTTATTTAAAAGAAACACACAACCCCCCTCCATGTAGCTCCTCAGTATTCCAGAGCCTCCTGGCCAGGCTGGCATTCTCTCTGGGGACAAATTTGGGAGGGATTTTCAGAGCCTTAAGTTAGAGGGAAGAGAATGAAGTCCCAGAAAAGAAAAGGAAGCAAAGCTGGGAGACAGCTGACGCTGAAGATTCCTTCTCCCAGGAATGTGAGGGCGGGGCTTCAGCCTTGGCCACTGGATGCAGGCGAGGTCCCCCACAATACACACACACACACTCTCTCTCTCTCTCACTCTCAGGCTCTCTCTCCAGGCCTGTGGCCCACATCCCCACACGTGTCAGTGTTTGAAGGACACGGAAGGGTAGGCCAAGAATTCAAGTGCACCCTTTGCTGCAAGGCAAGGCGTTGACTTCCTGGGGAACTGACTTTTAAACTCAGTGATCCTGGAGACCGTGGGCTTTGCATCTGGAGTCCTGGCGTTTGAACCCTTCGCAGAGATGTAGCTGGCCTGGTGTTCTGTTTGTTCCCCATGTCAGGGGTGGCTGGAGGCCTGGGTCAAGAAGGAGGCAGTGCAGTTGTCCCCTGTGTGGGGATTAGGATGTGTGGCCCTTCCCTGACATTCTTTCATCAGGCATTTCTGAGCACCTACTGTCTCCCCTATCGCAGCACCCTACACCCTGAATCATAATTGCCTGGGATGTGTCTGTACCTCTGCCAACTGTACCAGGGGGACCCCCAGGAAAGCTGGGATTATCTTCTGGAGGGCGGGCGCCTTGTAGTACAGGCTTCCCCTACTAGGTGAGCGTTCTAGGAACCCATCTGTGTCAGTGTACCAGCTGGTGTTGTTGTGAGAGGTAGCATTTGGCCTCAGGGAAATTTTTTTGAAGGCTTTTTCAACATGTTTGCCGTTTCACGATGGGTAATTAATGAGTGCACCAGCCTACACCATGCTGAGTGTTCAGCAGTTTTTGACCAAAAACAGCATGACCCCCATGCTCCACCCTCCCTCTTTACCTGATCTCGCCCTGAGCAACTGTTTGTTTCCCCGGATAAGAAAAGACCTCAGCCCTGGCTGGTGTGGCTCAGTGGATTGAGCCCAGCCTGAAAACCAAAGGGTTGCTGGTTCGACTCCCAGTAAGGGCACGTACCTGTGTTGTGAGCCGGGTCCTCAGTAGGGGCCACATGAGAAGCAACCACACACTGATGTTTCTCTTCCTCTCTCTCTCCCTTCCCCTCTCTAAAAATAAATAAATAAAATCTTTTTAAAAATAGAAAAGAAAGTCCTCAAAGGGAAACATTTGCCAATGTGGAAGAGGTGAAACAAAAAAATGGCAGAAACACTAAAAAGCATCAAAGCTGACCAGTTCAAAAACTGTTTTGAGCAGTAGAAAAAATGCCTCAATAGGTGTATTGCATCAGACGGAGAGTAGTGTGAAGGTGACTGAAGTTTAAACATGTAAGAATAAATACACAATTTTTTATAAGTAAATCCTGTTTCTAGGGGTCCCCCCCTTGTAAGCTCTGCAGGACCGGCTTTGGGTCTGTCCTCTTCCTCATGTAGTCACACAGCTGGACCGGGCCTGGCCACAGCCCCCTTGACAACTTACCTGTGTGGCGAGGGAGGTTTTGTGCCTGGCTGCTGTGTGCTGGTAGGTCCCATTCGGGGCTGGGTGGGGGGTGTAAGGCACAGTGACACGGTGACCAATATGGGCTCCACATTCAGGGACTTGCAGCTTGCAGAGGGAAGGGTTTGGACTTGGAGTCAGAACACCCGCACTCTAGTCCTGACACATCGGTTCAACGAGTCTGAATCGACATTCATTGCTCGGTGCCAGAGGCTGGGGACTCAGCACAGGAGATGGAAGCTGAGTGAGCTTGGACCAGTCACTTTGCCTCTCTGAGCCTCATTTCCTTATCTGCCAAAGTGGTATGCTGAGCTCTGTATCCCGAGTTTGTGGAAGAAGTAAATGGGCTCATGCAGCTGCAGCTCTTTGTAAATGGTGAAGTTCAGAAGAGTTAGCTGGCAAGATTTCATAGGCAGAAGGGTGAGCACCCTAAGGGTGGGCTTTGTGAGAAGGGCAGAAATTGAGAACCAAGCTGGAAGCTGGGAGGAGGGTGGTCCATGCCCTTGCCGGCGGTGTCTGGGGGTTGTGTAGCCCCTGGGCATTGCTGGCTGTGAGATACTGAGGAAATTCTGGGCCAGATGGGAGGCTGGTGAAGACTTATGCTGGTGCTGCCTGCCTCCCAGGATGGTGCCCCCTCCCACCCTTCGTGGGCACTGGGGACTTGGTTTCCTGGGCAGGATGTGGCTTCTTACTCTAGTTCCTGGTACAAGAGAGGGTAGTCTTCACCCGTTGGTAAATGCCTCTGGTCCCCTTGAGGGGCTGTGGCTGGCTGACTCCCTGGTGGCATGGGGCAACTAGAGCCTGTGGAGTCCCGGTTGTGCTCCCAGCTTGCCCGGGCTTCCAGTTGTGCAGCTGGGGTGGGGGGAAGGTGGGCTTACTTGGTGCCCTGTGAAGACTGCTTTCTCTAGCTTTACCGCCGCGGTCTGGATTCTCTACGTGCTAGTTCATCTCTCACATCTCAGTTTGTCTCTCTGTGAAGTGGGGGTAAGTTTCCTTATGAGTTCTGCTTCCCAGAGTTGATCAAAAAACTAATTGAAGTAATGTGGGAAAGCATTTTGAAAAAAGTTTAAAAAAAAAATCATCACAACTTAATAGCCACCACCAACTGAGCACCTACTACATACACGCTAAGCTCTAGGACAGCTTCTTTAAATACAGGAGACTTATTTAACAGCAACCCCCAGAGATGGGAATCGATGATGCCTATTGTGTAGATGAGCGGTCCAGAGAGAACCTCTGGCCCAGGTTCTGCAGCGGGGTCAGCCTGGGTCTCCAGATCCCACGTTCATGCTCTTCCCGGGGGCGACACGGGCTGACCTTGTCCCATGCCAACTGAGGCAGGTCGGAGGCAGGCTGAGGCATGGGGTCTCCCCGCCGCCTGTCACAGTATCGCTGAGGCTGGTGGCAGAACGGGAGGCAGCTGCTCCTCTGGGAGGACTTCCTGCTGTCGTGTTACAGTAACTCTTTCTTGAGAAGCTGATGAGTCACAGGCAGTGGCACGGTCCTAAGCGCCCCCCTTGCCCCTCAGCTCTCCGGAGGTCATCCTAATGGGGTCCGACTCTGGGTAGGGCCGTTCCTGGTCTCAGCCAAAGAAGGTAGCACCCCTGGGCTGGCGGGCCTGGCAGGGGCTGGGATGGGGGCAGGGGACATATGTTACTACCTGTCCTGCACCGCGTGATCTGATTTAAAACTTGTGGCAACTCTGCAGGATGGAAACCAAGGTTCAGGGGGAACGTAACTTGCCTGGAGTCTTACAGCAAAGCCAGGGCTGGACCTGGGTCCCACACTCGGGCTTTGTGCTCCTGCTTTCTTGCCTAGCACCTAAATCTTAGCTCTTGGGAGTGGCCTGGGCTTCACACTAACTGATTATAGGCGGGAGAGACCATCAGGCATTCTGGTGGCTGGAGAGAAGCTGGCCTCCGCCCCGGGGCTCTGGTCTCCCTCACTTTTGCTTTCAGTTGGTGCTGTGAACTTTGCCAGGGAACAGGGAACTTGTCACAGTCACTCCATGCCTCTTGTTGGGGAAGACGAGACTGCTGGGTGTGGATGTCTGAGAACCCACAGTTCTGTTCTCTGGACAGAGGCTGGGCACCTACCACACCAGAGACAGCCCTTCTTCGCTCAGGAGTCAGAGACGGGGTACACAGGCAAATGTGGCGATGCCACGTGACAAGCACCTGTTCAAATAGCGCCTGTGCCTACTAGGGGCACACTCCGTATTTATTAGTTAATTAATTTATTAAACAATTGTTTATATAGTGCTCACTCTTTGCCAGGCTCCATTTAAAGCAGTTTGCATTTAATTCATGTAACCTCATAATAACCTTATGAGTCGGGCACTATCATTAGACCATTTTAGAGATGTCGAAACTGAGCCGCAGAGCCAGTAAGGGAATTGGGCCAAGACACAGCCTGTACGCAGCAAGCCCAGACCGGAGCCCAGGAAATCAGGTCCCACAGCCCACCCAGAAAGGGGCATGCCTATTGCAAGTGTCTTCCTGCTCTGAGCCTCAGTTTTCACGTCTGTGAAATGGGAGTGATAAATCTGCCTTCATGGAGCTGTTCAGAAGATTAGATGAAGATTAGAGGAAGATTAGATGGTGTCTGTGCCGGGGACACAAATGGTCGAAGCCCTGGGACCCACCTGCCCACACTGCTGTGTTTTTTCCAACTTCTTGTGCAACCAAGGGCTACTCGAAGCTCCCTGAGATGTCCCATCTTCCCCTTGCAATTACATTCATGCCTCCCTTGGATCTGGAGACAAGCTATGAGGGGTGTTGGAAAGGAGCCCGCAAAGCTGGACAACGCGGAGCAGAGCACTCGTGTGGAACTTGGGCGCTGGGAGGAGAGGAGGCCAAAGCATGCTTTCGGCTGCTTCTCAGCTCCGTGACCTTGGGGAGGTCACTTGCTTCTCTGAGCCACGTCTCCTTCTCTGCCAAGCGAGGCCAGTCATGTTGCACGGACGGCAGGAGAAAGTGAGTGGGACTGTGGGGCTCAGACGCTGGTGGAGGAGGCTGGGTGACTGGGGAGAGCAGCAGAGGTAGGGATTGAGTGGCACTGGGGCGGGCCTGGGCAGGAGCCCTCCGCGTGGCTGCTCTGGGCGGGGCCTGCCTCTATGCTCTCTGAGATGCTTGCTCAGCGCTCTGGCCTACTGGCTCTGACTTCGTGTGTGCAGGTTCACACATCCCCTGGCTCCTTGCTCCTTGATGGATAGACGCCCCCGCAGCGGAGACACTGCCTTCCGCCCTTTTAACTGGCCATTTTTATTACTTGGGTTATTTAAAACGGTGCTTGGCTTGCTGCCTCCTGTTTGCTGTCTTGGGGGAGGGGAAGAGCCGCTGGTCTAAGTGGCCCTTGTGAAATTCCCCGGCATATGAGCTCTTCTTTGGGCAGGGTCAGTGAATCTCCCCAGGGCCTCCTTTTTGCCCCTGGCCTGCTGTGCTAATGGGCAGAAGGCCGTCTGGGGGTGCGGTGGGGAGACTGGGGCTGGAGTAGCTTTGGGGAAAGCTTGTTGAGCGGTTAGACCTCAGGACCAGAGAGCCTTTGAGCTCTGGGTGGAAGCCTGGTGGCACAGTGCGGGGCCTGAAACCCAGGGATTCTGGAAGACACCTGAACCTGATGAGGGCCCGCTAAGGAAGGCTTCCTGGAGGAGACATCACTTGAGTTTTGCTCGGAAGGTCCAGTAAGAGTTCAGGAGCAGGGGGAAGGGCGCTCCAGGTAGAGAGAACATCTCGTACCAAGTCCTGCAGGTGAGGTTGTCGTACCGGTGCCTCATCCAGAGCTCGTTCCTCAAGCCCCGGCCGGAGTTGGCAAGGGGCCCGCCCTGGCCTGCCTGCTCTTTCCTCTTTCCCTTCTTCCCCACCTTGTGGCCTTCATGGCCCTCTTTGTTCTGCTTGCCCTCTCACACCCTCTCTCCCTCTTTCTTGTTTTGGGCTGTGCTCCCTATGGCTGGCTCTCTTACTTCTGCTCTGTGTTTCACCTGAGGCAGGGGAGAGCTGTGAAGGGGGTTGTGCCACCCTCCCCCCACCGCCTAGTGCCTGGGCTGGGGGCTCTCTGTCTGCTGCTGGGGCTTTGTGAGCCCCGAGTGCATGCGTGCGTGTGTCTGGGCCGCTGTCTGCATCCTGTGGTCCTGAGGTCAGGACCCTGCCCCCTGGCCACCCTAGACCCTTTGTATGACCCTTTGTGCATCATGGTGGAGGGCCCAGGAGGCTGCCTGGTGGGAGGATGGCTGCCGGGTCTTAGAGGTCGGCGCTGGTCATGGGGACTGCAGTCCCCCAGCCCCCACCCAGCCAGGTCTGAGCCCAGGATTAGCCACAGGTTGGGGAGTGGCTGTGGGAGGCTAGGCTTCTCACCTTACCTCTCCAGGCTTGTCCCTACTCTCTCACCTGTGACTTCCTCTTAGTGGAACACTTTTGTGTGCAGGGCACTTCCTTTCTCGGGCAGTGAGGAGAAGCCATACCCCCGCTGCCCCCCATCAGACTCCTAGCACAAGGTCACTGGGAGGGCAAGACCTAGTCTGCAAGGCCTTGCCTATAGTAGCATGTCCCCTAGAGCCAGCGTTTTCCAGTGGCCTGTTGGAGAGCGGACTGGAGTGGGGGAGTCTGTCCCTGTTCCTGCCACCCAGGAACAAGGGCCTCCTTGTGCAGATGCGGACGCAGCCTCCGGAGGTCGAGTCCCCAGTCCGAGGTCTCACCCAGAGGCAGGGGTAGAGCTGGAATTCCAACCCGTGTCTGGCGGACTCTTCCAGGGCACTTCCTGTCACACCGATGGGCGTGGTCTCCCGGGCTGAGAAATGGGGCAGCTTGGTCCTGGCCCCGGCCCTTGGGCTGAGATACGGGAGTTGGAAGTTCCGGTCCTGCCTTGCCCCTCAGCAGGCAGAGGGGAGGCTGTTTTCCTTCTGGGCCTCTGTAAGGTGACAGGAAGGTGGCTTCTGTTTTCGTCCAGTCCATGGTCTGCTCGGTGAGGCCTTATGGGTGAAGTGCTCACTCCCAGATCTTGGAGGAGAGGTGACGTTGAAGGCTGTCTTGGCATTGTTTTTCCAGGGTTGACGTCAGGGCAGCTGGTTTAGGGTTTCATCTGGGAGACAAAGGCTGCTTTGTAGCTTCTGCCCAGTTGAAGTCCGGGCACATCACCCCCAAGGTGGGAACAGGCCGGAAGGGTTTCTGGGCCCAAGCACAGAAGCCCTGGGAGGCATGGCTCTCCCTTAGCTCCTCCAGGGAGAAAGCTGGGATCTCATAATCCTGGAACACTCACCTCACCCCTTCCCAAGAATATCGCGTGTGCCCAAAGCAGGTCAAACTTCAGGGATGTATTCTCTGGACATCAAGACACTCCTGGAGGGTGGCTGTGGTCATGCCGCCATATACATGAGGACACAGTCTTGGCAGCAGAAATGACCTAATGGCTTAAAAGATCCCCATTGAGTTCCACCACTGTTGAATCTCCTTGTAAATCCAGATTTGGGGGTGTATCTCAGAGAGCCAGGGTGCCCTGGGCAGTGAAATCTCAAGGCTTGGGGGATTCAGAGCTCCAACTTCTATTCTCAGAATTCAGAGTTGGGCTACCATGCTTGGAGTGTGTGTTGAGTGTGTAACCATGCACCTGTAGGTGTATGCACACGTATGTACAAGTTACAAGAAGGAGACTGGCTACTGGAGGTTGGTAGCCATGAGAAAGTGATCCTAGGAGGCCTTCTGGGCAGGTGTATAGAATCATTCCAGGGGATTCCTGGGACCTTCTGCTCTTCTTTGTCAGGAATTGCCCCACTTTATCATCGGTCCATCCATCGGTCCCTCCGTCCATCCTTTTCGGGAGCCCTGTGCTTGGGCCCCGGGACGGGTGCTGCATGAACCAGAAAGGCAGAGTCCTATCCGCTGGGAGCTTGCCAGATGACTGTTAAATCAGAGCTAGAAGAATCCTTAGAGATTGTTTAGTTTTCCCTCAACGCACAGTTTCTCCAGAGAAAGGCAGTGACACCCAAGATTGTGCAGCATGTTGGTGGCAGGGCTGCGCCTCCCAGCCAGGGCTGCAGGCTCTGCCCTCCCCCACCCCCACCATTCTTGCCCCTCTGCTGTGCTGACAGATGGCTCTCCCCTCCTGGCCGGCAGTCCTCTCACCCAGCCCCTCCCTGCTTGGCTGTTTCGATGTATTCTTGGCTTTTCTGGAGTCCTCTGCAGCCACTGCCCTGGGGGACCTCAGGACATGCCGGCTGGACCAGAATGCCAGTCCCAGCCTGGAGACAAGCTTGGCTGTGCTGTACCCTGAGATGACATGCTTGTCCGTTTGGAGTGACAGGTTGGCTGGACTCCTGAGTGCAGAGGCTCTGAGGCCTGGCTTTACTGCTCCTTGTGGACAAGGGAGTCTCCAGAGGTCACCTTTTCCTGTTTTACCTTGAGGCTAGGAGGTCCTACAGACCCCATAAAGACCTTATTGCCTTGGAAACACATTCCAGAGCCTTCCCCAGATGTGCCCTCCAGTGTCTTTGTCACCTTGTGCTTTGGGAATGCTTCCTGGTCCCTAGCCCTAATCCCATGTGCAGCCTTCCCGCTGTTTAGCCTTCCACAGAGTCCGGGCAGGGGCGGATTTCAGCTGCCTCGTGAAGGCCTTTCCCACATTCTCAAGGCAGCACCCCCACCCCCCATCCGGAATTCACTGTCTTCCTGCCTGAGTCCCTCCTGACTCATGAACACTGGTCTGGGCATGCTCTGTGTGGAAGGGTCTGGCCAGTCCCTTCAGGACCCACAGGTTTCTAGGGTGGAGATGCATTCCATCTCTTGGAGACATGGAACCCTCTGAGCCAGAAGTGGCCCTAGATAGAGCCCAGGGGTCACTTTGCCCCCCATTTCCTGGTGGAGAAACTGAGTCCCAGAGAAGTTGAGCAGCATGTCTTTGGCCATTTAGTTGGCCTGGTGGAGTTGGGTCTCTCCCTCGCAGGGCAGTGCCGTTTCCAGGGTTTGGCCCAGAAGTGGGTGTTTCCAGCCCAATCGAGGTGGCTGGTGGCTTTCTGGCCTGGCGGTCCCTGCCCCAGACGGGTGTTCTGGAAGCAAAGCGGCTGGTCCCACTTGGCCCCACAGGGCTTCCCTCACAGTGTCAGCACCCTCCCCCACTCGCCCTCTGGGCTGGCAGATTCCTAGCGGTCCAGCCCTGACCTCAGAGCCCAGCAAGTCCACCAGGCCTGTCCCCAGGGCCAGGCATCGGCCTCCTGCTCTCCCACCTGTCCCCTGGTTCTCTCTCATCCCACAGCTTCCTGGCCTCCCTTTTGGCCCTGGGGGGGGGGCCCTCACTCTCAAGGGTGGTGGATAGGAGGCACAGTGGTTAAGTTGCCAAGGAGACACTACCTACTGCGACTGGGGCAGGAAAGGGTTAAGCAGCTCTGCCTGCTGGTGCTGGACTCCCAGCTGGTGTCCTGGCCCTCAGGCCAACCAGGCCATCTGGCTTGACAGATGCCACAAGGTGTTCCATCTGTACCAAGGCAAAGTCACCAGGAAGAGGCCCACGGGGGTGGGTGTGGGCTGGCTGTCTCTCCCTAGCAGGCCAGCCAAGTTGGGAAAGGGCCCACCAGGGGCAGGCTGCTCTGGGGGCGGCTGGCCTGTGATCTCCTGGCCTGTGGTCTCCAGGGGCAGGAGTAGGGGAGAGCCCGAGTTCCCAGGGGTGGTAAGAGCTCCCTTGCGTGGAGGGGTCTCGGAGGTGCAGGGACGGGCCCACGGTCAGTGCTCGTGGGGTGGGACTCGCACCTGACCCTGCTCACTGCTCTGCCCCGTGGCTCCTGCTCACAAGCTCATTCGTCCGGTAAATACCAGTTGAGGGCCTACTGTGTGCTGGGCCCTTGGAGACTCTGGGTGTCAGACAGCACCCCAGTCCCTGCGTGGGGAAGAGGGAATCCAGAGGATGAAGCCTCTGAGTGGAGGGATGTCGCATCTCAGCCAAGCCCAGGACCCTGGACCCTGGAAGAGCACCTCCCCTCCCCGATCCCAAGCAGCTGGGAGTGGGGCCTACTTGCTAGGATGCTTGGTATTCACTATTTTGTCCAGTCCTCGCAGCCCCGTGAGGTAGATATTGTCGTTACCCACACTTTGTAGATGAGGAAACTGAGGCTCACAGAAGTAAAGTCACCTTCACCGGGCCTCCAGCTGGGGAGTAGCTGAGTCTGCCTGACGTCACCGTATTTAAGTGATGGCACAGTGGGTAAGGGGCGGGGCACGGGTGCAAGCGGCCTCACTCGATCCCCAGGCTGCTCCTTCTCTCCCTCCATCATGGGCCATCATCTCCTTTTTGGCTTCTCGCTAAGTCCAGCCCAGGGATCGTGTGGCCAGAGGACCGTCTCTTGCCAGGGAGGAGCGGCCCCAGTCAGGTGTGAGAAGAGAGGCTGTCTGGTCCCTTGATAGGGCTGGGCTTGGCAAACTCTGCCTCCCCTGGGCCCCCGGTATGGACTGGGCAGCCTGGGAGTTCTCTGGAAGGGAGTCTCTAGTGTCTGAAAGACTCCCAGTCTGTCTGAGAGCTGGGGCACTGGACCCGGCTTGGGGGGACTTCATTGCAGGGGCCGCAGCCCGGGGCCTCTGCATTTCACTCTTACAGTTTGGAGGCCGTGCAACGGGGGTCCATGCTCCCTGACCTTCCCCCACCCATTATAAGGCCACCTGCACGGGGGAAGGAGCCCAGGATTTGGAATAAGAGAGACTCGGTTCTGATCTAGCATCCGCTACCCCACGAGGTGAGCAGAGGCAGGTGAGTCTGGTGGTGCTGAGCTTGAGACAGTCTGGATTCGAGTCCCAGCCCTGCCACCTTCAAGCTCTGTGACCTTGCACAAGTGGCTTCACTTCCCCAGGCCTGTTTCCTCATCTGTAAAATGGGCACAATCCCAGTGCCCACCCCCTGAGGGAGGTGGTTGCGAGGATTAAATGAGCCGACCATGCCCACCAGCACTAACACTTGGTGATGTTAATGATTCTGTCACCCCGGACAAGCCACCAGACCTCTGTGAGCCTCAGTTTCCCCATTGGCAGAATGGGGGCGAGGGAAAGAGAGGCTCCAGTGAAGGACTCGGGGAGGGGCTTTGCTGTCACAGAGTGTTCTCTGGGCGTCTGCTCGCTTTCATCCCCCTCCTCTCTGGGGGAACAGGAAGACGGGAACTGACCCGTCCCTACTGGGGGAGGGCTAGCCCAGCCCCAAAGTCGGGGGGCCACTCCCTGTGCATCTGTGTGTGTGTTGGGGGGGCCCAGTGTCCTCCTAACTGGTTCCCATCGAGTTGAATGTCAGGGCCTGCATGATGACAGGAGGCTGGCAATAAGTAATGAGTCTGTCCCCTTGAGCTGTGTTTAGTCACTAATCCCTGTCTTGGTGCAGGTGATGGCAGTTTGTCCTGCTGTGCCCGCAACCCTCCAGGCCACTTATGAACAATTAGGGCACCGCTCACCTGGGTGGTGCCTGCCCAGACCCGTCCTCGGTTGCACAAGCCCCACATGTAATTAATTGTTTTCCCGGGTCCTCGTCATTCCTCCTTCCTTCCTTCCTGGTGACCACTCAGGAATGTCCTTCTCATCAGTGGCCTGGCAGGAAGCACATGGGCTCTGGGTTCCTGTCCTCTGCTGCCACCTGGCTGTGTGACCTTGGGCATGTCACTTTACCTCTCTGAGCTTCAGGCTTCTCATTGACACGTGGCCTGGACTTCTGAGCTTCCTTTTCCGACACCCTGGGACCCCATTTCCACATTCTGTGATTTTTCTTTCTTTTTTTTTTACCATGCATGGAGGCTGTCTGGGCTTGCCTATCTTCATTTAATTCAACTGGGGGTCATTCTCCTCCATTTCCCAGATGAGGAGACCGAGGGCTGGAGAGGTGACTTGCTTAAGGCTGCAGACAGATCCTTGGTTTAAACGCAGGATGGGTGTGCCAACTCTTGCTGGTGAGCGATGCTTCTGGGCTGCAGGTGATAAGGGAGACTTGGACCGGGAGGCAGTTGGCCCAGGTTGCTGGGTGAATGAGTGAGCTGTCTGCCTTTGATGGGCAGATCACGTTGAGCTGCAGTCCCACAGTGCCTTGCATTTACCTGTGGGCACAGTCACTTGGAATAAACAAGGGAGAAACCCAAGCTGCAAATTAGGTTTCCAAAATAGCCTTGGGAGTTGCTATTTTTCCTAAAACTGTAAACATATCAGGGGTGGGGCCCTGCAGCCTCCTGGGCCAGACCCTGCGGGCCTCCTCGTTCTTGGCCTAGGTGCTTAGAACCCCTGCTGGCTTCTGGACTTGGGCAAGAGCTAGAGCCGGGTGGCAGAGAGCCTTCTGGCACTGGGAATACAGTTGGTTGGAGGGTGTTGGGGGCTTGGCCAGGCGTGGGCAGGAAGGGGAAGGCCCGGGAATGGAGCGCTGTGAGGAAGGCCCGGACATGGGGGTGAGAGAAGAGGGTCGTGGACTGAGAGTAGCAGAGCTGGCAAAGACTGTGGAGGTGGACTAGTGAATCGGAGCGGGTGAGGGAGGGCCTGTCCAAGGTCACGTAGTTGAATCGATCCTCGCTGACTGCCTACAGGTTGGATCTCCTAAGGAAGGGCCCAGAGGCTACGCTCAGTGGACCTGCCTGCCATCCAGCAAACATTTATTCGGTGCCTGTGCACCAGGCTCTGTGCTGGGCTCTGGAGTTGCAGTAGAGCCAGAGATGGGCCTGATCTTACAAGAGCTGAGTTAAGGAGGGAGGCCCAACTTGAGGCCCTTGGTAGCAAGGGACTGGGTGGGGCCTTTGGAATATAGAAGAGGGACACCTGACCTTGACTAAGGAGTCGGGGAGGGCTTCCCAGAGGAAGGGGTATATAAGCTGGGTTTTCAAATTGGCATAAGTTTCAAGAAAAGAGAAGTTAAAGGAAAGAGAAGTTAACAAAGGACACGTAGGACAGAGCCTTCCAGGCGGAGTCAGCTCATGCAAAGGCCCTGGGGGTTTGAGGCAGCTCAGCACACCCAGGGCTGGAGGTGCTGGGGGGAATGCTGTTCTGTGCTGGCCCCCTCCAGCATGTGGCCACTTGCTCCAGGGCTTGTCGGACACCAGGCTGGTGCCCCCACCGTTTCAGAAAAGAGGTCGAGTCCCTCCCAGCTCTTGCTCCTTGGGGAAGACAATGTGTCACCCCAATAAGGGCATGGAAGGGAAGTACTTACGATGGGGGTCTTCCTCCCCCTGGGCCTTTTGACTACTAGGGAAACTGAGGTGCAAATCAGTGTTGTTGCGGGAGCTGAGGGGAGGGACGTGTCCTCCCAGTGACCTGTCCTTTCTTGCCCAGGCTCCAGCAGAGGCTGAGCCCCCCTTGAGAGTGTGCCCCATCACACACAACTCTTCAGGGGGGCACGGGGGCCTTTTCACAGTCCCCACCCTTGACCTGGCACTGCTCCACGCAGACATCTGGACTGATAGGCGCGCATGTGTGCCCAGAAGTTCCTCACGGTGTTTAGATTGCTGGGATTTGGGAATGACGGCGCAGGACCCATTAGATCGGTGGTGCCACAGCCCCCTGCGGCGTCACCTGCTCCGAGAAGGCTGGCCGACGCTGTTCAGCGGGAAAAGGATGCCCCAAGACCGAATAGGGACTGATCCCGTTTTCATTTTTAAAAGATCTCATAAGAAAAATAAATCTCATAGCAAGGATGTACAGCCAATATTAACATCAATTGTCTTGGGACGGGGGCTTGGATGGGTTTCTACTTTTATGTTTTTCTGCTTGGCTTACCTGACTTTTTTTTTTTTTTAATTTCTTGTGTAATCATTTAAATCCATGCAATTTAAAACAAGGGGAAATGAGCAGCTATTTTTGTCTTTTAAGAATGGAAGTGCTTTGAATTTCTTGATTAGGTGATATACATCATTAAAAATTTAAAACGGTACAGAAGAAAAGGGTATTCTGACACACGCTACCAAGGTGGATAGACCTTGAGGACATGCTAAGTACAGTAAGCCGGACACAAAAGACCAGAGAGCGTGTGATTCCACTTACATGACGCACCTAGAATGGTCGGATTCAGGGGGACAGAAGGTAGAATGATGGTGGGGAGGGGCTGGGGGAGGGGGCAACGGGGAGATCCTGTCTCATGGGGACAGAGCTTCAGTTTCGGGGACAGAGCTTCAGTTTCGCAAGGTGAAGAGTTCTGTAGACGGATGGTGGTGATGGTAGCACAAAGATGCGAATGTGTTTAATGTCTCTGAACTTGGAGCCCGAGAGCCCAGGATGAGCACCCCCTTTCATCCCCACTCCCTCGGCCCAAGACTTGCCAGGCCCTGATTGCCCTGCCTGTGGGGCTGGGGGGAATGAGGCCCGGTGGCTGGGGAGCTCTGGGGCGCGGCCGCCCTCTCTCAGCGAGAAGGGAGTGCTCTTCGTCCGCTCCTGTGCCCTCGCCATTGGCTCCTGAGTGGGCACTTGGGAAATGTGTCCGTCGTGGGGGGAAAGAAGATGGACTCTAAGCCGATGGCCAGCGGAGCTGGGCCTCGGTGCACACGCCCTGTGGCATCCAAGGTGCTGGGTCTGTGCCAGCACCGGGACATGGTGCGGGACTGGACCTGCGGGGTGTGTCATTGTTGGGTGGCCCCACGTGTTACCAGGCGTCGGAAGCACCAGGTGTGGTTTAGCACGCAGGGAGCCTGCTGGTGCCTGGGACCCTGGCCAGTCCACTCGGGAGAGCGGTCCTCCCAGGCCGAGCCGCCCGTTATCCACAGTGGGAAGGACATAAAGACCACATTTGAGGCTGATACAGGGTGAGGAAAAAGTGGGTTTACAGTTATTTGTATGGAGAAAATACAATGATTCACAAATAACAATACAAGGATAAAGTGTTTCACGTACTCGCAACTGTGAACCTACTTTTGCCCACCCTGTGTGGCGTCCATCCATTGGACGTTTACTAGGAGCAGGGTTCCGAGCTAAGCACTAGCCATGCGGCTTCTTGAATACACCAGCCCCACAAGGTGGGTGCTTCTGTTCACCCCCCCATTAAAGATGGGCCGGGAGCACATATCTGCCCTTCCCAGCATCCTCGTCTGGTGGGGAAAGTGAGGGACCTCTGTAGCCAGTGCCTGGGTGCCTGGTGACAACCTGCAGCCTTCCCCCACCGTGCAGTCCACAGAGCAGCAGAGCTGAAAGAAACAGACCATTTATAGATGAAGAAACTGAGACCCAGAGAGAGCAGGGTGCGACCTCAGGGAGGACAGGGCAGGGCATGAGTTCAGAGCCCGCGTATGTCGCCTCTTTCACAGACTGGAGCAGCCCTGAGGAGGGGGCCTTTGCGACCCCCATTTTACAATGACCAAGTGGGGCGGCTCGGGCCCAGAAGCCTGTGCCCGGTGGAGTTGGGATCTGAACCCAGTTCGGTCTGACTCCAAACCCAGGGCCTGTGTAGCCATCACGCAGCCCAGGCCAGTTGCCGGGCTGGGGTGGTGGCAGGGCTGTGGGCGGTCAGTCGTGGCCAGTGGAGAGGGAATGTTCAGGCCTTGAGAAGTGAGTAAACAGCCCAAGCAAATAGGCTGGGTAAGCAGCTCTTTTCAAAGTCAGCGACTGTGACCCGTGGGCACATATCCATCCACGCATCTGGCCCCAGCCTGGTCACGAGATGGCGTTTCCTGAGCAGCACGCTGGGGTCGAGGTAGGGAGAGAGAGGGTGGGGTTTGTGGAGCTGGTCAGACAGCCTTACCCCCGAGAAGCCGCTCAGGCATGGGCATCAGATGCACCTGGACTTGACACGGAGCAAGTCATTTCACCAGAGCCTCTCAGTCTTCTGACCTGTAAGGTGGGAATTATAGCACCTGGCTCCCAGGGCCACGGTGGGAGTGCAGTGGCGTAACGCAGTTTCACAGTGAGTACAGTCCTTCTGGGGAGCAGAGTCTGCTGAGAGCGGCAGCACCCCAAATGCCACGGCGGAGGCATGTGCCAGGACTGGAGACACCGGGATGGGCGTCCTGGTTCGTCCTGAGGAAGTCACCAAGGGCTCCCTGGAGGAGGTGATGAAGGTGTAGCAAGCCTGAAGGAGTTGGAAATGGTGCCCCAGAAACCTCACGGTGGCCTGCAGTTTGGGAGGCAGACCCCTCATCGCCGTGAGATGCTCGTTGAGTCACTTTCCTTCTCGGCGTGGCCTGGTTTGTGGGGGGCAGTGCCCACTTGGGTATAGTTTCTGGACAGAGGACTGGAAGGAGGGTGCTGCCCAGCATAAAGCTCTGGATTACAGGCGTCTACAGAGCTGCTGGGTCTCCAGAGGTATTTTCAACAAATGACAACGAAGTCAAAGTGACCCTGGGAACCAGCGCAAATATGGACACTGGGTGACAGGAACAATGACTCGTAGTTGGAGGGACTCTTAGAGATACACAGGATAGGAGACTATGGAGTCATGCAGTGAATTAGTGACAGAGCGGGGACTCGAACCAGGACCTCCTGCCTCCTAGCCCAGAACCCTGTGCCCGACAGGGTACTTCCCTGTGGGCATTAGACCCCTTGCTTACGCCCAAGTAGCCTTGCACGGGCCGTGTCTGCTGTGAGCCGCTGTTCCAGATGGAGAGAGTGTCCGTGTGGCGGCCGCCTGCTGGGCAGAGGGGCACCCTTGACAGGCGGCTGCTCAAACCCAGCCCATCACCAGCTCACTGCCAGGCTCCCGCCTGTGCGGGCCATTACCGCCGCCTGTAATGGAATCGGCTGCCCTGGTTAAGTGTTCACATTAAATTAATGCCTCCTCCGTGGAGACAATCAGTTGGCATTTAATTTGTGTTTCCTTCTGAGCAGGAGAGTACAGCCGGGCAGCCGGGCCTCTCATGGGCACGCCTGCCAGGCGTCCCTTCGCTGGGATCAGCGGCCCAGTGCAGATGGGAGCCACAGGGAGGAGGCGGGTGAGTGTGGCAAGGCAGCGCTGGCAGGTACCGGGAGAGCGTGGCGGGCCTCCCTGCTCAACGGCTGAGGGACCCAGCCCTCCTTTTACTGGAGAGGGAAGGTCCAGTGAAACCAGAGGCGAGAACGAGGTCAGGAGATGGGTACGCCACGTGCTTTGGGGTTCTCCCGGCCCCACCCACTCCGACTGCCCTTTTCACTCATCTCAATGCTTTTCTGCCACAAACCTGAATCGTGTGTGATATTAGACCAGGGAGGTGGTGTGGAAAGAGGAAGTTGACTCAGTTGTGATTTTTCAGCCCTCTAGGGGGCTCTGCAGAAGCTAAGGGGGTGGGGGCCCTGGTTTTCGCACACAGCTCCGGCCCCACCACCAAGTGCCCACTCTGATCTGTTAACCCACTGGCCTCTTCGCAACCGCACTGAAGGGAGGGCTCGCTAGTCCGCATCTGTGCCAGCATTTCCCCTCCATTTCAGCTTAGTCTGAAGAGGAACCTGCCAGTCAGGGCATGGGCTGGGCCCCGGCTTGGCAGCAAGGGGCGGGGAAGGGGAGAGGTGCCTCCGGGTATCTGTGGGTGGGCTCACAGAAAACTGGGGGCAGTGTACACAGCCCAGGGGACAGGCAGCAGAATGACCCCAGCACACCCTGGCCGTCCCCTGGCAGCCTACCCCCAGCTGTGCTGCAGTGGGGTGAGCCCCCCGTGGCCCCGTGGAAATCCCTCTCCACCCGCCTGCTCTCCGCCAGAGGGCCAGGCCCAGGCTTGGCCCAGAGTGCAGGTTTCTGCCGGTGGCTCCTGGCCCAGCCTTACCTGAGCTTCCTTCCCATCACCTGAGCCGGCCTGGGCGTGCCGCCCTCACCTTTCCTGGGAAAGGTGTGGACCGTTCCTGCCGTGGCCTCCCAGCTCTCTGAGGTCTGGCTGCTGGAGCCAGCGTGCGGTTCTACAGTTCAAAGTGAGTGCCGAGCGTTCTGTCTGCTGTGTGCTGGGGCGGGGCTGGGTGTTTTCGCCCACACCTCCCACCTCGTGGGGTTCTCACCACCACCACCCTCATTAGCTCCCCATCTCACAGATGAGGAAACTGAGGCTCAGAGAGGGTAATTGACTTGCCCAAGCTCACACAGCTGGGAAGTGGTTAGATGAACCCAGCGTCTTGCCAGCCAGGAATCTCCAGGACTTTCTCCCCAGAAGCCCCAAGGCTGTCCCTGGAACCTGAATCCTTTTGCTGGAGTGGCCCGCACTTTCCTCTGGAGCTGGAGCCCCAGAGCCTCTTTCTCTGATCGCAGAGGAAGTGAAAAATCTGTGAGTCAGTCCCTCTGCCAGTGACTTCAGCTTGGCTTCCCTCCCCGCAGTAAGCAGGCTTTGTCAGCCCCTTTCCTGTGGGGCGTGTGTCATCTCGGGCTGATGGGGGAGGCGGACGCTGGCCGAGTGTTGGGAGTCGGGCTGACTTTGAAGCTGCCCGTCCCCTCCCTGCAGCCCCCTCCCTGCAGCCGCGGGCTGAGACTTCTCGTCCACCACGTGATCCAGCGGTGGCTCCTGGAGACCACGTCTGGCTGGGGGTGGGTGCGGCCCCTCCTCCTGGCCCCTGGCCTCACACGTGCGCTCCTTCTGCTAAGATGGTTGCTCAGGCCACAGAGCTCAGTGGCAGTGGAGTCTGGGGAGTCAGTTCCCCTCCCTGCCCTCATTGTCTGGCATCCCTGCATCCCCTCCTTGGCTGGAGGGCTGTGGGAAGTGGGAGAGGGAAGCTTTCTCCCCCTGCCTGCTTCCTGCCCTGGCTGTCTCTCCCCCTGGCCTGGCCTGGCCTCTCCCTGGAGAGGCTCTGGAGCCAGCCAAGTGGACGAGCAGACGGAGCTGAGTGGAGAGCTGGTGCTGGGAACTGGGCTCCTGGAAGTCCCCAGGCTGGGGGTGGGGGGTGCAGGCAGGGGATGATCCTTCCAGGCAGGAAGGGCCTTGGGTGGGGAAGGGGTGAGCAGGAGGGCTGCGGAGTGGTTACAATGCAGATTCATTCATGCGTTCAGCAAGTGCGGGCAGCAACAGTGTGACTCCTCACCGAGTGCAGGAGGGTTGTAGGTGCAGGGAGGTGCGCGGCAGTGGGCACAGGGACGGCGATCACCGGCAGCTCTCTGGACTGGTGCAAGGGCCCGACCCCGGCTTCAGACCCCTCTCCTCTAGTGGCTTGTTTGATGGCGCCCGTCCTCTGTGCCTCTTTCCCACCCTAGAACAGGCATCTCACCCCTGTCTCCTCTATGCGCCGACAGGCCAGGACGCAGGGTGCCTGAGACCTCCTGAGCTGGGTGCCGGCCGCCGGCCCACACAGCCACATTCCCGATTTGTGGGCCCCGTGGTCCGAGCCCCGGCTTGTCCTTGCGTTGACCCAGAGGCCCTCCCGCACTGCCTTGTCCAGCACCCGCCCCCGTGTGTGGATCACACCCCAGTGGCACCCCCCAAGGGTTTCTGGGGAGGCTGTTGTTCCCAGCCCTTCTGGTATGTCCCTTCCTCCCTGGGACCCTGATTTCACATTCAGGGAGTGTGGGAGTGGAATGGTTTTCCCAGAGTGTCCCTGGGATATGGTGGGCCACGATCCGTCTCCCTGCCCTCCTGCTCCTCCCTCCCCCGGAACCCTGGCTGAGGCCGCGGGGCGGAGGGCACCCTGCCTCCCACTCTGTGTGACCCTGGGCCTCGGTGTCCTTATCTGTACACTCAGAGGTTTGGACGAGGTGAGCCCTGGTGCCCTCAGCCTTCCCTTCGGGAGATTCTCTGAGTATCGGTTTTCTCCTGTGAAGTAGAAACAGCCCCACCTTCCTGGCTGTGAGATCTTGGCTAGTGGTTTTGGACTTGAGCTTTATCAGTAATGTGGCTGTACCTAAAGGTTACTGTGCAACCCACTGAAATGAGGTTATGCACGTAAAGCCCCTCGGAACGGTGCCCGGCACATCGGAAGCACTCAGACCATGTCAGATGGGCCATTAGTATTATCGCCGTCCTCCTCCTCCCCGTCCTCCTCCTTGCCGTCCTCCTCCTTGCCGTCGTTATCTTCCCTGCCTGCTTCGGAGGCCACTCTCGGCATCGTGCACTGAGAGTGATCGGAGGACCTGGCACACGTGAGGTTTGTAGGGCGTTTGCCCGCAGGCGGGTGGAGAGGGAAAGGATCTGGGGCACAGCAGACCTGGGGCCGGGGCCTGAGCACCCGTTGGAGGTGGGGAAGGTGGAGGGTGGTCCGTCACTGTCTCTGGCACCGTGGCTGGTGCTTGGGGTGAGAGTTGTGCGTGGTTTGATACCACCGTCGAGCCGCCTGGGGAGGGTGGGGTTCCGAGGCCCGGCTGCCTCCAGCAGGGGCTTGGAGCTCGGGGGGGGGGGGGGCAACTCATGGAAGTGGCTTTGGGGGCTCAGGGAGCGGGTGGCCTTTGAGAGTGGCCTGGGCGGATGCGTAGGATTCCAGAAGGCTGTGAAGGAGGGAGGGACAGGGAAATCGAGTTGCCTCGGAGTCTCTGTTTCCTCATCTGCCGAGTGGGGACAGTTCCTAGTGGTGCGGTTCAGTGATGCATTTTATGTGTGTATGAGTGCCTAACGTGGTGAACACAACCCAGAAGGTGACCAGTACGTGTGCCCCCCTCGCCTTTCTCTTATGCGACACTTTAAGAAGAATTTGGAAGTTTTATGAGCCGTCGGCTTGGTGTGGGCAGAGGCGGCTCTGAGAGATTCGGACAGCCTTGGCCCTGGCTTGAGCTGTCTCTGTGCCCTGGGCCTTCATTTTCCTCCCTGTACAATAGGGAAGGGTCCTTCTGTGTGACCCCTTCGCTGCGTGGTGGGGTCAGTGAACTTCAAAGGACGTGACAACCACCAGCCCTGACCCAGAGTAGGTGTGTCCCCTTTTTAGTGTCCGCCAGGCTCCTCCCTGGCCTTCCCTCTGTCCCTCGTTGCTCTCGCCATCCCTCTGCCTGAAACAGCCTTCCCGCCGAAACCCTACTCCTGGAGGCTGACCCAGGTCCTGGGAGGAGACAGTGCCTGGGAAGCAGGTGTTGAAATTTCATAGCCCACAACTTGGCGGACCAGTTCTCCGTGGAGCTGGGAGCTCCCTCCTCTGGGCTGAGTCGCAGTGAATGTGGGGTGTCTGGGGCAACTTAAGAAGCACTTCCCCTGTCGTCATCCTCTCACCCCGCCAGCCGGTGCAGCTGAAGGGCAAAGCTTTTCTGCACAGTCAACACCGGAGCTGGCAGAGCCAGGCCCCTCCGCGCCGTTGGGAGGCTTGTCAGCGCGGGCAGCGGACTCAGTCTGCCAGGCCAGCTGCTACCTACATGCTGGGGTCAGTGTTCTGCCTTCTGAGACCAGGAGTGCCGGCTGCCCACCCAGCTCGGCTCTGGACACAAAAGGCCCATGAAATAACTTGTGCAAGCTCATCTGCTGGGGTGCAGCTTAGAATCGCTGGCGAGGTGTGGGGCCACTCAGGGTGCCATCTGCGGGGGATCCCGCTCCTTAGAAATGCAGTGTGTCCACCCCACCCCGGCCCTGCTGGATTCAGGGCTGCATCCGAGCAAGACCCCTGGGTTATCCCCATGCTTGTCGCAGGTTTAGCAGGGGCCTGGCTTCAGTCCCAGTCATGCTTACTAGCTGAGTAAGCTTAGACCAGTTACCTCACCTCTCTGAACCTCAGCTCTCTCCTCTGCAAGAGGCCTCTGGGGGAAAATTCTTTACCCGTGAGGGTTAATAGTCCACGTGAAAGCTGATGAGATGTGTGTACAAGGCACTGAGCCCAGGGCATGCGTGGCACCCGGGTGTGCTCACTGGTCAGTGGCTGCTCCTACAGCTGCGGTTGTATCTGGAGATCCAAAGACGCAGCTCGGGTTGTCCCTCTCGGTTGACTTGGGGCAAGTCGTTCTCTTTCTCTGGGCCTTATTTTCCTCATCTGTACAATGGGTCTGTTGACCCCTGCCCCGCCTTCCTCCTGAGGAGGTTGCTGGAAGGACAAGTGAGAGGGGGCTGGGCCTCATCCTCAGGAGCCTGGGAATGGGTGTGTGTGTGTGGGTGGGAGGGGGGGGTGGCTGAGATGCCCCTGGGCGCCCAAGTCCTCATCCCTCGCTGCCCCCTTCTGTGAAAGCAGTGGTGAGGCAGGCCCTTTCTCGCACCCCCTCGCTGGGTGGACTAGGAATCAAGTTCTCTGCCCTCACTCAGAGCAGCATGGCCAGGAGAGTGACTCACTGTGGGACCTGCATTCTGGCATTGGCTTCTCTTGAGGGAAGTCCTGGGTGCCCCTTGCTGCTGGGTGGGGGTGAGGGTAGCTTGTGAAGGTCCCCCACCTGGGATTTCTGTCCCCCGCATTGGGCCCAGGAATGACCTCCTGGCCTGGCCTTTGCCATACTAGGGGACCTTGCAGATTCCTGGCACACTGTGGGCCTTGGTTTTCCTGTTTTTACAGTGAGTGTATTCAGTGAGTTGTCCGGCCTGCGATGGACCCTCCGTAGCTTCCTCTGTGTCCTTCATCCCTGGCAGGAGCACCCCCCCCACCCCCAAGCCCCACTGCCCTCTAGGTTTGGGACCCTGTGGCCCACAGCGGATCAAGGCTTGCTGCCAGTGTTGGGGGCTGGTAAAGGGAACAGGAGAGAGGCGAATCTGTGCGTGTGTGTGTGCGCGCGTGAGCCATCCGGGAGCCCTGGCCAGGCCCGTCTCATCTTGTGTGGGAGAGTGGAGGAATTTTCCTCTGTGTGTGCAAACAGTATCTGTTTTCTTGTTTCCAAAAGCTGGTGACGTAACCCACTCTTTATCCATTCCTCCCCTCTGGCCTATTTTTAGCTGGCCCCGACAGCATCCTAAAAGGCCTCCAGACCTGACTGCTCTGAGGCCATGTAGGGAGGCGGCAGTGGGGTGAGGAAGGCGAGAAGCTAGTCTGTCTGTCCCAGGATGGAGAGGGGGAAGGAACCTGCCCCAGCTTCCTCTGTGGACGGGGAGGGGCCTGGGCGTGGAGCCCGTTCAGTCTCCAATGGGGCCTGGTCCACGAGGACCCCAGTGGGGTGGCAGCCACTCAATCTGGAGCCTTTGGCCCCGGTTGGAGTCCTGGCCCCACCTGTCCTCACCCTGACCTTGGGCCCCTGCCTCTTTGCCTCGCTTTCTTTACCTGTAACCTGGGGCTGATGGAGGCACCTGTGCTGGAGGGTTGTTCTGAGGATCGAATTAGGTCATGCAGGTGGGTTCCTGGTACAAAGTAAACACTCAGTTAAGGTGAGCTGGAGTTGTTAGGGTGATGATATGACCATCTCATCCAGCCTCCAGTGATTGCCGGGGGCACCGTTTGCCCTGGCGTGCCTTCTCCTCCCTATCGCCTCCTGTCCCGCCTCAGCCAGCGTGTGCACGCATGGATAACATGTGTAGAGCCCCTGGAACAGGGCCCAGCGTGAAATAAGTGCTGAATAAGTGCTGAATAAGTATATTCACTATATTATTAAATATAATAAAACAAATATTATATTTTTTGTTTTAATGTAACGAGGCAGACTTGGGTATGAAGTCCAGCCCGACTCACTAACTAGCTGTGTGTCTTTGGGCAGGATGTTTAACCTCTCTGAGCCTCCAGGTCCTCACCTGTAGGATAGGGATGCTAATAGCTATGTAGGAGCTGTCTTCACTGGTTAGTGCAGGTTGCAGGACCACAGACTCTGAGAGTGCAATAATTAGCGCAGTGAAAGTGTGTTCCTTGGTGTAAAGACTGGCCTGAGTGTGGTGCTGGCTGCAGCCTGGCTCCTGAGGGCCGGCCTTGAAACTGCGTCTTGCAGCAACAGCAGGAGCAGCGGCATCGGTGCAGCACTATATGGTTTGCTTGGAGGGGGAGTGGCGGTCTCTCCCACCCTCGTCTCCCCATGGTGCTGTGCTCATGCATGGAGCGTGTGCTCGGCAGTGTCCACCTGGACACTGTGTCCACCTGGCTGTCCCTGCCCCACCTTCACCACGCCTAGACTGGGAGCTCCTGGAGGGCACGCAGGGATGGATGCTCTGCTGTGCCTTCCTTGCCCAGCCCAGGGTGGCTGCCTGTCCTGTGTCTGAGGACTGGCGTGGGAGGCCCCCTCTGACCGCCTGTCCTTCTTGGCTCTTACAGATGGGAGGAGGAACTTGCCAAGAACATGAACCTGCAGACCATGGTGGACACGCTAAAGGAGGTGAGAGCACTCAGAGGTCCTGATCGGGGGAGGCTTTTGGGAGGACCATGTGGCCAGGGGACGCGGTCTCCAGAGGGCACAGCCCCTACTCTGTGTTACCTCCTGCTGCCTCAGTCTCCTTGATGGAGCCAAGAGGCCTCTTCTGCATCCCCTGCTGTAGCGCTGGGAAGGAGCCAGCACAGTGTTGCAGAAAAGCTCAGGCACAGGAGTTGGGAAGCCCGAGTCCCAGTTCTGGTGCTCTCCCGGCTCGAGGGGTGACCTTGGGCTAGTGACTCTCCTCTCCTGCCTCTTCTCCCCACCTGAGGCTTGGACTGGGTGGTGTCTCAGCGCCCCTCCTCCAGCTTGCAGCATCTAACTAGGTGCCAAATGCCTTGGAGAGGCTGGTGGCATGTCACTGGGTGGGCTCTGAGCCCTAGCAGGTTCTCCATGGTGGCCCAGGGGTCCTTCCTTGCTATTCTGGCCCAGTAGCTCTGTGCTCTGGGCCCTGCACTCATCTGCTTGCTGAGTACCCCAGGCCACAAGCTTCCCCTTCTTGGCTTCTCTTTTCCTCTCAGTCAAATGGGTACATGGATAGTGACCCCACGAGAAGGCATGGAATGCTCTTTCAAATACTTTTAAAATCACTTTCTGATATTTAAAACATTTGTCTTTGAGAAAGTTAGACATTAAAATATCAATACGTAGAAGGGAGGGGATGAACGTTTCCCCATTTTTATCACAAAAGCGCTTTTTACTTTACAAACATAACATGTTCATGCTCAAATATTTGGAAAGTTGAGAAATGCTTAGAGAGTCAAATAAAACTTCTCTCCAGTTCGGCCTCTCGGCTGTTGACGTACTGGTGTGCGCCCTCTCGGTCTTTTCTGTGCAAATGCACACATATTCTGGGTGTGTATGTTTGGGTAGGTTGACACACCTGGCCTTGCCGTGTGGGAGAACCCGGCATGGTCAAATATTGGCAGTTTCCCACAAACTGACCCAGTATTTTAACCTATCGGGACCGCTTGTTGCAGTCACCTGCTTTCTCTCGGACTATCTGCCATGGGTGTTTCCACACCGTTAATATTCCTTTGAGAAGAAGTGTTTTAAGCTGAGGGGCAGAAAGCCAGGCTAGGTGAGGTCTTCGGTGCACCCCGTCCCCAGCCATCAGGCCCCCGGCTTAGTTGGACCCAGGGTCCAGGTCCTCCTGCCCCTCAGGTGCCCCGCCCGCTAAACCCTCCTGGTCTCCGCCCCCCACAGGCAGCACAGGAGGCGGAAGCCATCCAGGAGGAGATGAACGAGACGATCGAGAGGCTGAAGGCCGAGCTGGTGGTGTTTAAGGGGCTCATGAGTGATGTAAGTGCCACTGGCCGCTGCCCCCTGGTGTCGTGACCTCCCCTCACTCCCATCATGCAAAATGCTTCATTCACTCCGAGGCTCCAGAGCTCGGCTTCTAGTTAGAGTCCTGGCTGGCTGTGTTTGACTGTGAGGATGACCGATGCATCGGAGACCAGGCACCCTCCTCCCGCCCCCTCCCACTCCCGCTTCCCTTGGTCTGAGTAGAGATGCATTAATCTGCTGCTTAACCCATCCCGCCCTGCTCGGGCTCCTCTGAGGGTCTGTGTGTGTTGGCTCCGGCTCCTCCCCAGCTCGCCGTGACGCGGCGGGTGGTGGCCGTGGGGCCTCGGTGTCTGGGCACGGGTTGAGGGAGGCCCTGGGCAGCCTGAGAGGCCGCCTAGGCTGGTGACCTTCCGCAGGGTTGCTTTGTAAAGTCAGGGAGGCCACTGTATGTGTCCTTTGGATGGCGATCAGAGCCCTTCTGGGTAACTGTGGGTGAGGGGAGCTGTTGGCCCCCAAGGTCTCCTTCCTGCTGGGGACCGGGGTTTCCTGCCACATTCAAGCAGCGGACATTATGTAGGGAGAGACTCCAGAAAGGAGAAGGAGCCTGACCAAGGGAGGCCCAACGTGGTGTGGCTTCTGGTCCTGGGGGGGCATGAAGCTGGGTGTGGATGGAGAACCACCCCCCCGGGGCTCCAGGTGGAGACCATTTGGCTCATCCTCACCAGGGTCCGGGGGAAGCCCCCTGTCCTGGGCAGACCTGTGCTGTCAGCCACGGGAAGGATCTTTAAGAGAGAGAGCCGCCTTGGCAGGCACCTCTGGGTGGGGGACAGGTGGGGTGCGTCGGGAGGAAAAGAAGGGAAGTCTTTCACCGGTGGGAGCTGCCTTTGTTTTTCCTTTGCTCTAACAAAATACACACTGACACTGTGTCTGCTGAGAGGATGCCTTCCAGCCCCAGGGAGACCAGCACACGTGGTCTCACATTGTCCACTCGGCGCCAGAGCCTTCGGCTCCCACGGCCCCCCCACCCCCAGCCCCAGCCAAGCAGTGCTGGCCCGGCCCTTCATGCCCAGGACAAGCTCAAGGCCCCTCTTGGACTTCGGCGCCTCCCCCCCAGCACTAGGCTCTCCCGCCCCTCTCTGCCCATCAGGGGCCTGGGAGCAGTGCCCCCACCCCTGCTCGCTCCACCCCTCGCTCACGTAACCCCTGCTGTCCTCCCTGCAGCCCATGACAGACCTGGACACAAAGATCCAAGAAAAGGCCATGAAGGTGGACATGGACATCTGCCGCCGAATCGATATCACGGCCAAGCTGTGCGATGTCGCACAGCAGCGGAACTCGGAAGACGTGTCCAAGATCTTCCAGGTGACTAGGGCCGCCCCGCTCACCAGCCGCCACTCCCACCCGGCACTGCAACCCTCCCAGAGAGCCCCGGCCTCTGCCCTTGCCTGGCCGACCCATTCCCCTCACACCCCACCCACGCCCGTCCCCAGAGTTAGCCTGGCCTCCCCAGGAGAACGCAGAATCAAGGACTCTAGACTCCCAGGCTGGCCCGACTCCATCATCAAGGCTGACGGCTTCATCCTGTGGCTGAGGAGACGGCTCACCTGGGGGGTGACGTGACAGGCTCCAGGAAGGAAGTGGCAGACCTGGGACTAGAACTCGGGTCTCCTGACCCTGCAGGGCTTTGTCCACCTGCCCACGCTGGGTTCACTGTCTGGCTTCCGGCCCCTTCCTCGGGGTGCCAGAACTGGGTGCCGTCGAGGAGCCCTGGCCAGGCTGCGGGGGCATTGGTGAGCGGGCCTGAGCCCTGGCCGATGAGCCACAGAATTCCAGGCACGAGCTGTTGGCCTCGGACTGTCTTTCATTCCCGCTGGAGAGGCGCTCAGCCTCCACCCCGCCCCCTCAGTGAGCAGGTGTGTGTCCCGAGAAGAGGCGACGGGTTCGCTGGCAGCTGTCCACTGGGGAAGGTGTGGGGGCCGGCCCAGCCGGCTGCCCGAAGGGCACTTCTCTTGTGGTTTGGCTGTTGCTTGAGCGCAGGGCAGCATGGTGTGTTGTTGCTTTAAGTGTGTGTTTGGATATCACCAGGGGAGCTCTGGGCTTCCCTGGGCCCTCTGTGCACCTCTGGGCCTTCTCGCTGACCCTCTGCTGGAGAGCAGAGGGGCCCATTTCAGCCTTTCTTTGGTTTGCTCACGTCTTGTCTGCTTGAAGTGGAGGGAGCATGGTGAGCCCGGGGCCCCCACCTGCTGCCTTTGCATGGGAGCAGGGGGCCTCCTGGTGGCACGGAGCTACCTGCGCCTCCTTGGGGGCTTCTCTGGCCCTCTGGCTTCTCTGGTGAAGGGGTGAGCTGAGCCGGCCCAACCAGCAGGGCAGGGAGGGGTCCAGGCTGTCTGTGTCCTCCGTCCCGCACGTCTCCCTGCCTCACGCTTCCTGCTAACGCCGCCTGCTTAGTAGAGGACCTGTGCATCTCTCCCGGCGTGGCTGGCCCCAGCCACACTCCATCTGCCCCGTGGGATGCTCGCTCCCTTCCTAGCCTGCCCCGCCCCTCCATCCCGGCAGAGCTTCCTGGTCACCTTGCTCTCTTCCTTTCCGGCTCAGGTGGTCCCTAAAAAAAAGGAGCGTAAGGTGACTTCGGACGATGACATCTCAGAGCAGGACGGGGAGGTGAACCGGTTCCCAGATGAGGAGGTCGGCTCCATGAACATCACCGACGAGATGAAACGCATGTTTAACCAGCTGTGAGTGTCCCCACTGCCCCAGCTTCGAGCCCCTCTCTGCTCCCCCAGATTCCCGGGGCAGGGGCAGCAGATACCCAGGGCCTGGGCTGAAAGTCACCTGCAGGTGTGTTTTGTTGGACCAGCATAAGGAACGAGTTTGCATTCATTTGTGACATTTATACTTTGGGGAGCTCCCCGTTTTCAGGAAGGATCAAAAGGTGGGTAGTGGTGGTTGCATTTGGGTGAGGGCCTTGTCCAAGGCTGAGACCCACTCCTGTTAGATTTTCCTGGAGTGGGACGGCTGAGCTGAGCCGCACCCCGGGCCCACCACACTGGCTACGACGCATCCCCTTCTGCAGGACGCTTTACAAACATGACTTTACTGACTCCAGACAATGCACCCTAGGAGGTCGGGTCATCACTCCCCTTTTGTAGATGAGGGCACTGAGACTCAGCCGAAGCAGCCTGGCCCAGACCACTCCGCTAATACGCAGCAGAGCCGGGGTTCTGAGCCAAGCCCATCTGCCCGCGTTCTCTCACTGTGAGATACTGCCCAGGCTGAATGTGGCAGAATGTGGGCTGGGCATGGTTGGTGGTGGGTTGGAGCCAGCTTGTAGCAACTCATGGAAGCTGATGGTTGCATGTCTGCCTGCTCCAGCTTCAGTGATGGCACATTAGTAGCTTAAAGTTTGCCAGGTTGGAAATTGAGCAAATGCCACCTGTCAGGGCTGCGCTCTCTGCCCCTGCGGAGAGCTGGTTTACCCGGAGCTCACTGCATAGAGTCATCTGGGTCAGGGATGCTTTGTGGCCTTGGCCGCTCCAGGTCCATGTTCTCAACCCTGGTCCAGCTTTCACTCTAATCCATGTTGCACCCTAAAGTAGGGGAGGGGAAGAGGGGGAGGTGCCACTTTGGGCATTGGGCAACTTGTGTAAGGGCCTGGAGTCAAAGCGCAGGGCTGGGGCTGGGTGTCCAGGGTCCCCTTTCCCCCTGTTCCCATAACCAGCCCCTGCCTGCTCTCTCTGGAGGTGCAGTTGGACACCCAAGCCCTGAGAACTCAGCTTTTCCCCAGAGCTCCACTGCCCTCACCCAACTCATCACCTGCTCCAGCACCAGAGTCCCAGGCTGAGCGAGCTCTCTGCCCTGATGTCTCTCCCCTGAGGTCTTGGGTTTCTAACAGCAGGGGTGGGTTTGCAATCTTGGCTCAGATGGCTGGCACCAAACCTCCTGGACCCCCTCCGAGAGGGCACCCTCCTCTTAGCATGTGCCTCTGGTATCAGAGTCCTTTCAAAAGTTAGGGGCATGGGACTCCCCTAAGACTTCCTGTAAAGCTCTAGGGCTGGCTTAGCTTTACAGACTCCAAACGTCATTTTGCCCAGCCCCTTCCTATACTGATGCGGAAACTGAGGCTCAGAGAGGGACATGCGAGGACCCGGGATGGAGTCTGACCCCCATTGTCAGTCCAGTGCTTTGTCCCCAGCCACCTGTCTTCATGCTCGGCCCTCTCTGCGGCACCATCCCTGCCCCTTTGCAGCTGAGCCAGGCCACTCGGGAAGGAAGGCAGGACTGGGGACCGGCGGGGCTGCTCTTGCCCACACTCCCCTGTACATGCGGCTCCCCTGAAACAGGGCCCAGATGGGGCTGTGTCTTGGGGACTGCTGTTTGAAGGTGACAGGGAGACTCCCAGACTCTTGATTCCTCTTTGACATCACCCCTGAGAATCTCCCATTCTCATCTTTCGCTGACGTGAAGGGCTTTGGGGGAGAACCCTTGGCTGGTTCTCTGAATGTTGCTCTGGGCATTCCTCAGCTTCGTTGGAGGCGGCAGGATCGTAGGCCCCCACAGACCCAGAGTGGGACCGTTTGGTTGAATGAAAAGGCCCCTCTGAGGAAATCATTGTCCTCATTTTCATAAAGTCACCAGGAAATCATTAGGCTGCCCAGGATGGATGAGCCGAAAGGGGCAGGCCCAAGGGCTAAGGGGTCAGGGCGGCGGGGGGGGGGGGGGGGTGCTCCATGGACCAAGCTGTGCGTAAGCAACTAGATTGATCTGGTGGTGAAGTTGCCTAAGTTTTAAAAAAGTCCTCTGGTCACCCCTCCACCCTCGCAGTTCTCTGCCCTCTCTCCTGCTGACCCCACCCTGGGTGGGGCCAGGCCCCTCCCGCTGACAACACAGCATACTGAGACCCAAGCGGAGACTGCCCCAGGCCAGTTCCACTAAGTCTTTGAATAATGCACCCGAGTCAGGGCTGTTTTGTTTTGATCCACATCAGTTGCTTGGGCCCCGGGCCAAGGAGAAGGGGAGGAATTTGCTACTTTCTCTGTACTGTGGCCAGCCCTCCTCCTTCGCCCTGCCCTCCAGATCTGTTACGGGGTGGGGTCGCCTCTTTGCAGCCCTTTCTCTGGTCCATCTTCCTGTCTTTTCTGGCTTCCTGGTCCTCAGCCTGAGGTTTCCTTCAGATCCCAGATGCTGGGAAGGAAGTGAAGTCAGCAGTTGAGTATGTGATGTGGTGCTCCTGGACCCGGGGGACTTGTCTGAAGCCAGTCCAGCCTCGGGGCTCTCGGCCCTGCAGCCCCGGCCCCAGCTCTGCTCTCTGGGCTCACAGAGCCACCTAGAGGCCCTGGTGTTTTGGAGACAAACCTGGCTCCAGGGGCTGCCCTAGGCAGCTTTTTACTAGAAATTCTTTCTTCTTGGGCCCTGCCCAATAGCCCCCTATTGGGGGGTTGGGAGAATCCAGGAAGGGGGTGAGGGAGGGAGTGTAGGCAGTGGGGAGAGCCCTGCCACGGGAATCCGGACACTTGGGACCCACTTCCGTTTCCGCTGATTCACCGGGTCAAGTGATTTAACTCTGCTCGTATCAGCTTTCTCCTCTGACTTGTGGGAGTGTTGGGCTGAATGATTGCTTAAGGCCCCCCCACTGGGCCTCCCTGCCTGCCCGCCCCCGCCCCAGCCCCAGCAGGGGTAACTGTGCATTTCCAGAAGCCCCTCAGGCCCAGGCAAACCTGTATGGCCTGCCCAGCACCTACCTACTTCCTGTTCTAGTGACTAGGGCAGCCCTGAAGTCACCCAGGCTTTGAATTCAGATCTGATTTTCAGCAAGTATGATTCTAGAAGTTTTCCAAATTCCTTTGGGTCTCAGTTTCCTCCTCTGTAAAATGGGAACAATACTACCAACCGTCCCAAGCTGCAGAGATTATATAAATCTCGTAAAAAGTGGGGGCTCCAGAAATGAGCTGCTCAGTGATTCACGAGATTGGACTTGGGAGGAAAAACGCCTTTCGTCTCTGTTGATTTTAAAGCCTGGCACCTTAAAAACATGCATTTTGAATTGTATAAAGAGTACCGAAAACTTTCTGCATTTTAAAGAGTTTTCCGTGGGTAAGGCCTGTCTGTCTGCCACCACTCTTGCCTTTTTGGAGGGCTGCCTTGTAGGAACGGACCCACTGGGGCAGGGCCCCTGTTCTCTCTCCTCCTGGTCCCTGTTCAGCCATGCTCTCCCGTGTCACCCCCACAGGCGGGAGACTTTTGACTTTGATGACGACTGTGACAGCCTGACGTGGGAAGAGAACGAAGACACACTCCTACTCTGGGAAGACTTCACCAACTGCAACCCGTCCATCGACCTGCAGGGCGAGGTGAGCCCTGGGCCTGGCTTCCCGAAAGGCCAGGACCTGGAGACTGGGGGCGGGTGGGGGCTACCTCCTGTCAAAGGCCCCTCTTCCCTATTCTCCCCTGCAGCCCCCACCACCCAGTTAAATTGCCCCCTCTGTTCTGTTTCCCTAGCAAGAGGAAAACTTGGGCAACTTGATCCATGAGACGGAATCCTTCTTCAAGACAAGAGACAAGGAGTACCAGGAAACGATAGGCCAGATAGAGGTGAGGGCTCGGGCTGTGCAGTCCCCCGGTGCAGCTGACTGAGGTCACATGAGTGAGACCCCTGGTGGCTAAGTGGTGGCCACATGGGCAGGGACAGGTGGCCTGGGACAGCCACAGGCTCCGGAGTCAGAAGGCCTGCCAATTCCCTGCCTGGTGCTGGGAAAGCCACACCCCTCTTAGGACCTCAGTTTCCTAATCTGTAAAATGGGGGTGGTGATCCTCATCTCCCCCAGAGAGGTTGTTTTAAAGTTATTCCGCTGAGGTGGTGATCCCAAAATAAGGAGAGCTGACATTTGGGTGACATCACGTGACACTAGGCACTGAGTGAGCCGTTTTCAAGTATACCCTCCCTGGTCTCCCCACACCCTAGTATGGACCTGGAGGTACTCAGGTGCTCCGTGCAGTGGGTGCTGAGCACCCTGTCTAACAGAGGGGGATATGAGGCTAAAAGAGACCAAATGACTCGCCCAAGGCCTCCAGCCAGCAAACAGCCCTCAAGCCCGGCCCACTCTGCCCAAGAGCCCGTGCACTTGGTCATGTCTCTTGGTGAGAGTCATTGCTGTCGTCATGCTGGAGAAAGAAGAGCTCCGTTCTTGGGGTTGTGTCGCTTGGTAGAGGAGGGGGCAGAGATGTGAGGGACCTGAGGGCTCTTCCGATCAAGCCCACAGGAAGGAGAGTAGGGATGCTGGGCGGAGTGGGGCTGGCAGGACCTGGAGGGGCTCATGAGGGAGGGGCGCCCCCCTGGTTGCTAAGCAGCCATTCCCTTTTCACCAGAAGCAGTTCTAGGTGACCAGCAGGCAGAGAGCAGAGGCTGGGGAGGGCCCTGAGGGCACGGTGTCCGGGGTGTCTGCGATGGCACCCCCTCTTGGGTGGTGCGGAGCGCACTGCCGAGGGTTTTGCTCTGAGGATGACTCGGCCTCACCTGTGTCCCACGCTGGTTCCTCTCAGCTGGAGCTGGCCACAGCCAAGAGTGACATGAACCGCCACCTGCACGAGTACATGGAGATGTGCAGCATGAAGCGGGGCCTGGACGTGCAGATGGAGACCTGCCGCCGGCTCATCAAAGGCTCCGCAGACAGGTGCCCGCCCCGCCCTCCCTGGGGGCCAGCCGTTGGGTTCTTGGGGGCACTTTGCGGGGCTGCAGCTTACAAGTCTGGCCTGTCTCATCTGCCCCCCCCCCACATGTCTGTCCCTCCCTCCCTCCCTCCCTCCCTCCACCCAATGCATATTGTAGTCACTCACCCACTCTGCGCTAGATGAGTGACCTGTCTAATCTCACATAACTCCCTGCCCCCACTTACTCAGCCGCTACTTGTCAGAGGCCTACCCTGCCCAAGGCCGTAGGGTCACAGTGGTGAACACGGCAGTCCCAGCCCCTGCCCCCGTGAGGTTTGCACCCCACTTTCTACTGAACTGGGGAGTGGGGAGAGGCGGGGCACTCCTCTCTGCCACCACCGACGGGGCTCCCATTTGTCCTTAGGAGGCAATTTCATGTCCGTTCCCACATTCCAACCCAGGGCCAGGTGGGTCGGGCCCCTTGTATTTGCTGGGGGACACGCAACTCAGACAGAGCCCCTGCCTTTGAGGAACACACAGCCTCTTGGGGAGACGGCCTCGCTGATGATAAAACGGGATCAATACACTAAAATGCTTGGCACGAAGTACAGATGAATGTTCCTTGTAATTGTCTCTCTTATCATGACCATATTCCTGCAGGCTGTGGCCCAGGCTGTAAAAGAGGGAGGGGCAGCTCTGCGGGCGGCTGCGTGTGGGGCCCCGGGCGCAGCCTGCCCTGCCTCTAGCTCGCTGAATCCCCCCGAAACCACTGTCCGGTATCTCCATGGTTCAGGCGGAGGAGCGGAAGCTTCGGGGAGTTACTGAGTTTGCCGAGGCACCCCAGCTTATCAGTGACAAAGCCAAAATTTGAACCCAGTGCTATTAACCACTGTCCCGTACAGCCTCCCTTTAGTGCTGAGTTCGTTGGGATTTAGTGAGCACCTACTATGTGGCCAGACCTGTGTTAGCTGGTTTGAGGGTAAGAACGGAGCTTGATCTATGGTCTCTGCTCCCAAAGGGGCTTCCAGCCCCCAGAGCAACTAGAGGCTGGTACAGGAGGTCCCACAAGCTCTGGAGAGCCACGTCCAACTGTGAGCTTAGCAGAATCTAAGGAAAGCCGGGTCCCCCCTCTGAGGTTAGATTTTATAGGAGTGGCTGGCTGCTCAGCCCTTCCCGCTCCTTAAATCCCTTCAGGGGTCCTCCCACCGCCCTCTGACTGTCCCCCATTCTCTCGCGCCTTCTAGGAATTCACCGTCCCCCAGCTCCGTGGCCAGCAGCGACTCAGGAAGTACAGACGAGATCCAGGACGAGTTTGAGCGAGAGGCAGACGTGGAGCCCATGGTCAGCTGATGACCGAGTCCCCGGTGCCTGGTGGGCTTGGTGATGGGGCCTCTGCCCCCCTCCCCACGGAGCCAGGAAGGCTCCCCAGAGTGGGGCTCCAGTCCTCACCACACAGACTTTCTCTGCCCTCCCTTCTACGGAGGCCCCGAGGGACCGCTGCTTCCTTCCTCCTTCCCACCCATCAGCCCATGCCCCCTGTCCCCCCACCCCCCCACCCAAGGAATGGTGCTCTCAATTTCTATTCTCCGTGTTACAAATGCAGACTTTTGTCCAGGTGATGCAGTGTTAACCGTGCCTTCTCCCTTAAGCTGAGCCACTTTGAGCTCCAAAGAATTATTCCTAGCAGGTGTTTTTATACAAAACTTGAAGGTGAGGGCGGGGCCCCCGAGGGGTGTAGTGTGGTTTTCTATCTTTCCACCTGCTCCTCTGATTGGCCATGACCTCTGCCCTCCTCTGCTCTGCTGGCCAGCGCTCAGCGAGTTGGGCCTCTGGTGGTCCGCCTCCGCCCGGGACCGAGCTGTTTGCCTCTGTGAGCTCCCCTGGGTGGGGACCTCCCAAGGGTTTTTCCACTTATCAAAAGGAGAGAAGATGGGAGGAGGGAGGGAAGACAAAGTTTTATTTTCTTTTTGGATCGAGTGGCAAAGCGGAGGGACAAGGCACTGTGGGGGAAGGCGGAGCCTCACTGTGTTTCAACCACTATGCAAAAAACAACACACACACACACACACACAAAAGCAGCTTGCCTTATACACTGTGGAAGGCAGGCCCTCTCCCAGACTCATGATTTTCCTTTGGAGCTGGGAGGGAGGCCAAGGCTAGTGCGACGTCTCTCGCAGCCTCTGAAGGGGTTTGGTCAAGGTCAATAAGGAGGCCTGGGTCCCGTGAGGCCTTCGGCTGCCTGTTTGCGTTCTTGGGACCTCTGTGGGTTTGGAGGGCCTTTTACTGCCCTGTGACTTGATGTTTTCCCTCTCCTTCCAGCCAACTCTATGGCATTCTAGGTCTTCAGTTTCTCTGTGAGAAAGTTTTAGGGGAGCCAGGCCTGCTGTGGCCCTTCCTCCGTGGAGCCCTGTTGGGCCCACCTGCCGCCACCTCGCTTTTCCATGGGCCTCGGTCGCCCACTGTTTGGCCACTGGCCTGCACTGGACAGGGACAAGGGGTGGGTGATGAGGGCTGCTGGCAGAGTGGAGGTGGCGGGAGTTGGCAAAAGAGTGAGAACCATCCTTGCTGGACAGATGTGAGCTTCTTTGTCCCCTTCTCTTGACTGACCAGCTGGGGAGTTAATTGAGCCAGTCCTCCCCAAGACCCGAGTGGACCTTTGTTGAAGAGCCCTGTGTTAAGGCCACCTGCCAGATCTTGGCTTGGAGCCAGCTGACCAGGTTTTGCTTTTTACCAAAAAATAAAAATAAAAAAAAAATCTTTTGTACCCACCCACTCCTGTGGGTCTGATTTCCAATTTTTGCTTTTGTTGGCCCGATAGCTCCCCCTGGAGGTCAAAGGAGCACACTGTGCCCCAGGGCCAGAACCCCTTACCACCCATCGCTTCTGTCTAGAGGCAGAGGCCCGGTTCTCCCTCTGGGTGGGTTCCGGCCCTGGCCTTTCCTCCCCAGGGTACCAACCGCCTTTAAGGGCCTTCTTTCTCCTCCATTTCCCGCACCTGTTTTGCAATCTTAAAACTATTGTACATAATATTCACAGAATATATATTATATATGTAGAGAGAGAGAAGAGAGTGTGTTAGTGAGGGTGTGTTATTTTTATTTATCAGCATTTGGCAGCCTCTATCTTTTTTCCTAACTTTTCCTTTTTGTTGTCATTGGGGCAACACTGGACTGTTGCCTGTGGCAGTCTGGCCGTCCCGGGCCAGCGCCTCTCATTCGCCCCACACACAGTCCTGGTAGGTACACGGAGGGCCTTTGGTACCAGGGGAGAGACGGCCCCTCCCCCCCTCCTTACCGACCCTTGTTCTAAAGGTTACAGGGTTCAGACACACCTGACTAGTATTGCTGTTAATTGTTATTGTTGTTTTAGTGTAGCTTTATTTTAACCAAAGGTCATCAGAGCCAGTGGGCTTGGACCTCAGCTGCTAAAAAGATTTTCCGTTTCCGGGGGCAGGGCGGGCCGTGGCCGCCCCCTGTGGCCTCCACTGTCCAGGGCTGTGGGAGGCATCGCAGGGTGTGGTCCGGTGGAAGCTGGCCCTGGGTTATCCTCACGGGGGTGGAGGTGGGGCGACAGACCTATCTTTAGAATTAAGACAGTAAGGCAACAGTGTCGTTTGAGGGTGACTAAGGTCGCCATGGTGACTGGCGTCCAGGGGTATTATTTTGCTTTCCCCTTTTGTCGACATTGGGGATACGGGACCCTGAATTTGTCCAAGGATTATGGGAAGGGCAGGAGCCAGAGACAGGCACTGGCTAAGAAGTTTCTTTCTGCCAGTTGAGATAGCTACTGTGTTCTCCTGGGGAGCAAAGATTTGGGGCAGGTAGGTGGGGCGAGGGGGAACAGCGAGGGTGCGGCTGGCCTGTTTCCTGGGCAGGGTGCTGGGTCTTGGCCTGGCTCCCTCTTCCGGCACCAAGTTCTTTTTTGAGTTAGTTGCCAGTGAGCCCTGCTTGTCCCCTCACTGCAAGCCCACGGCTTGCCAAGAAGAACCCCAACGCTCTCTGAGGCCGCCCCAGGTCCAGACGGGACGCGCTGGGCCGTATTTTGTAAAGCTGTAAATACTTGATTTGGGTTTTCTATTGTTCAGCCCAGGGTCACATTGACGCTGGTATTTTAGGCTGTTCTCCGGTGGGCTCTCCTGGTCTGCCCTCTCTCGCACTCTCCTATTTTTGGGGGTTTTATAAAAAGAGAGGTTGGGGAGGGGCAGGGAGAGCAATTCATTTTGGTTCCCTGGTTGTGAAACGCACATACACACGCACACACACACTCTTTGTGAGCACGTTTTGTTTTCTTGTGGCAACATGTCTTAAGGTCTCTGAAGGGCAAGTCCGTCTCGGACTTGACTCTGTTGATGCAGCTCGGTCAAGTTGGGGAGACGCAGGCCACTCTGGCTTCGGGTGAGGGAGAGGGTGCGGGCAGGGCCTAACTTAAGCTAAATGTAGTCTATTTATAAAGCAAGATACTCTTATCTATTTTTATGAAAGGAAGGGTTTTTTAATCTAGGGTAGGCGGTTGTGGTCGCCCAGCATTTTTTCTGTGGGCATGATGCATGTTGCTGCTGGATTTAATATAATCGGTACCCCTCTCCCTGTCCTCCTGTCCTCACCACCTACTCATCCACCCCCATGAGCGGCTTTGGCAGAGTATAGACCCCACCTCACTCCATATCCCTGTACCCTGATCCCCCAGCTCCTGGGTCCTTGGAAGTCTTAGCGGGGAGGGCACTTGTGGGAGTGGGTGGCCAGTGGGGAATTCAGAATTGAGGTGGGTGGGGGGAGGGAGAGGGGATCCTAGACAGGGGACAAACTCTGCTTTGAGAGTGGGCTCTGATTAGCTTCTCGAACTGTGCCAAGATCCACTGCGTGGGTGGCAACAGGCCTCTGGGTTCAGGTGCCGCACGGCTTCCTCGGGGCTGTTAGGCAGCTGGTGCCACAGTGGAAGTGCCACGAGGTGCCCACAGTCCTGGCTGTGTGCCCACTGCCTGGGCTGCCAATCTTTACGAGCTCCTTCAGGGCCCAGGATGAGGGATTAGGGTGCTGGGGGCTCCCCTAGACCTGTGTCCTCTACTGGAGACTCCAAGCTCCGATCCTAGTAGGGCACTCTTCTACAGTGGGCGTCTGGAGATGACCAGGTGGGTGTGGGCGAAGGTGGGTTCTCTCCGGAGGGAATTTTCCATGGGTGGGAGATTTCCAGGCTCAGGGTAGGCTATGTGTTAGTCTTGGGGCAAATCCCTCACTCTTCTTGCTGCGAAGCCCTCAAAGCAATGAGGCAAAGGCACCCAAGATCCCTTTGTGGACATTTTAGCATCTCTGTGATTTGTAATCCCATGCAGGGAGACGCCCTGTCTCGTGGCCCCCCCCACCCCACCGTTGCCGTTTGTCTGCCAGCTGGGTCTAGCATCAAGAGGGGGGGTAGTTATACTCATTGAAAGACTACTGATCCTACCGGGAAACCAACCTGTTTACTGTACTGTTGTAAATATCATGCCCTTTATATCCTGTATATTGGCTTCTTTTAAATAAAGTGAAATGTCTTAGAATTGATGGTGTCCTTTTTTTTTTTTTAATGGAAGATAAAGTGTTGGTAGGGGAGGGCCGGGAGGACTGAGGCTCATACCAACACTAATACCAAACTAATTAGCCCGTGAGTGATAAAACAGGGAAACTCCACATCATCTGTTACATTTGCATCTCAATAAAATCTTCACAAGCAGGGACAGCAGGATTTATTACACACATTTTACGAAAGGGGAAGCGAGAGCCAGAGAGATCGCAGGCTGAGTAACTGGCAGCACCTGGTTTGGAATGGCAGCCCTGTTAATCACCGAACTCCCATTTCATAAGTTTCCTCGCACTGCCCATGAGACCACCCCAGCCCCCAGGCTCTGGATTTGACCTTGTCCGATGTCGTGGTTTCTTCTTCAGGGAGCCATTGCCCCATAGGAACTGGGTTACCCGACTGACGTTTTCTTCAAGGATGAAGAGAGACAGCCACCACCAATCCCAATTTGCTTTTCGCCATATCCAAGACTTAGGCTTACTGTAGTTTCTCTTTCCCGCTACCAACTGTTTATATTCCCTGAATGTGATCTTCTGAAGAGAGAGTAAACATGAGATAATGAAGTCATTCTAAGGTGGACATTATTGCCCCCACGTTATGGACAGGGAAACTGAGGCCCAAGGAAGTTCTGTATTTTGCCAGTGTGACAGGGAGGAACCACCATCAGGATTGGATAGGACTACTAAGTAAGTTCTTGGAACACACTGCTGGAGAAAATATAAACAGATAAATTAGAAGAGAGTGTAAGAAAAGCCAGCACAGTACTTTAGGAATAGAATGGGTTCCTAAGATCCCTGTCATCAGAAAAGCTTCAGAACCTGAGTTTTAAATAACCTTCAAGCCTTCACCAAACGTCTCCAATTGAAAACCGAAATTTTAATCCGAGGTGGGGGGTTGGGGAGGGAATAAAGCGAAGGAGCAGCTGGTTCCGGGGCCAGAAATTCTGAAAGAAAAGCTAGGCATAACCAGCTCAGCTTTTCTCTTTTATAGACCTCAGTCTTCAAGGAGTCAGGCTGCTTATCTAGGCTCCTGGCCCCCGGCAAGCTGGGTGGTCCAGCCCCAGGCTGGGAGGTGGAGCCAGGAACTGCAGTACCCCCCTGGCCAGGGAATGCACTCCTGGCCCTGCAGGGGAATAGGAGTGATAACCACAGGCCAAAGGCTGCCCAACTATTCTGGCTAGGACCTCTGCGGCACCTTACGCCCCGCCCACACTTCTACCATTCCCGCTCTCTCATAGGACCTTTCAGCCCCACCCCTGGCGGTAGATGACTGCAACATGACCACCCTTCTGATTGGCCCAGAAACTTCCATGTTTTACTCTGATTGGCCTATGTCCCACCCCGCCCCAGTCCTGGGCTCTTAAGAAGGCAAGTGGATCATACCATAAAGAGAGGAGGGAAAAGCGTGTATATTTCAAGACTTCCCTTTTGTACTTTCTTGCTCTATGTCGCGTAATGGCCTCTATCATACACTAAAAAATAAAATTACTTATTAACATGAGAAAATATAGAGGTATTTCCGTTGAACCTGACTCATAGGATGGCCGGAGTGACCGGAATCTCCTTCTTCCCGAGGTAGTGCGGTCCGGGAGGGGCCCTGAGGTCAGCTGCGCTCTGGGTGGCCGGTCTTGCAAACAGCCACACCTGGAGTTGGAGATGCTGCTGCAACCTTCTCTTCGCCGTGCCCTGCTTGGCTTCCCGTGGAGTGGGGCCAGGTGAGTGAGCACAGGGCCTAGGGAGGCCCCGAGCGACTCTGCTGGCCCGGGGTCCCAGGAATTGCCGGGCGTCCTCCTCAGGGGGACTCCGTCCTTGCCGGACTCCCGCCGGGCTCGCAGGGGCTCTCCTCCACGCGGGTCGCTTCCTCCGGTGCTTAGTGACGCCACCCAGGTCTTCCTCCCACTGCGACTCCCAAGTCTTCCTACAGGAAGGGGAACCTCCTCTTTCTGAATCCTGCGGCCGATCGCGTTGCCTCGGTGCTCTCCCGGCTCCCACGCTCGGAGAATAGCCTCCTACGTACTTGTTTTGCTCCGAACACAGACCTTTAAAATGTGCCCGCTCCCAGATTGCGCTGGCTTCCTCCCGGCGACCTCTGTTTTGGGCACAGCACACTCTTCCCTCTCCTCCCTCGGTTTCACACTCAGGACCCACCTTTGGGATTCGCAGTCTTCTCTCTCTTCGGGGATTTCTACCTCTCTCTTCCTCTTCCCCATTTTTTTTCAAGTTAAGTGTTGGGCAGAAAAGGGACTCCTTTCTTGTGGCAGGTGGAACAATGTTTATGGAGTGCTTGTAATGTGCCAAACGCTGTGCCGGGCGTTTGGTATATGTTTTATTGTAATGACTGTATGAGTTAATACATTAAAGTGCATTGAACGGTGGCAGGCCCTTAGGCAATGGCCAGTCATTGTCGCGATCGTCCTTGTCGCGAGTATTTAACCTTCTGTGCGGTAGACGGTATTTTCTTTCAAATTAAGATGAAGAAGCCAAGGTGTAGTTGCAGAGTGGAGGTGCCCTGCAAACCCAGATTTGTAAACGCCCACACTGTGGTGTTGGCTTCCTAGACCCTTGCACACTCAGTGACAAATGTTCTCAGAGCCCCTTTCTGTTGGGGGCTGAGTGGGGAGGTTAAGACACAGACCCTGCTTCGGAGGGGCTCATGTCTGGCGAGGCTGCACCTTTAAGGGCCCGTGTTTCCCTTCCAGAGCTGAGCAGCCCCGCCCCCCTATTTGAGTTTTGCTTGCCTGGCCCCTCCGACTGTGGCCAGCTTGTCTCTTCTGCTGAGCTGGGCCTTTTCTGACTTAATCAGTGTCCTGAGGACAGCATAGCAGGGCCCTGGGCAGGAGTTCAGCACTGCTGTGTGTCCTCAGCGGATGGGGATTGGGCAGAAAAGGGCACAGGAGGAGGACAGGGGAGAGAAGGGCTCCTCCCCCATGCCAGGGTTGGGGTCGAACTTGGCACAGGCTGTCCCATTCACAGGCCTCTCTGCACTCTGAGACCACCTCTCTGGACTCCAGATGGAAGTCCCAGAGACTGAATTACTCACTGAGAACCCGCCACGTGCAGGTGACGTTCTTTAGTGTTTCCCTTTCTGCCCAGACTACCAGGAATCGCAGCCATTTTGTAAAAATACTTTTGATTGGCTTTTCTTTTTATTTAATTAGTATGTGTTCATAGTAAGAAGTCCAGATAACGCCAGAAAGAATACAAACATCCCCATAAGCTCACCACACAGATAATCACTGTCAGCATTTTAATTCATAGTTTTTGACTTTCTAGGGTTAAATCTGCTTCAAAAACAACCACAACATAAAAACAGGCTCATCTGCAAATACTTTTTAAAAAATTATAGTTGCCATATAATATTATATTAGTTTCAGGCGTATATAGCATAGTGATTAGACATTTCTCTACCTTCCAAAGTGATCACCATGTCTGGTTCCCATCTGACACCACACGTAGTGATCACACTATTACTGATTTTATTCCCTGTGTAACTGGGGGGCCTGGTACAAGAGCAAGTCAGGGACAAAAATGGACATTCGTTGTAAACTTACTACGTGCCTGGGCCTGGGCTAGTTTTTTTTTTAAATTTGTTAAATTTATACATAAATATAGAAATGTATCTTGGCTCTTTGCAAAGACATAATTTAGGACACCCATGACAAAGTGGATGAAATAGAGAAAAGGGCAGAAGTCAGGGCCACAAGAGAGAGGAGGCAGTCCTCTGGAAGGCCTGGAGTTTACTAGGTTAGGGCCGGGGACGAGCCGGGGAGGAGCTAAGTGAAATGCTGGGGGCCTGGTCCCTGGGGTGCCCTCCGCCGTGATGGAATAATGGAGTGAGTGGAACCTACCATGAACCTAGGACTTGCTTCTGAAGAGACTAGAAAGTCCCCATCAGGCAGCAGTTGGCACCGGCACACGCTGGAGCACTTGCTTTCAGGGCCCAGTGCCTGGCTCGGCACTTAGTAGGTGCTAAACTGTTCCTGTTGGAAGGGGCGGAGGGCAGCGGGAGGTGGGGTCCTGGCTCCATGCGTTAGCAGGTCTGTGGCCCTGGGCACATCCCTTGGCCTTTCTGGGCTGCCTCCTGTGCTCAGGTGGGAAATCAAGATAATAGCATTGTCTTGGAGAGTGAATGGATTCATTCCTGAAAACCACTTTCAAGTGTGTGGCACCTGGAGAACTGAGTGTTTCTCCGTCGTTATTTTGATCCCTTCCTCCACCAGCGAGCTCCCCCGAGTGACTGTCCTTTGTCAGGACCATCGAGACAAGAGGGTCCCTGCAGCACAGGGATGGTGGCAGGTATGGAACTCAGGTGTCCTCAGCCCTTTCCCTCCCCTCTAATTAATTACTCTGATGTGCACACAAGCCCTTCCCCGGGGGCAGGGGGGACACCTGCCCTTTGTGGGGAGCTCTTTCTCCCCCAGACCTCCCTTTTTATGGCAGAGACGACATTGTGGGATAGCAAGCCCAGGGCTGAGGTGGCAGTGCCAGAGGGCCACTGCGTGACCTTGGGCAAGCCACTGCCTGTCGCGGGGTGGCCTCCTTCCTCAGGTGGGAAGTGCTGGGAGAGAGGAAGAGGCACCTGTCCCACCAGCCCTGACTGACCACGGGTCTCTGAGGTGACCCAGGTGCTTCTGCCATAGGGTGTATCTGCCCAGCGCAGAAGACCTGGGTTCAGACCCTGCCCATCACTGGATCAGGAGCTGCGAGGAGTAACATAATCTCTTAATCTCAGTTTCCTCAGCTGCTGAGTGGAGGTAATAATACATTTGTAGGGTGGATCCACGAGATAATCACTTGGCGTAGGGCCAGGCGTGTTGTAAGCGCTTCATTAATGTCCCTTGGCGTTTTCCGGGGCAATAAAGTAGAAACGCAATGTCCCGGGCTCAATGCCCCGGGCTCAATGCCCCTCCCTGCCTGACCTGCTCTGGGCTCGCACTTCCCTGCTCACCTCCCCTGCTGGCCCCGTATTTCTGTGATAAGAAAGATTAGCCTTATTAGGTTCAGATAACGGCTGGAAAAGCCGGGTGTGGAATAAAGCAGCAGCAGTTTCCTTTCTATCCCCCTTCTTGGCCCTGGCCACCCCGGGCCTCAGCCCCTGGGGGGCCCGCAGGGACCTGCGACCGGCCCCAGGTCTTAGGAGGAGAGCCCTGGCCTGGGAGTCCAGTTCTCATGTCAGCTCTGACATCACTTGGGCGTGAACTGTTCTAAAAGGTATTTCTCAAATGCGTATCCTGGGTCAGGCAGGGTGTCGGTGGCAGAGGGGATGGACACCGGCCGGCCAAGCAGAGCTTATGGCCTGGTGGGAGCACTGACAGCTAGTCAGAGCTCCGGGGTGAGGGTTGGTGCCCCTGCCGTGAGAAAAGTGTAGGGCTAAAGGGGACCCAAGGGGGCCCATCCAGGTGGTTTGGGGCCTGCCCCGAGTCAGGAGTGTCCCATGCAGAGGGGACCACCAGCTCGACCGGGTGACTGGACCACAGCAGACGCGGCGGGAGGCAGTGGGCGCCACGGGAAAGGGGTCTGGTGGCCTCAGTGAGGAGCCTGGCTTTGTATGACGTGAGAGACGAGAAGCTACTGCGTAGTGTTGAGCCAAGGGCTTCCCCTGTTTCTCTGTGTTTGATGATCGGATTTTCCTGTTAAAGCTGTAACTTTGGCTGAGATTTGGAGAGTAGCTTGGTGACCGTGGAGCAGGAGTGGCCACTGCAGAAGCTGGTGGTGCTGTGTACCAGGACGTGGCCCGCAGGAAACCTAGCGGGGGAACCGAGCTCCCCTCCAGCCCCCGCCCTGCTTCCCCACGGTTTTCCGTCTGCAAATTTCTGAGGTGGTGGGGGCTGGCCCACAGCTCTGTCCTGCTCTGACACCAGTCCTGTCGGGATGTTTTGATGTGGCTTTTTTAGCTGTGATCCTGGCACCTGCACTGGGTCCGGGAGTGGGGTGGGGGCAGCTCAGGTCTCCTGTCCAGGCTGTGAGGTCCCCAGGTACGCGGGAGGGGTGCTCCAGGTTGTTAGGGAGTCCAAGTCAAATTCAGACTCTGCTCTGTGCCCCCTCCTGCAGTGGGGAGGTTGGGGTGGGGTTACCTCTGCCTCCCAGAGCCAGGCACCCCGTGGGTGCTCAGGAAACCTGTGGTGGGAAACCGTGCCAGCCCTTCCCTCCTCGCTGTGTTCTTGCGGAGTCCTGGAGGTGGAGTGAACGTGTGCCTGAGTGGACGGCGCAGTCCCGCCTGGGCAGGCCTCCTTGGCCCCCCTGAGGCCCCAGGTTTTGCGAGTGATCCATCTGTACCTTTTCCTGAGGCAATGGAAGGGTGTTCCTCTTAATTCCAAATGGCCCATGAGCCGAAAAAGAAAAAACAAACCATGTTTGACAAGAGTCCTTGGATTTATCGATCTATCGATTAATTTTTGGCTCTGGCTGATTCGGACTGATTTTTGAACTAGTCTCTCTGTCCCCTGGGCCACACTCAGCTGACTGACAGCGGTGCCAGGGCCTGCAAAGTGCAGGCCCTGGTGGTATGTGATCTGTGGCTCACAGTGGACCTCTGCCCTGGGGGCGGGGGGCAGGCCTGTGGGACTTTGGGAGGGAGCAGGGGAGGCAGAGCTGGGAGCGCAGGCGTTTGCAGCTTCTGCCCTTGGATGGAATGTGGTGCTGTTGATCCCAGCAGGGTTTGCTGGGCACCGGGGCGACCTCTGACCAGCTCGGGGGTGTCTGGCAACCAGTTTGCCTTTGAAAGCCTGGCATGGTGCAGTAACCATCTGGAAGACCTTTGCTGTTTTCTTAGAAAAACCTAAGGGCAGGGGCCTGCGCTTACCCACATCTCTCAGGAGAGGGGCAGAGGCCCGCAGCGTTGAGAATAATGGCTGTGGTCTCGGAGCAGGGGCAGGCTTTGGTCCGGGATATGTCCGCTTCAGAGCCCATGCCTTCCCACTCAGCAGAAGCTGGGGTTCAGAGGGGTGCAGGGGGGTGCCCAGCTCCTGGCTCCAGCCCAGCCCTCCTCCTCTGCTGACTCTCAGCTGCACTCTCTTGGGCTCAGAGAGGATCTGGCCATATCTGATTACTGACTGGTGGTGGTGTGCTGCTCCTGAGGTCCAGAGGGGCTGCTGGAACCTTCCAGATGTCCCTAGGGGTAGACACCGTCCTCCCCGTGCTGGTCTCGTCTGGCCTCTCTGCCCTTCCCCACTACGATGGGTGGAAGGAGCAGTGTGGATTTTAATGTGTTGAGCACCCCTATGGCTTAGCATCAGTATCTCTTCAGGCCTCTACAGTGACCCCACGAGATGGGTGGCACCCTTAGTCAGTGACTTGCCCAAGGTCACACAGCTGCTGGGAAGCTGAGCTTCCTGTGGTGGGGAGGGTGGGGCCTGAGGCCTGTGACTGGCTTCCTTGGGCCTGATGGGTGTGGCCTGGGTGGGGTGGGGGGAAGGGAGAAGGGCCACCGATGCCTTGTCCTTGGGCATCCTGGGTGACTCAGCCCCGCCCCCTCACCGCTCAGGCCCCTTCTCGTTCTCCCCTGGGCCTGAACCGCTTCTCCCAGCTCTTCTCAAACCCTCTCCTGGTCTCCGCTGAGCTCACCTCCTCAGAGAGGCCCTCCCTGACCACCCCAGGTAATGTGGCTGCACCATTCATTTTTGGGTCCCTTCTGTCCCGTTTATTTCTTGCCTGTGCCCCTCACTGGAGGTCAGTGGCATACAGCCAGAGGCCCTGCTGTCTTGGTCACTGCCGTGTCTTCAGGGTCTAGAACAGCAGGAGAGAGGCAGCAGGTGGTCAGCAACCAGGAAGATGATGGTGGGACACTCCCTCACGGCTCCCTTTTCGTGTCCTTCCTCCAGGCCTCCCGGGGTAGCTCCGTGAGCCCCCAGACCTTTCCCACCGAGGAAGGGAAAAGTGCCTCTGACAAAATGTTGTTCTGCAGGGCATGAGCCAGCCTGCTCAGCACAGGCCTCAGCCAGGTCCTTCTGAGGCCGTGGTGCAGTGAGGTGTGACAGTCCCTGCTCTAGTTTTGTGTAGGCCCAGACGAAACCAAGGTCACTGTGCCACCCCCAGAGTACCAGACATCTCCCCTCTTGCTAACTGAGGGCCTGCACCCCAAGATGTGCATTCTCCCTCCTGCATCAAATAGGAACCCGCTTGTCCAACTGCAGGGGTGCCCTTGCCAGCCTCCGGCCATGGACGTCAACACCAGAGGGGATGCTCTCTGTTTTTTTTCGGGACACAAATCCGGGTCTCTCCTCATCTTGGTCTGGAACGAGTCATTTCCCTTTTAGGATTTCAGTTCCCTTATTTCTTTAGTGGGGCTGCCAGCGAGACCCATCCGACCTGTCCATGATGGATGGGAGGTGTCCTGAAGTCTGACAAGCCCTGTGTGTGTTAGGTGGCCTTTGTGATTAATGTCCTCATTTACAGACGAGGACGCTGAGGCCTGCAGGGAAGCCCTGCAGCTGAGGCTCCAGTTCTGGGATGACTGACCCTAACGTCTTACCCATGCGTCCTCATACCTGTGACCCCAGACACAATAGGGGTGGTAGTCACTATTAGTGAGGTCCCAAGGTTCCAGAATGAAGAACAGTGCCAGAACAGGGGGTTCTTGAAACTCAGCACCCAGGACTCTGATGCTGAACCCCCAAACCAGCCCTCCCCGTCTCTGTGAACTGAGTGCAGGGCACTCCTCCAAGTTCATGGTCCACATCTTGGACTTCCTGCCCACCCTGAGTTCATGTCTTTGTGCCTGGGACTGTCAGCTGGTTCAGTTCTGGGGGACCCAGCTCTGGGATGTCCTGCCTTTTCAGCATAGAGAAAGTGACTGGGTCTCTTTTGGAACCAAGTTTGCATTGCCGGGAAAGGAAGGGAAATAAACCCTCTCCATGTGCAAACACTTTAGAAATGGTTTTGCGTCTGTGCATTTAAACGTCAAATAACCGTGTGAGTTCGTATCATTATTCTTACTTCCTAGAGGCAGACACAGGCTCAGAGGAGGCAGCTCAGCATGCCCAAGGGCACATAGTAGCAGGACTGGGACTTGAACTTGGATTTTGCACCCTAAGGCCTGCCTCGCCTTGCCAGTTCTGTAGTTGCTCTGGATTTCAGGATCCTGGGCCATCCTGTTGGAGACAGAGGGGATGGGTCTCTGGTGGTCCCCGCTGACCTGTCTGTCTGCCTCCCTTCTCCATCTTTGCACCAGGCTGCGGTGGAAACACACCTCCTCCCTGAAGGTGGCCAACGAGCCCATCTTGGCCTTCACGCAGGGCAGCCCCGAGCGAGCTGCGTTGCAGAAGGTAAGGAGGGGGGTGCTAGCGGGTGTAGGGCATGGAGCAGAGTCAGCCTTCAGCAGCCCCAAGATGCTGCTCTGTGCCTGCAGCCACTGCCCGCTCCTGCCCCTGCTCTCAGCCCTGGAAGGAAACCTGGGGTCTGGGGAAGGCTGTGTGTCTGGGGTGTGGGAGGGGCCGGGAGCAGCCGGGTGGCAACCAGGGCCTCTTTGGGGCCTCAGTGCCAGTCAGGGGCCATAAGCTTGTAGACGTTTTATGCTTCAGTGTGTTGTCCCATTAATCACCAGTAATTTATAAATGGTGAGATTCCACGTATATTGCAGGTGCAGTTTTTTAAATCTCCTTTTGTAACGGGAAACCTGACAAATCAGGCCTCACCTTCCTGCATGACGGGCAGGAGGTGGCAGTGGAGAGGGCCGAGTCCTGCTGCCCCCAGGGGAGCACACTTTCTCTAGCCACAGACCTGGCCCAGCTGGTCCCACCTGGGCATCTGCACTTGCAGACTCTGTCGAGTTTTAGGTGGGAGAACAGGGGAATCTTGTCCTCTCCTCAGGCCTTGAAGGACCTGAAGGGCCGGACGGAAGCCATCCCGTGCGTGGTGGGGGACGAGGAGGTGTGGACTGCGGACGTGCAGTACCAGGTGTCGGTAAGTGTGGTGGGTGGGCAGGGCTTGGCCCCTCCCTCAGTCTGGGGTCTGTCTCTTGGGCAGCAGGTGAGCGTGTGAGGTGGGATGTCTGCCTCCACAGGCTTTTTAGCCCACTCCCAGATCTGGGCATTCCACCCGCGTGGAACTTCCAGAGCGTCTTGGGGCTGCCTGCCGGGAGGACGTTGAAAGCAGTGACTGGTACCAGCTCCACCAGCGCTTTAGATCAACGGCCTGGTTGAGCACTGTCTCGTAGGAAGCAAGGATCGAATGTCAGAATTAAAGGTCACCCTTCCAAAGGAAGGGCAGCCGCCGAAGCCCTGGTCTGTACTTGGGAACCACAGGTCCAGCTGACCGTGACCTCCTTTGGGATAAGCGCCGAGGGCGTGGCCAGGTGAGGCCAAGGCTCCTTCTGCAGACACCTCCGTGAGGCCCTGTCCCACCCGCACAAGCTCCACCTCAGGAGCAATGTCACGGACACACACTGCTGACTTGGGGTGTCCGTAGTCCATTCAGACATGCTGAGTTGAAGGGCACAATCACCCTGGCTCCTAGCTGCCTTCCTGGACCCCTAGGTGTCACAGGCTAGCCGCAGGCATGGACAGGACACAGGTGATTGTGCCAGGCACTAAGTGAAGGGGCAAGGGCCGTTTTCTACTGAGACCTGGGCTGCACAGCCCAGTTGAACTTTCTATCTTGACGGTGGATTCATCTGACATCTGTGCCGTCTGCTCCGCAGCCACTAGCCACACGTGGTTTCTGAGCACGTGATGTGCCTCATGCAGCTGAGGAACTGAGCTTACATGTCATATGGCCATGTCATGGTGGCTGCCATATTAGACAGGAAGGCCCCACGCAGTCCGTGGGCAGACAGCAGGTGGCAGAGTGTTGGTAGTTACGGTGTAAAACACATTGCCAGCCTTGGGCAGGGAAGAAGGGAGACGTCCCCGAGTTACTGCGCGTGCCGGCACCCAGCACTGCCGGGGTCTGCGTGTCCGAGTTAGGGCTGTCCCTTTTAGGTGAGTGAGTTTGGGCCCCATGCACGGGGCTCTGGAGGCAACGGCTCTGCCGCAGGGACCTCGGGGCGTGCAGGGGTCCTGAGCACCTTGCTCCACCGGGGCATTGGGTTGGGCCTCACATGGTGGCAGTGCCCATCACCGAGGGACAGCCTTGTGCCAGACTGGGTGTGAAGAATTTCCACCTGTGACCCCAGTTGGTCCTCCTCTCCTTGCCGGGAGGCAGGGAAGTCCCCATCCTCCAGATGGGTAGATTTGGAGAGGGGAAGTCAGCTTACGTGGGCCCCATAGCTAGTGGGAAGATTTGAACCCATGTCTGTCTGACCACAAAGTCCACGCTTTCCCTGAAAGACTGTGCGGTCCGTGCCATTCTCCTGGACTGGGAGCCTTTTGGAGAGGGAACCAAGTCTTACTCATAGAAATGCAGGTGCCCCCATGACCCTCAAGGGTCAGAGGTCATCATGGGCTGGGCTACTGGATGCTTCATGGGGGCCACAGGGCAGAGAATGGCTGTGCTGAGAGCTACTACCTGGAAAGCCAGCTCTGAGCCCCACCCTGTCCTGGTGCCGCACCCCCCCTGGGCAGCGACCTCACTCTTGTCTCCTTTCAGCCCTTTAACCATGGACACAAGGTGGCCAAGTTCTGCTATGCAGACAAGGTGAGTCCCTGGCGACTTTGGGGTAAGGGTGCTGCCTCTGGTTTTGGTCTGCTGGCTGCTGACAGGGTGGGTCAGACGTGGTTCCCCTCTGGCCATGGGCGTGGGGGTGCTGTGGGGGCAGTCGGGACTGAGGGCGTCCCTGGGCGGTGTCTTTCTCTGGGCCAGACACGCAGTGGTTAACCCAGTGGAGGCTCCTCGGTTGGGGCTGGGACATCCCCACTTAGGCCAATTGCCATGACCCTGACGTGGTGTCTGGAGCAGGTGGGGGTGGGGCATAGATTCTGGAAGGCTGAGTCTGGAAAATCGGGAGACATCATGAATGCAAAGCCCGACAGGGAACTGGTATCAGGGAGGACCATCGAGAGGGGAGGGGGTGACGTGGCACGGAGACTGGGAGCTGGCATTGTGTGGCCATGAGGGCTGTTGACACCTGGGATGCCAACAGCACTTGTGTGTCTCGGGCTGTGGCTCTGGCCTGGCGAGGGCAAGACCAGGGCCCTGACCTCCAGGCCTGGTGGCTCTGGAGGGTAGGTGCGAGTCCCCAGACCCCAGGAGTACGGTGAGGCCCAGAGGAGACCATAGGAGGAAGTGGAGCAGCTGAGGGCCTCAGTGGCACATGCTTGGTGTGCTGACCCGGCTGGCAGGTCAGACGTCTCCAGACCAGCAGCAGGACAGGTTCCAAGCCTGGGGTGGCCTGGTTAGCCGTGGGACGCAGTGTCAGCAGCTGTGGGGAGGGGGCACTGAGGGCCCCCCTGGGTGGAGTGTGACTTCCAGACCTCTCCTCCGTCGCTTCTCCCATGGGACCCTTCCTGCCACAGTCAGAAGCCCCCAGCCTTTTCCTCCTTACTAGGCCTTGCTCAACAAAGCCATCGAGGCTGCCTTGGCTGCCAGGAAAGAGTGGGACCTGAAGCCTGTCGCAGACCGGGCCCAGATCTTCCTGAGGGCAGCAGATATACTGAGTGGGCCGCGCAGGGCAGAGGTCCTTGCCAAGACCATGGTGGGACAGGTGAGGCGCCTATGGCTACAGCTGGGGTGGGAGGTGGCTGTTCCCCGTCCATTGCGGCTGATGTCAGCCAAGCAGTTGCTAGGTGCCCAGACCCATGCTGCTGGCTGGTGACTCAGAGGTGTCCTTTAGGGTCAAGGCCTAGGAGAGGGAACAGACACACATGGAATGTTAGGCCAGGTGCACTGTGCTAAGCCTGCGTGTCCTGCCCTGGAAACACCCCTTTGCCCGTCTGTCCCCACCCTAGGCCAGGCCTCTGTCATGCTTTCTCTGGACTTACAGTTGCCCTGTGCAGACCTCCGGGCTCAGCAGAACTCCTGCAGCCCTCCAGTTTTTCTGAGACCTCCAGCGGGTCACTCCAGGCTTACGCACCACCAAGATCTGTCCCTGATAATCCTATCCTGGATCCTGAGTCCCACCCCACCACCCCAGGGCCCTGCATTCCCACCACGGGCATCCCCCCTCCCTGCCTCTGCCCTGTGTGTCTGGCCTGGGATGCTTACTCCCCTCTGTCCCGTGACCTGTCAAGGCCAGCCCAGATAGTGTCTCCTCTGTGAAACTTCCAGGACCTTCTCTGTCCAAAGGGATCAGGCCCATCACATAGCACGCTGTTCATTTGTCAGTTACAGCTCAGCTTGCATTGGGGGTAGTGACTTCCTGTGTGTTTGGGGCCCCTTTACAACCTTTTTGGGAACAGTTACACGCGTTAATGTCCTCCATCTTTCCGGGCCTTGCATCATGTCTTCCTGGAGTCCTGATCCATGTTTTTGAGTGAGTGCCTTTGAGCCAGAGAGTGGCGGCAGCAGCCCAGAGTGCTGGGAAAGGAGCAGAGGGGGAGAAAAGGTTGATTCACCAGCCCCAGGAAGCAGACCCAGGGGTTTGGGGCAGCCCGGCGCCCTCCTGGCAGAGAAGGTCCCCCTGCTGCACAGAAGTGACAGCTCCACACCTGCCGAGTGTCCCTGACTTTCTCAGCAGCCCCCGGGGTGGGTGCCAGGCTCCAGGGTGCCCCCGGTAAGCCACACTGGGCAGGAAGAGACACACACACTTCGAAGACCAGATGGAGGTGCCTCTTTGTTTGACTGAAGACTTGGGAGCTTGTAGGAAGTGCCGTGGCTGTGCGGAGTAGGGGAGGTGCCTCTTAGCCTCCTTGGCTCTGAGTCCTGAGCAGGGTGAGCAGGTGCCCATGACCCTGGGTGCCAGGCAGGGCCGTTCTGACGGGGGAAAGTCCCATTCTTGTGGCCCTTTCCCTGTGGTTCACTTTTACCACTGGGAAGAACAGTCTAAGGAAATGTTAACAGCTGCCAGGCTTCCTGGCTCTTGGCCCACTGTGCCTAGTAAGGACGTGTACTCATCTGGGGCAGGAGCCACCAGCACCCTGCACATGTCATCGTGGGCACAGGGTCCCCGTGAGGGCTAACGGGGCACGTCTGCCACTGCTGAGTCCCTGGCCCTCCTGCCTGGCAGGGTAAGACAGTGATCCAAGCGGAGATCGATGCTGCGGCCGAGCTGATCGACTTCTTCCGATTCAACGCCAAGTTTGCCGTGGAGCTGGAGGGGGAACAGCCCCTCAGCGTGCCGCCCAGCACCAACAGCATGGTGTACCGGGGGCTGGAGGTACCCACAGGTTCGGGGTGGGAGGGGGCGCTGGATGCCACGAGCGTGGCCTCACCGCCTCCTCTGTCTCCAGGGTTTTGTGGCGGCCATCTCTCCCTTTAACTTCACTGCGATCGGCGGCAACCTGGCGGGGGCGCCGGCCTTGATGGTGAGTTGTGGACAGCGGGCAGGGATGGTGGGAGCTCAGCATCAGCCCCGTCTCGGCAGACAAAAGGCCACGCTGAGACTCCGGGGTCCCAGGCCTCGTCATGGGGAAAAGCTTGGAGGGCGGAGGCGGTGTGGGGCCGTGGAGAGGCTTTGGGGGTTGGTTCGGATGCCGGCTTCACCTGCTCCAGGTGACCCAGGTTAAGCCCCCACACTGCGCTGAGGCAGTTTCCTCATCTGCGAAGTGGGGACAATGGGAAAGCCTGCAGTTCAGGGCCGAGGAGCCAACAAGACCAGGCACATCAAATGCCAGGCAGGTCTGGCCCCATGCGGGCAGGCGTATGGTCCCTGCTGGTAATGATGATGATTTTTAAAAACTTATTGTGGGCACTGACAGAGGGCCACCCCCCACCCCTAGGGACGATGGTAATTACAGCTCACCTCTGCATGCTTGCCGTGTGCCTGGTGACTGGTTTGTCAGGGTCGCACGGTCGGTGAATGATGGGGCAGATGAGGATTCAGGCTGGGTTTTGAGGTCACTGGGCTGTACTGCCGTTACCAGGGTGAAGGTGGCTACCGCCCTCGTGAGCTTCCAGCCCGACGGGGCGGCTGCAGCCCTGCCTGCAGAGGGCCTGGGTGGCCTGAGGAGTCGTAAGGAAGAGGGGATGCAAGTCATCAGGGGCCTGGGTCCCGCTCGGGGTGGCCGGGCGATCTGAGGGACAGTCATGCACAGGGCCATCCTCGTGCCCTGGTGCGCACACACCCGGCGCCCACGTGCCCTCGCCGGGACACGTGCCGCGGGAGCCCTGTGAGCACTTGCCCAGCCGCACCCAGCGAGCACCCAGCGCTCGAACACCAGCACAGAGCTGCCCGCGGGGTGCCGGCAGCAGCAGCCTGTGGCAGGCCTCCAGAGGACAGGAGCCTGGCCTGGGCGGGAGCAGGCAGGGCTGCTGCGGTCATGTTGGCGAGGGCTTTCAGACCATAGTGCCTGCCACCTGGAGGCGTGGGGTTGGGTAGGTGACATCCTGACCTGCACGGGGGGCTTGGTGGTACCAGGTGAGGGGTGACCATGCTTCTAGGTGGGATGGAGTCAGGGCTGGTGTCCCCTGGCCTGAGTCATTACTGTGTCTCCCGGGCAGGGCAATGTGGTTCTGTGGAAGCCCAGTGACACTGCCATGCTGGCCAGCTATGCTGTCTACCGCATCCTCCGGGAGGCTGGCCTGCCCCCCAACATCATCCAGTTTGTGCCGGCTGACGGGCCCACATTTGGGGACACTGTTACCAGCTCAGAGCACCTGTGTGGTATCAACTTCACGGGCAGCGTGCCGTAAGTCCCTGGGGTACTGGGGGGAGCTTTAGGGACATTCACAGGGTGACCACCTTTTCACCTCCATCCAGGAGCTGGGGAGGTGAACCCAGAGGTCCGGCACTGACTGCACTCACTCACCTGCGGTGTGGCTGTGGGTGAGCCTCTTCACCTGTGTAGCAGGACCAACGATCCCTACCTTGCATAGTAACCGTAGAGGTTGAACTAGTTAACAAACAGGAAAGAACTTCACGGGCTGGAAGCAGCTTACAGGTGTTTGGCGATATCGATTTTGATGCCGTCTCTGTCACTGGAAAGGGCACAAGGGAGTTTGGGATAAATTGGAGGAGGAGAGTCAGGAAGGCTTCCTAGAGGAGGTGGCATCTAAGCTGAGAGTTGGCCAGGCAAAGGGTGAGGAGGTTGGAGGAGTGTTGTTGGAGAGGGAACAGCACGCACAGAGGATTAACGCTGAAGCTCTTGGGCTCTGGACGGTGGTGGTGGTCCCACGTGGGGGGCGGGGGGAGTGAGAGGGCAGGAACCAGACACGGTTGGGTCCTGACTGCTGTGCATCCACCTGTTCGGCCGGACTCTGCTCATGCTAAGACTCAGCAGTGAACTCTAGTGGACGAGGCCCCGCCTCTCGGGGGATGTTAGTTGTGATTCTAAGGCCCTGTGACTTAGCAGGTGTGTGGACTTTATCCTGAAGGTGGTGGAGACAGCAAAGGTTTTGTGCTGGGGGCGTGGCTCAGTCAGGGTTCAAGCATAGGGCAAATGGTAGCTCCTCAGGGGGCCCTGGCAGGCGGTTCTGTTTTCTTTGATCCAACCTTGTACCACTCTGACAGTTTCATGTCAAAACCCACACAATGGCTTCTTTTGACAACCTGGACATTCTGGGTCCCCTGGGCCTGCATTTCTACGTGGCACCACTGGCCGGAGGTGGGCGGGTTCCCTAGCTTCCCTAGCTCTCCCACAGCCTGGCCACAGGTCTCCGCATGCCTGGTCGGCCTCTGTCGCCCCCTGCCGGCCTCTCTGGGTGCTGCGTCTGCAGCCTCTGCCCTAGATGGTGGCTCTGGCTGCTCTGGCTGCTCTGTCCACATGCCACTTGTGCTGGAAGCAGGAGGCCACAGGAGTCTGTCTGCATCTGGCAGGGGTGACAGGACCTGAACCAGGGAAGAGACAGTGGGAATGGGGGAAAAGTGGGCCTTCAAGTGAGAAAGGAGCAGGGAGATTCCATCACCTCTCTGGGATGGGGGGGTCGATGAGAATGTCCAGGCTCAGGGCAGGGGGTATTGTTCACAAGGTGAGTGCCGGAAGGCCCGGCAGCAGGAAGGTCAGGGCACAGATGACTCACGATTTGGTCACTTTGTGTTTCCGGTGCCTGTGGGTCGTCTGGGTGGAGATGTTGGGGCCAGCACTGGGGTGCTTGCAGGTGTCACTGGGATGGTGGTTTTCTCTGCTCGCCCCAGGCTCCCCCACCTCCGCTCCCTCCAGGGTTTGCAGGGTGGTGATGGCGGCAGAATCGCTGAGGCGGGCCGTTCTCCAAAAGGCCTGTTCTGCCCGCCACGGGCCCCATGGGTCCCTGCCTGTTAGTGGGCAGAGCGGCCTCGCCCCATTTGCCATGCTCTGGTGAGCGTGGGGCTTAAAGGTGGGAAAGTCATAAATTAGTATGAGCTGCTGTGTCGCTGGCTCCCTGGCGATTAGCATTTTTATTGTTTTGTGGTGCCGAGGTTGGTCACACTCAGAGCCCAGGGAAAAGGCGGGGGCCTGGGCTTCCTCTCTCAGGACCCTCCTCAGTTCAGCCTCTGGCACCTGGGTGCCGGGCTAGGGGCACGGCTCCCAGCCAGCGACAGCATCTGTCCTCCATCGGGCCCCCGCAGTGTGCCCGGCACTGTCCTCAGCACTTGACTCTCACTGGAGTGAATTTCGGAACAGCCCTGCCCAGTGGGACTGTTCCCCCAGTTCCCAGATGAGGTGCAGAATTTGAGGCTTAGAGAGGTTAAGTAATGAGCGAAAGATCACGCAATCGCAGGTGTCTGAGTCGGAGCTCGAACCCAGTACTGGCCCCTGCCCCGGCCTTCTCCATACCATCTTGCCATCAAGCCCCACCTGCTGGGTTCTTCCCCTCCCCCATGTGACCCCTGCTCACCTCCTCCTAGGCTGCTGACCCTGGCCTTCCTCTCTTGGGTTTCCGGCCCTTTTCTCTGGCAGGGCCTTCACCCATCCCCCAGGACCCTCACCCTCTCAGGCACCCAAGCAGTTTCCTCATCCCCACCCTGTCCTCTGATTTCAGCACCTTTAAACACCTGTGGAAGCAGGTAGCTCAGAACCTGGATCGCTTTCGTACCTTCCCACGCCTAGCTGGAGGTAAGGGCCCCTCTCCCTGCCCCCTCCCCTCTGGCCCAGGGACCTGTCCCTTCCATGGCCTCCATGAGGAGGAGAAGGCAAGGCAGCCATAGGTGGGGTGGCCCTGCAGGGGCTGAGCCCTGGGGCCTTAGGTGCAGACCCACTGCTCTGGCAGGTCCTGGGGGTTGTGCAGAGCACCTGTGCCTCAGGATGTGCATTTCTCATTCACTCATTCATTCATTCATTCATTCATGCGTCAGTCGTTTGGCAAATTAGCTACTGTGGATTGGGAAGACGGAGCCCTGGTGGTTGACAGGAGTGGCCCCCTCTTCTCTCGCTGGATTGGTGGGGTTAGGGAAGCTCCAAGACAGCTGTGCCCACCTCTGGAAGTGGAGTGGTCCTTCCTCTGCCATTATATTGGGCAGCAGCCCTCCCCTGGCCTCAGTTTTTTCTCCGTGTAATGGGCGGTTGGTCCTGGTGACCTCTGATGCCCTCCACCCTTGGGTGTCAGTGTTTTCGTCTGCAGAGTGGAAGTATAGGCTGGTGCTTCGGTTCCTTGGATGTTGTCCAGCTCTAACCCCGTGCCTCTCCTGCTCTCATCTGCCCAGAATTGGGGGCTGGCCACAGGGCCCCAGGGACAGGTGTAGGCAGTGCGGTGGGCCCCTGGGCTGGCGGGGGAGCCCACTGTTTCTTTCCTTCCCCCGCCCTGTTCCCCGTAGAGTGCGGCGGGAAGAACTTCCACTTCGTGCACCGCTCTGCCGACGTGGACAGTGTGGTGAGCGGGACCCTGCGCTCAGCCTTCGAGTACGGGGGCCAGAAGTGCTCGGCCTGCTCCCGCCTCTACGTGCCGCACTCGCTGTGGCCGAGGGTCAAACAGCGGCTGCTTGAGGAGCACGGCAGAATCAAAGTGGGCGATGTAAGCGGTGCCCTCCTCCTGCCTGGGCCCAGTGGGCGGGTGAGGGGGCTGGGGGCTCCTGTGCGGGTGGGGTTGGGGTGTGTGGAAGGGGCCCCCTTTGTTTAGGGTTTGTGGCAACTCTGTCTCTTTTGGTGTCTCCCTGCCTTTAGCCTGCAGAGGATTTTGGGACCTTCTTCTCTGCAGTGATCGATGCCAAGGTACAGGCTGGAACCCAGCTGTTCTGGGGAGCTGAGCCTTGGCCTGGGTAGAGAGGGAGGAAGAGATATGGGGGGCCCTGACTGGGGGACTGCCCAGCCCCACCACTTCTGGGAAGCAGCCAGATGGCCACCCTCTCCTCTAGCTGCAAAGGGCAGAATCGTCCAGCCAGAGAACGCGCCTGCTATGCACCCTTGAAGTGCTGTGTTCATACGCACAGACACAAACAGGTGTGCACATCTGTGTGCGTAAACCCAAACACACTGCACACCCATGAACACCTTGGGATGTAGGAGTGCATGCCAGTCTTTCCACATAAATGCACACACAGCCACAAACACATGAACAGACCCACCCACATATGTGCACGCACAGGTATCCATGTGTGTGTGTGTGTGTGTGTGTGCGCAGAGGCACTGCTTCGTGTATTATAAACCCATTTTGCTGGCCCTGTGCATCTACATGCTTAAAGGCATGGTTATCCGTGTGCCCATGTGTACATTTACATCATCTGTGTGTTTTGTCACATGGGTGTGAGTATGCCCACAGCTCTGACACTGGCACACGAGCATGTGTGTCTGCCCTTGTCTCCGCCAGGGCTCACACAGACCCTCGGCCTCCCCACCCCACTTCAGAAGTCAGACCTTCAGAGCAGGTGTGGGGGTGAGTGTATGGGAGGGCTACCTCCAGAAATGGCCCCTAGCTAGTCCTTGACACCCCCTCCGTCCTCCGCAGTCCTTCGGCCGCATCAGGAAGTGGCTGGAGCACGCGCACTCCTCACCCAGCCTCACCGTCCTGGCTGGGGGCAAGTGCGACGACTCCGTGGGCTACTTCGTGGAGCCCTGCATCGTCGAGAGCAAGGACCCTCAGGACCCCATCATGAAGGAGGTGACTGGGCAGGTGGCCGAGACATGAGGGAGGCCAGCCTCTCACTCACACCATGCATTCACAGGGCCCGGGCTCGTGGTTTTCTTCTCGGGGTGTCACCCCATTGCTCAGATGAGGAAAGTGAGGCCCCAGGAAGCGAATGTCTCACACCCAGTGAGAGCAGAGGCAGCCCTTGAGCTCAGGCCTCTTGGCCCCAGAGTCATTGCAGCGTCACAGCACTTCCATGGCCCATGATGGCCACAGGGACCCTCACGGCTGACATTTGCAGACCTAGCTGCGGGCTGGCTACAGCTGGCACTTGACTGAGCTGAGGGGGTATTACCAGTCCTGTTTTATGGATGAGAAGCTGAGGCTCTGAGAGGTCAATACACCTTGGTGGCAGCAGGGACAGTGGTTACGTCAGTCAGTCCTGGACTGGCTATTGCCAGAAGTCTCCCATGTATCTCGGCATGGGTTTTTCCCCAGGTTGGAGTGGGGTCAGCAGGACAGGGGCTGATGTGTGGGCTGAGGCCTGGGGATCAGGGACTGAGAACAGAGGCAGAGGCCAGAGCAGGCTGGGAGGCCTTGGCGCTGGTCCTGCCGGGGGCTGACACCGGGGCTTCTCTCCCAGGAGATCTTCGGGCCTGTGCTAACTGTGTATGTCTACCCAGATGACAAGTACAAGGAGACGCTGCGGCTGGTCGACAGCACTACCAGCTATGGCCTCACGGGGGCAGTGTTCGCCCAGGATAAGTGAGTGGCTGCGGCCCTTCTAGTCCTGGTGTGCTGTCCAGGGTGTGGGCAGGACACCAGGACATGGATCCTACAAAGCCACCCTTACTTTCTGTCTCTCCCCCCCCTACCTCAGCCTTGACTGGCAGGCAGGCCTTCCACGCACCAGTACACAGAGGCAGCCCGGCTGTTTGTCAGAGTGCAGATTCTGCAGCCCTACTATTGAATCCGGACCTCTAGGGGAGGGGCCAGGAATGCTTGCTTTTGACCTGCTCCTCCAATCTGGTGGGGCCTCCAATCTGAGCAAGGCCATTGCCTCATGCTGCCGAGTGGGCCCTGGGCTCAGGGCCAGGGGCACCCATCCATCTTGCACAGGCAGGGTTCTAACCTGGGTGCCAGGTGCTCATCCTGAGGCTTGGCTTTCTCCTTCCTCCATGGCCGAGGTGTCACCCCTTGTCTGCCTCTAGAGAGTGGAGAGGGGAGTGAGCCTGAGGGGCAGGGTGGGTCTTGGGGGTTCCCCAGCTCCCGAGGGGCAGAGAAATGGGACTGGGAGGGGCCGCTCCCCTGAGCATATGCTGCCTGACCCACATCTCCGTCCTTGTAGGAGCCCTGCAAGGGAGGCATGCCAACCCCCTTTCCAGGGGAGGAAGCTGAGGCTCAGAGACCCTAAAAATCTGGCCCGAGGGCCCACAGCTGGTGGTTGGCCCGTGTTGCTGTCCCAGGCGGGGCCTAGTGCTCACCTGGCTAGCCAGCCTAGGCTGGGGTGGGTATTGGAGGTTGAACCTGGGGCCACACCGGTGGGTGAGCTCGCTCGCTGCTTTGTCTTGTAGGGATGTCATCCGGGAGGCCACAGAGATGCTGAGGTACTCTGCCGGCAACTTCTACATCAACGACAAGTCCACCGGCTCGGTGGTGGGCCAGCAGCCCTTCGGGGGGGCTCGAGCCTCTGGTGAGTGGGCCTTCGTTTCCAGAGGGGAGCCAAGCATCTGGCAGGAGACTAAGGACCCTTCATTTCCATTGTTCTTGACCCCTCAATGGGTCAAGAGCAGTGGGAACAGCGCCCTTCCCTGAGCAGTCCAGGACAGGCACCGTGCGCACCCTGCATCCTTTCAAAAACCTCGTGGGCCGAGGTGCTAAGTCCTCCTCCCCACTTTACCGAGGAGGACACTCAGGCACAGGTGGCGAAGTGGCCCCCTCAAGGGCGCCTGGCTAGGGAGTGGAAGAGCTGGCTTTTGAATGCAGCACGCACAGCTTGGACCACCACGCGCCAGGCCCCTCAGCCCAGCTCCCTCCTGTTTACAGATGGGAAACAGGCTCGGATTGGGGTGGGGATGTTCCAAGGTCCCGTGGCCCAGTGGCAGAACCAGTGCTCCCTGCCTCCGAGGCCCCCGTGGCAGGCGTGGCGCACGGACCGGGGAGTGTCGACGTCCTGTCCCTCACAGCCCCTGCCTCGCCCGCCCTCCGGCTAAGCCCATAGATGCGCTTGGGAACCTGTGGGCCCTGTGAACACGTTGCATTTTATTTAGTTGTTTGCAACCCACGCCGGTGCCCCATTTATTCCGTCCACTCCTCCCCACCCCTTTCCCCTTCTGCCCCGAGCCGTTGTATGTTTTTGGAGAAAAACAGAGTTGTCTCTTCCACAGGCACCAATGACAAGCCGGGGGGGCCCCACTATGTCCTGCGCTGGACGTCGCCCCAGGTCGTCAAGGAGACGCACAAGCCTCTGGGGGACTGGCGCTACTCGTACATGCAGTGAGCCGGCTCAGCGCCTTCACTGTCCTGCCGTCCGTCTGTCCCGGCGCCTGGCCTCATGCCCGGGGCCCACCCCAGCCCCTCCAGCCTGCTCCCTGTGGGCCAGCCCCTTGCCCCGTACTACCCTGTATCCTGGCCTGTCCCACATCTCGGGGTCAGGTGCCCCAGCTCTGGTTTGAGATCCTGCTGGGGAGGAACAGGCCTCCTGCCCCTCATCCCATCCGGAGTCCTAGGAACCACATCTCATAGGTGTGACCTTGGTGCGGCTGTTTCTCCACCTATCCTCTCCTCCTCTTCAACACGGTGGCCCAGTGGTTTGGGGTCCCAGGGAGTCAAAGTGGGGCAGCTCCCGGCCCCTGGGGAAAAGGAGGTGACTCTGCACCCTCTGGCAACCTCATTACCCTCAGAGGCTTCCGGCCTGGGCCCTGGCTATCCAGGTCTTCGGGTTAGGTGTGACCAGGGTGGTGTATAGGGCGTGGGGCTCCAGCTGACCTTGCCCTCTGTGGTCTGGGCCCCCCACCTTTCACGCCAGCTTGCTGCCCAGACCCACATGAGCCAGTGGGTAGCTGTACCTGACCTTCAACCTTAGATGCCCACGTGCCTTTCTCCTGGGAGCTTGTACGACCACGTGGTTCCTGGCCATCTCCAAGGGGTGGGCCTGAGGACTGCTGGAGGCCACCTGCCAAGGTGTGGGGTATGCCGGTCCTTCCTGTTGGGGCTGCAGTTTTAGAAATTGGGTGGACTGTGCTGTCAGCTTTCCCTGGGCGCTCCTGCCCTGCCCCCAGGGTGGCCACTCTCAGAGCCCATGCCGGCCTGGGGTCTTCCGCAGGAGCACCCTTCCCACCGGCTGTGGTGGGACAGGCTCCGGTAGGTGCTGCCCCCACCACTCCCCAGGCCCCGATACCCACTGTGGGTGCCCGTCCTGCCAGGGCCGAGGATTGGCCATAGAATCCTCCTTCCTGTACACGCTAGTGGCTCTGTGTGGACTGGCCCTTGGTGGCCTGCTCTCTGCAGTAGCCAGTCAGTGGACTCTCACAAATGGGTCGGATTCTGGGTGGCCAGGGATCTATAAGGAGTGACTTTAGAGCCCATTTTTTGGGAGCCCTAAAAATGCAGGGCCCTCTGCAAGGACAGCTGGCAGGGGGTCCCCACAGGGTTGCTGTGGCCATTCTTCAAGTGCCATGATCCCACACCGTCCGTGGCCATCGGTCAGGGCATGTGCCGATATCACTTGGACGGGGCATATCTTCTAGGTTCTGCACTGATTCCCACAAGGGGCCAGCTCCGGTGCCCGGGGTGGGTGGGTGGGTGGGCTGCAAGTGTCCATGGTTCCACTGGCTCTGCACTGTGAAGTGGCAGTGGGGTTTGCCCCAATGTCACCCAATAAAGACTTGCTACTTTGTCAGATTGGTGGTCTCTCTGGTGGGGCTCACAGGCACTGGTTGGCTTCTAAGTCTGATGGCTTTGCCACCGTGTCATTAGGTGTCAGCAGCACGGTGCCCACAGTGTGACAGGAGGGAGGGCAGGCACTGATGAATGGGAATCGCTGCTACAGGTGGTGGGAACCCTGGGGCCGGATGGGCGGGGTTCAGATCCCAGCTCCACCAAGTTGTACAGCCTCTCTGACCTTCTGTCTCTTCATCTCTGTGTAAGTTAGGAATGATCACACACACAGGTTGTCATGAAAAGGAACTGAGTTGACTGTAGGTGTTTAGAACAACGCCAGACGTAGAATCAGTGATTCGACCGTGTTGCCCATTTGCCCATTGTTGAAACAACCACTGTTGCCTGCTGTGATGGTTAAATTTATGTGCCTAGATATTTTACTTAAACATTATTCTGGGTGTTTTCGGAAGAGATTTGCATTTTCATCGGCAGACTTTGAGGAAAGCAGACTGCCCTCCATACTGTGGGTGGGCCTCATCCAATCAGTCGAAGGCCTGAACAGAACAGACTAACGCCCCCCCGCCACCCGACACACACACACACACACATACCCTGAGCAAGAAGGATTCCCACCAGCATTTGGACTCGCCCACAGTTCTCCGTGGTGGGTCTCCGGGCTGCCAGCCCCCTGGCAGAATTCGGATTTACCAACGCTCACAATCTTGTGAGCCAGTTTCATGTAGTAAATCTCCTCCTTGTGTGCCTGCTGTTGGTTTGGTTTGTCTGGAGAGTCCCGAGAATACACATGCCAAGGCCTTTGCGTGTTCTCTCACGGCAGCCTTACATAAGGGCTGCCGTGCTTCCGTTGTGCAGATGAGGACAGTGCAGAAAGGTGAGAGGGCTTGCCAAGAGCGTGGTATCACTGGAATGGAAACCCAGGTCTGCCTGACGCCAAAAGCCATTCCCTTCCCGCCACCCGGCTGTGCACATGGTGCTGACTGCCTCGTGGCGCCCCGGTCAGCTGCCGGGTGACGAGCGGGGAACGACGGTGGCCAGTTGGCTTGAGCCCAGAATCTGTGGGTCCAAGCCCACCTGGGCCAGCTGGCTTGGAGGGGGGACATGTGTGTCCTGGCCTGCCCCCACCCAGAGACAATGTAAAGGAGCTGCTCCTGAGCCACACCAGCACCCCTGTCCCAGGGTCCATCGATCTGCGCTGTTGGCGTGGGGGCTCTCAGAGCTATGGAGGGGAGTGGAGACTTTACCCTTGGCAGAGCCCCCACCCTGCTCACCCCAGGGCTGCCACTGATTTGGGCAAGGGGGCTTGCCTGAGCACCAAAGGGTGGCCTCCAGTGTCCTTGCTGGACGGGAAGGATGGCAACTGTATTTTATAGTTTTTAATGTTTTAGTAGCTATTGTTTTTGCATGGTGGAGTGGATTGCTCGAGGTCACACTGAGGCAGTAGCAGAGTTGTCTGGCTGATCACCGGCTAAGTGCTTTGGCCGTCTAGTCTCATAGAGCCTTGACATTGACCTTACCGGGTAAGGCACACAGAGGTGTACTAGCTACTTCAGCCACCTGTGCCTCAGTCTCCTCCTCTGTAAAGTGGGCGCGACGGAATGCACCTGTGGGGCTGTGTGAGTGTTCAAGGGTGCGAGGTCCAACACGTGGGTATAGTGCCTGGCACGGCCTGTGTTCAAGCGCAGCCAGGTCTGTTCGTGACCCCGGCTCCAGATTGATGGTGCGGGGACAGAGGATGCGCGTGCGGTGGGGGAATGCATGAGAGGGACGTGGCTTCATGAAGAAGGTGGGTCTGACACCTCCTCTGGACCCCCAGAAGCTCCGAGTCAGCCTGTCGGCCAGGAGCCGGCACAGGTGGCCCTCATTTCCTTAGAGTGCACGCCCGACTGACAGCCCGGGGACAGTGGCAGCAGGGACATCCGGCCTCAGGCAAATGGTTCATGCTCTGAGCCCAGACCTGCGGCTGGGCCCCTGAGGCACAGCAGGGAAATGAAGAGGCTCCTGGGCCACTACGGACCTGGGGACTTCCTGTGTCGACCATGCAGAGAGGCCTTGGGCACCTGGGCAGGTGTTGGGCTCTCCAGAGCCATCAGCCCCAAGTCTGGGGGACAAGGGAAGGTAGAGGAAACAGCGAGCAATGGCTTTGACCTGCCACCTGCCTTGGTTAAATGGAGGCAAAAGGGCCTGATTGGGGGAGGTTAAACGTCAGTGGTAGAGGGTCAGGGTCACGACCTGATGGAGTTGGTGGGAGGAGCGTGAGCTGTGAAGTCCAGAGACCTGGGTTCCACCCTGGCCCTCCTGCTAACCAGCTGAAAGACCTTGGGCTAGTTATTCCACCTGTGGCCTTGTAAGTCCTCCCACAGAAGGCACTTGGGCTTCTGAGCCTCGGTTTCCTCATCTGTGCAGTAGGGATAAAAGTCCTTCCCGGGACTGTGCAGAGCAGACGCAGTGATGTTGGAAGGCTTTGCAGAGGCTCCGTAAAGGCTGCTTCCCTCCCTTGGGCTCTCACTGAGCCCGTGGTCATTGGGAGCTTCTAGGTCTTTTCTCTGGTTGAGACACAGACTGCTTGACGTCAGCCAGCCAAGTTCAGTGAGGAAGCTTAGGCAACTCTGTGGGTTCAAGTGGGTGTCTCGACCATACCACAGGCCTCAGCTGACCCTTGGGTCCCCAGCCTCCAGGGGCCACTCCACTTTTGAGGTCTAACCTCTCCCAGAGGTGACCGATGAGGCTGGGCCCCCTGAGGAGGGGCTCAGAGGCCTCCCCGGTGTCCCTCCTCCAACGCTTCTCTGAACTAAGTCAGCAGGCTCAGGAGGCCCATTGCTCGGACCTTCTCTGGGAAGGCCCTGCGTGCCCATCCTAAGCCAGATTGGAGCTAGGTTTCCAGCTGCCCAGTTTTGTCCTGGAGGAGGAATATGGTAGGAAAGAAGCAGGCGAGATGGGGTGGTGTGGGGTGGGGAAGAGGAGCTGATGCAGCCTCCAGTCCCTGGGGTCAGACCTTTCTTGGGGGCTCCCCTGTGCTCCATGGGAGGGGGAGGAAGGAAGGTCAGGGCAGCCCCCTTCAGCCAGTTCCTTTCCGTGAGCACCTGGCGGAGCGGATGCCAGGCAAATGGACAGCTTCTCCAGGGCCCCCATTTCCACACTGTCCCCACCCCATGTACTTTACATAAGCCTGTCATGGCTCGCTGTTGCCTTGGCAACCAGTGGCTACACAGGGGACCTTGTGCCCTGGACTGGGCCAGGAGGGCAACAGTGTGTCCAGCCTGGGCCACCCAGGGCACGGGCTATGTATGTGTAACCCTGGCAGAGAGTCAGGGTGACACAGTATTCCTGGGCATCTGTCCTCGGAGCGGTCAGGGCCTCAGCCACACCCAGTCACCCCTCCTAGATGGTGTCAGGGCAGAGGGGAGCATGCAGATCCCCCAGCCTGGGACGTCTCGGCACAGGGTCTGCAGACAGGCCTCATGGAGCAGGCCTGGCGGCACCTGGGTTCATGGTCTGCTATGCGCTTGCCGAGTGTCATGTGAGTGTCTGGGCCTCATCAGAATCTCGAAAGGACCCTTGCCCCTGCTTGAGTGCCTTTTACAGGTGGGGAGACTGAGGCCTAGAGAATGGAAGCCACCTGCCCGAGGGCAGCCTGCAGGATGTTCAGAGTTTGGTCCTCAGGGAGGTGCCCCGTCCATGCCAATGGCCCGCACACACTAAGAAGCCCTCCCTGCCACGGGCCCTGTTATTCCTTCCTCATCGGAGCCCCTTGGTTCCACCACTCTCATGCCCCCCCATCTGAGCCTTGGGTTCCTTCTGTCCACATACCTGCTACGTGGCGTTGAATAAGTTACTGTCTCTCTGAATCTGCCTCCCTGTCTGCAAAACGGGGAAATAGGAGAAGTGGTGACAATGAAGGGGGCGATGAAGCGCGGTGAGCACTCAGCAGTGAGTCCTCGAACCACAGAAATAACCTGTGCTCATCATCACCCCCCCCCCCACCCCATGCTCTGTGGCACAGCCCCTGCCTCCCCCGTGAAGCTCTGGGGCAGCCAGTACCTTCCCTCCTCCTCGTTCCATCTTGGGGCTGGCGTGGCCTGGGGCATCACAGAGCCGTCCTGGCACACTTGAGCCTTGAGTCAAGGGGAAATCAGCCTGCTTTTCGGGTCCTTGGGCAAGCGCCCCTCTCCGGGCCTCAATTGCCCCATCTGTGTGACGAATGGCTTTGTGGATCTCTGCAGGCTCTCTCAGCTCTGCCGTGATCTCCTCACTGTGGGGGGCCCTGGGGCCCCTGTCATCCCAGCACGTACCACCCTCACGAGGGCCCTGATTTCTGCCTCGACTGTAAGCCAGATCCCTTGCAATGTCCCTGGCTGTGTCCCTTGTACCGCACTCAGCCCTGTTACAGGGTGGGCTCAGCCAGTGCCCACTGGGTTAATGGCTTTCTCAGCCCCCCTGCGCCCTGGCATCGGGGCCGGGCATAGCAGGACAGCTCCTGTGGGCAGAACACAGCCAGTCGGGTAGCACAGGGGTTGAGAGCTGGGGCCGCCTTGGTCTAAATTCTAGTGCCACCCCCTGTTAGAGGTGTGACGTTCAGGAAATTAACCTCTCGAGTTCAGTTTCCCCGTGGCCACTTTGCAGGGTACTTGTGAGAATTAAATGACATACTGTACATGGAATTCTTGGCACAATGTCTGACATGCCCTGGAAAAGGTTCTGTTTTGTTGTCATCCTCCAACCTCCTGAAGTGTCTAGAAGTGCCAAGGGGCCGGGCTGCCAGGGGGCCGGGGTGGCTGTAGTTTGGGGCACATGGTACAGGCTGGAAAGGCAGGGACAGGGAGGCCTTGAATGCCGAGGCAAGGAGCTCAGCCATGATCCTGCAGGCAATGGGGAGCCCTGGGAGGTGTCAGAGCGGAGGACCCATAGGTTCAGAGGATGTAAACTGCCAGGAATTTAAATGGTCAGCACAAAGGGCACAGAGGGGTCCAGACAGGAAGCTGAGGGTCTGAGCTTGGGGTGTGGTGAGGGGGGAGGGGCCTGGAGAAAACACAAGGGACAGAGGACGAGTTAGTGCTGGGACCTTTGATGGGCGGTCAGAGGGTGGGCATGGGCAGTCCAAAGAGAGCCTTCCATTGTACAGATGAGGAAACTGAGGCCAGAGAGGGGAGGGCCAGGCCTGGAACCCACACCTCCAGATGCCCCATGCAGGGCTGTTCCTTTTGTTTTAGGGGATGGATCTTCCCCTCCCCGCCAATGGTTTGCCTAGGCCCTGAGGGGGGCGGACACAAGTTCAAGATCACACAGTAAATCCTGTCTTCCCGCAGTATTAGGACGCCTCTCCCCGCTGTTCTGAAAGTCTGTGGAATGACTCCACCCCAGGACAGGTCACGAGCCAGGGAGGGCACGCTTCCTTGAGCTGCTACCGGCATGTGGCATCTTTCGAGGTGAGTTCAAGAAGCCCTGGCCCTTTTGGCCGGGTGCAGGGCCCGTGGTGGCCCCTGGGGCAGTTCGTGGTGTTACAAGAGACAGTGTTGAACTCTGGCAGAGTTGCCTTTTCCCAGGGTCTGCTTGGCACCTCGCCATTGTCACGTGACATTTTATTCAACCCCCAGACGAATCCCGTGGCACCGGTACTGTGATCCCTGTTCCAGCTAGGGAGCAAACAGGTCCGGAGAGTTTACATGAGCTGCCTGGTGCACCCAGCAGACAGCATGGTGGTCTAGGCCGGGCGGGCCAGCGCTGGCTGCCCCGGGGTTCCTACAGCAAGGACATGCACATCAGCAGGAATCAGTCGGTGATGTAAGGCTGCTACTGGACGCCCAGTGACCACACAGACGGCTGGGTCACTGCAGCTCAGAGCAGGGCGGTTCCTGTGAACTGGGGGCAGGGACGGTTTCTTGAAGGAGCCTCAGCTGGCCCTTGAGGGAGAACCCTGGGTTTCCAGTGGCCTTTTTGTATTTTAGGGCCTCCTCCCCTCACAACCCGACAGGCCTGGGACAGGCCCAGTGGAGCTGGGCACTAGGTGCCTGTCCCCTCAGACTCCTGTTGGGCCCCACGTGGTTAGGGCTGGGAGGGACCAAAGTAACGCTGCGTGGCCAAGGATCTCTGATTCCAGTGGGGCCCCGAGAGCCAGCTCCCTCCACCCAACTTTTTGCGATTGTCACGTTTGACTTCAGGAACTGTCAACTTTTTTGCCAGGACCCCTGCCTATGGGCTCTGGACCCAGATGGGCAACTCAGAGCGGGCTCACTCTGCAAAGCTGACTGACGGCCTATGGGCTGAGCACGGCAGCGGTCAGAGGGAGCGAGACCTTCAGCCCCCTCCCCGAGACCCCCCAGCCCCACCCCCACCTCCCATTCTCTTTGCCAGCTGCTTTTATCAAAACCAGTGACATTATGTGTGTGACGTGGCGTGGAGTGACCTGCGTGATTGGAGTCTCAGCCCTGTGGTTGTGCAACCCAGGGTGAGTTTCTTAACTTCTCTGGACCTCAGTTTCCTTGCCTGTGAACTGGTTTGGTCACAGCTCCAGTTCTCATGAGCATTAGGAGGGATGGAAGATGGCAAGCATTCAGCGCAGTGCCTGGTTCCTGGTGACAATGGCTCCTCCTCCGGGGACACCTGCTGTAGGCCCGGTGCCATTCTTATTACCACACGCCAGGCCAACTTGGGCCCTAAAGCCGGGCTCCATCGGCCACCCTACTCTATCTGCTCGTGTGATCAGGGTGCTGTGACTGGTTGGCAGCACACGCTCTCTCTACTTCCAAATGGGGTTCCTCCGCACCCCCCAGGCCCCACTGTGCTCTCGGGGGGGTCGTCCTCACTCCAGCCTCCTCCCCTCCCCCCCCACCTCGCCACCTGTCCCAGGTGCTTTCCCCACCCCCGGACGGTGGCAGGACCGTCACTATGTAAATGTCTGTGCAAATCCCTTGGTGTCTAGTGGCCAGCTTGCTGGTGAGGCAGAGCCACTTCTTAGGACCCCTACTTCCTGCCATGGGAGCCCAGGCGAGGGCGGTCTGCTCCCTGTTCTTCTTGCTGCAGGTCCTGGCTAAGCCGGCCGAGGACTCGGACTTCAGCCTGGCTGGGGATTACCTCCTGGGTGGCCTCTTCACCCTCCACGCCAACGTGAAGGGCATCATCCACCTCAACCTTCTGCAGGTGCCCAAGTGCAAGGAGTGAGTCTCCCGTGGGAGGCTGGCTGGGGTGGCAGGGGTGGGTAGGGACCAGGGTTGTTTCTGGGATCCGTGGGAGGCCAGGCCAAGGCCAAGACTAGGGGCTCAGAACACTCTTTCTCGTTCACTGCCAAATCTCCTCCCTGGACCCACCTTACCGGCTCCCGGGGAAGCCCCCCCACAGTCTGTGTGACTGAAGTCTTCGGCTGTCGTGCCCTGAAGCACTGTGACCTGGGGTGCCCCAGTGTCACCTCTCTGAATATAAAGAGCTTAAGGATATTTGAGATCAGGAGACCGTGACCCAGAGACCATCAAAACCGGCCCCACCCCCTCTGGCAACCAGGGGACTCCCAGTGCGTCCATGCTGAGGCCCAGTAGAGAAACCAGGTGTCCGACCTTCAGAGGCAGAATGTGGCTCTTCTGCGGTGGCGGGTTCTCAGACCGGTGGGGGAAGGTTCGCCTTTTCCTGGGGCTGTGGGGAGGGGATCAGGGCGCTTCCAGGCCTGGAGGGGCTTTGCTCTCCCTCCCTCCCCTGGCAGCCCCCTTGGGGTGGCAGCATCACTCAGAGACTGGGTGGGCCATCTCCATGCCGGGATGAAGGCCAGATACTGGAGCCAGCCCGTGTAGAGAGGGTGAAGGCATTCTGGGAGAGAGGGAGGGAGAGAGGAAAGTGCAGAAGGGGAGTAAGCACTGACTTACAGGATGCTGGGGGAGATTGTACGCTGGCTTGTGAATGGGGAGGGTGGTGGTCCCAGGCATGGCTCTAAGCATGATGTTAGCTGTCCCGACACACGTAATAATGGTAGGGAGTCCAGTGAAGGGATGGTGGTGATGGAGGGGTTTATGATGGTGAGGGCAGTAACGCTGGTGATCACGAAAATGGTGACGAGTGTGGCGATGGTGGTGGCGGTGATGATGGTGATGGTGATGATGGTGGCCACAGAGATCCGTGCCCGAGGTGGTCATAGGGACAATGAGGACCCTAGAGCTGTGGTGCCGTGACAATAATGTGGTAAAAGTACCAGAATCTTCTGGAGTGGCTCCTTCTTGGGCAATATGTGGGCCTCCCCTGGGCATATAGGAGAAGTAGGCTGGCTCTCTGCTGCCCGCCCCTCTCATTCTGGACCTGCTGCCACCCCGCTGCACCCCTGCAGGTACGAAACGAAGGCGCTGGGCTACACCTTCATGCAGGCCATGCGCTTTGCCGTGCAGGAGATCAACAACCGCAGCGGCCTGCTGCCCGGCGTGCGGCTGGGCTACGAGATGGTGGACGTGTGCTACACCTCCAACAACGTGCAGCCCGTGCTCTTCTTCCTGGCAGGCGAGGACTACCTCCTGCCCATCCAGGAGGACTACAGCCACTACGTGCCCCGTGTGGTGGCTGTCATTGGCCCCGACCACTCTGAGTCCGCCATGACTATGGCCAACTTCCTCTCCCTCATTCTCCTTCCACAGGTGGGTGAGGCCCCTGGGCCCTGGGAGAAAGGGCCGGGGAGGGGGGCAGAGGTGTGGTTGTCCAGGGAGCTCACTTGCCCTTACCAGTCCTGGGGCAGAGACAAGAGCAAAGGCAAGGTCGGGACATTGACCCCAACCCTGGGAAGGCACCTGGCCTTTTGGATGAGAGTTTAGGCTTTGGAGGCAGATGAACTTGGTCATGCATCTTGGCTCTGAGTCTTGCCCATTGTGAGACTCATCTCTCAGCTCTCTGAGCCTCCGTCTCCCCACTGTAAAGTGAGATGATGAGCGTTCTCTCCTACGACTGTCTGAAGATTCAAGTGTTTAACCTATGCAAGTATTTCTGACACACAGTAGGTTATCGGTAATGTTACTGTTATGTCGAACATCTTGCATGAGAATGGAAACTCAAAATGCTCAACATTTTCCTGTATGGTTGCCCAGCCCAGGGCCTGCCACGTAGTAGGTCCTCAAGAAAGTACTGTCACTGTTATGAGCACTGTTGTCACCATCATGATGGAAAGTGTCTAGTCCAGAACGAGCATAAAATATCTACTCATTAAAGAGCAGCTAGCAAGGGACTTGGCACACAGTAGGTGGTCACCAGTTCTGTAATTTTTGCTGTTGGTTTTTGTTGTGTAAAGCAGCTCACACAGGGCCTGACACATAGTAGGTGCTCAGTATGCTTTCTTATTCCTGTGTGAACCATCTAGTCCAGGACTGAGCTCATGGTTTCATTCATTTAACAAATATTTGTTGAGCACCTCCTATGCCAGATACAGTGGGAGGCACTGGAGAAACCAGCCGGGGACATAGAGATTAGCTTCCAGTGGGGAGAGGCAGGCAGTAAACGTGAATAAGTAAGTGATTTAGGATGTTAGACAGTCAGGGGTGCAATGGAGAAAGGAAAATTCTCGCAGGGTAAGGGACGTGCGGCATGTCTGGACAGGGGGCGTGAGATGGCAGTTTTAGACGGGGCGGGGCGTCAGTGCTGGCGGCCCCTCCCCTCTCTCTGTCAGATCACCTACAGCGCCTTCAGCAGCAAGCTGCGCAACAAGCAGAGCTTCCCCTCGCTGCTGCGCACGGTGCCGGGAGCGGATCACCAGATCGAGGCCATGGTGCAGCTGATGCTGCACTTCCGCTGGAACTGGATCGTCGTGCTGGTGAGCAGCGACGACTACGGCCGCGACAACAGCCACCTGCTCAGCAGTCGCCTGGCCGGCTTCGACATCTGCATCGCCTTCCAGGAGTCGCTGCCCACGCCGCAGCCCAACCAGGAGGTGACGCCACAGGAGCGTGAGCGCCTGGAGGCCATTGTGGAAAAGCTGCAGCAGAGCTCCGCACGCGTGGTGGTCCTGTTCTCGCCCGACCTGGCCCTGCGAAACTTCTTCCACGAGGTGCTGCGCCGGAACTTCAGCGGCGTCGTGTGGATCGCCTCTGAGTCCTGGGCTGCCGATCTGGTCCTGCACAGCCTCACCGAGCTGCGCCACACGGGCACCTTCCTGGGCATCACCACCCAGAGTGTGCCCATGCCTGGCTTCGGCGAGTTCCGCGCACGCCACGCTCAGGCCAGGCCGCGCACGTCCAACGGGAGCGCCACCTGCAACCAGGAGTGCGACACCTGCCTGGACACCCCTCAGTCCTTAAACACCTTGCTCAGATATTCCAGCCAGCGCGGGGCCTACAATGTGTACGCTGCTGTCTACGCCATTGCCCACGGGCTGCACAGCCTCCTGGGCTGCAGCCAGACCGGCTGCCCCAAGAAGGTGGTCTATCCCTGGAAGGTGAGGAGGAAAGCCTGAACCCTGGGGAGAAGGTGCAGAGCCTTTGGTTGCCATGGAGAGTGCAGGAACACCCTCCCCCGACGGCCCCCCGCCTCTGCTCTAGCCTCTTCATCCCTTGGTGGGTTCTGGGCCGACAGATGGGAGAGGCCTTGGGACGTGCCCTGCCTCTGGAAAACGCGAAAACAGAAATCCTTCCTGCTGCCAAAACAAATGTCCTTCTTCATTAGTTTAATCCTCATCATCCAAGATAGTCTGTCGTGGGAGGTTCCGGTGAAGTTCCGTGGGAACAGACCCCACAGAAAGTGGAAGCCACAGTGTTCCCTAAGGTCACTCCGGGCGGGGCCCAGGGCTGGGAGAGGGGGTTTGGGGATTCCCGTCAGTTCTCCAGGTGCCACATCAGGTTCAGGGGTCATTGCCCCAAATCTGTGTCCCCTTGATTCAGGCCTGGAGCTTCAGTCTGTGTTGGCTGATTCCCACACACCTCTACCACCAAGGCCTTGGGTGGAGAAGGTTTCAGGGCAGAGCTGGAGAAGCGGGGAGGGGGGGCGGGGGGGTTTCTCGGTGTGCCCCTCAACCCCGTGCTGTCAGACGTGGCTGTGCCGAGGCCGTCCCTTGGTTTTTCAGAGGCCGGGGCTCAGCCAATCACCCACCCCGTGTCTCTGGCCTCTCTTCATTCTTCCCTTCTCTCCTAGACACCCACCCATCTCCTAGGGACCTGCTCACTTCCTTAACAGAGCACTTTAGGTAGTTCTTTAAAAATCCTCGCTACTTTTATTTTATTTATTTGTACCTCTCTACTCTGTAATCTCAGAGCCTAACCTTGCAAACCTAAGTGTTTATTTTTTTTTAAGCGTAGTTGTTCTTTCTTTTTGAATGTGGTTATTCTTTAAAAGATATTCTGGCGTCAGCTGGTCAATACTCTGTTTTACCACACGCTCTGCTACATTAATAACATACGTAAGCGTCACGGGCGCTTTACCGTCGTTTGAGTGCCCACGAGCACCGAGTGCCCAGCACGCATCACCTTGACTCATAGCCATCCTGTGAGGCTGACGATCTATAGACAGGGAATCTGAGGGACGGGGAGTCAAAATGATTTGCCTGTGATGGCTTAGTGGCAAGCCGCGGACCGTGGCTTTGAACCCAGGCCGGGCCCATTCCACAGTGGTTTTCCACCTTCTCCCTCCAGGTGTTTCCCCAGCCACAGTTGGCAGTAGCTCTGATGAAGGATCAGTCGATGTCTTTCCTCCCTTGATGGTGGAGCCCAAAGAGCACCAGGCTGTCCAACTCCATTCACTGAGTTGTGCCAGGCACCCACTGTGTGCCAGGCCCAGATTGGGCATTGTGAGAAAATTAGCCTCTCACCCAAGGAGGGGACTCTGTCCCTGCTGAATGCAGCAGGAAGTCAGAGTTGGAGCTGTGTGTGGTGGGGTGGGGTAGGGGTGGAGGATGGGGGGCGGAGAGGGAAGGCAGGATTTAAGCAGGGGAGGGCAGCTGCTGGACATTCCAGGAGGAGAGACCTGACTCTGGAAGCCTCTTTGGGGAGAAGGTTAGGGACCAACTCCCTTGGCTGTCTGTCTGTCTGTCAGCCAGTCTCCAAGGTGAGGTGAGCTCTGTACTCCCAAGATGTAGCCCAATAGGCTCTCCTATTTATGGAGGAAAAAGTCTAGGAGCCAGACAGGTGGGATATCTAAGCTGGAAGCTCTTCTGGGGTCAGACCAGAGAAGTTCAGTGACTTGCTCAAAGTCACACAGCAAACCGAGGACAGAGCTAGGGCGGAATTCAGGCCCAGGGAATCCCAGTTCCACACATGTGCTAGTTTGTCCCGGCGTCTGCATCCTGAGAGTGAGTCGTGGAGTTGGGGGGACTGGCAGGACCTGTGCAGGGGGCAGGGAGCAGAGCAGGGGAGATCCCAGCCAACTCTTACAGAGAGAGGGACTCTGGGGGCAGGTACTGGGTCCCCGAGGGATGGCCAAGGGGACTTCCTGAGAAAAAGAATATGATCAAATCTTCAGTAGGGGGTGAACATTTACTGTTTCTCAGGCACTATTCTCAGCCCCAAACATAGATGAACTCCTTTATTGCTTCAGAGTCCAGAAAATAGGTGTTTTGCTGCTCCCTTTTTGCCGTCGAAACAGGTTGAGAGGTTAAGCGACAGGCCCAAAGCCTCACGGCTGGCGGCACGGCTGGCACCTAAACCCAAAAAGTCTGGCACCAGAGATAGGAGTCTCCGCATAAGGCGAGCAGGACGGCAGATTTCTCCCAGGACGGCCCACCCTCGGAGGCCAGCCCACTTCCCTCTTCTCTGGTCCCTCTAGCTACTTCAGGAGATCAAGAAGGTCAACTTCACCCTCCTGGGCCACCGCATCCACTTCGACCAGTACGGGGACCTGCCCGTGCCCCTGGAGGTTGTTCAGTGGCAGTGGGACCTGAGCCAGAACCCATTCGAGAGCATCGCCACCTACTACCCCATGCAGCGGCAGCTGGAGTGTGTCCGCAACGTCTCCTGGCACACGCCCACCGGCTCGGTCAGTTCTCAGAGGCTGCGGGGACCGGCTCGGTGGGGGGTGGCCACAGCCCTTTTTATCAAGGATGGCATCCAGGTTCGGCACCCATAGCTGGTGGGGTCTCTGTTTGTCTGGGGTCCTGCCCTCCCACCGCTGGCTGAGAACTGGAAGTTTGGGGCTCTTTGGCCCCTCAGGACCTCGGGGACCAGGGCATTCACGCTGCGTCCTGTCCATTAATGTTCGTGCTGTGGGGACGGTAGCTCTGCCTTCCACTGTGTCTGACGCTGGTCAACCCAAAGGTCCCATTTTAATCCTCTACTGACCGTCAGCTGTCAGGACTCTGCTGGTGCGGGGAGGGGCAGAGGCCCAGCCTGTTGGGGGGAGGGGAGGGGACCAGGGACTTATGAAGCTTCTCGAAGACCCCTCCTGGCTCTCCTGCCTTGCGCTTTATCCCCAGTTCCAGACTCTTGATGCTGCTGGTTCCCAGGCCTCTGGGGGATGTTTATGGAGGAAATTGGTTTCTGTCTCTGTTTGCTGGGGCTGCTGTAACAAACAGCCGCAGCCGGGGGCGCTTAAAGAACAGAAATGTGTTGTCTCGCAGTCCTGGAGGCTGGAAGTCCGGGACCATGGTGCTGCCAGCAGGGCTGGTTCCCGCTGGGGGCTGTGAGGGGGCACCCGCGCCACCCTCTCACCTGGCTCCTGGAGGCCTGCTGGGGACTGTTGCCTCTCCCCAGCTTCTGCTCCCTCCCCCTGGGCCTCTACCTCCTTTACACGGGGCTCTCCCTTCTGTAAGGACATTGGCCACCTCAGAGGAGGACCCACCCTGCTCCGGTAGGACGTCATCTAAACAAGTTATGTCTGTCCATCGACAAGCAAGTGCTGGTGGAGGTGTGGAGAGGAGGGGATCCCCAGGCCCTGTTGGTGGGGCTGCAGCTTCACCGCGGAAAACAGCGTGGAGGGTCACCACACAATTAAAAACAGAGCGACCCGCTGACCCTGCAGTTTCACCTCTGGGTCCGTATCCAGGGAAATCCAAACCACTAATTCAGACAGATGCGTGAGCTTCTGTGCTTGTTGCAGCGTTATTTACAATGGCCAAGGTACGGAAGCAGCCCCTGTGCCCGTCAGTAGATGAGCAGAGAAAGGTGTGGAACGTGTATACGACGCCCTTGCTTGTGAACGTGAGCATTCATAGCTGTGAATATCCCCCTTCTCCTGCTCCGCTGTGTCCATTTTGGTAGGTTGAGTTTTCAACTTCATTCCTCTCTTAAATGTTTTCTCATTTCCCCTGTGATTTCTCATTGGATCCATAGGTTGTTGAACAGCATTGTTCAAATTCCGTGAATTTGTGAGTTTTCCGGTCTTCCTTCTGTGTCTCATGTCTAACTTGCGTGCTATCTGCCTGTGAAACATCTGTCAGCCCTTCCTCCGAGGCCAAACACCCGGTCTGTTCCGGGAAACGCCCCGGGGCCAGCTTGAGAGGGATGTGTGTTCTGTCATTACTAGACAGTGCTCTGGACGCCTCGGTTAGGTCGACTCAGCTCGTGCACTGGTCTAGTCCTGTTTCCTCACTTACCTTCCGTCTGATGGTTCTGCCCGTTACTGAGAGGGAGGCACTGACGTCTGAGCATTACGGTGGAATGTTATATTTCAGTTGTCTATTTCTCCTTTCGATTCTGACGGCTTTTGCATTGTGTGTCTCGGGGCCCTCTTGCTGTATGTTTATAATGATTCTATCATCCTAATCCGTTGACCCTGTAATCATGATAAAATGTCCTTCTTTTTCTCAAGTAACCATTTTTTTGTTGGCATTTCCCCTCCTCTGGCTTTTGTTGTTGTTGAGATTTTATTTTTGTCTTTGTCTTTTGCACTTTGGATGTGGCAGACGGCGGTGCAGGTGTCTGGCTGCTTCTCCTGCTGGGTGTCTCTCAGCTTCCTGGATCTGGGGGTTGGGGTCTGTCATTAATTTTAGAAAGTTCTCAGACAGTATTCCTTCAAATATTTCTTCTGTGCTTTGCTGTCTTTAGTCTCCTTTGGTTATTCCAGTTATGCGTATGTTGTACCTCTTGTGATTGTTCATAGTTCTCAGATATTCCGTTCTCTCTCTTTTTCTTTCTCTTTGTTCCTCAGTTTGGGAGATATTTTTATCGGACCATCTTCGAGCTCACTGATTCTTTCCTTGACTCTGTCCAGTTCACTGGCATTCTTTACCTCCATTAGCGGTAACGTTGGAAGAAGCATTTCTGATGTCTGCTTGCTTTTTAAACCCCGAGCATCTCCTTTTGATTCTTTCCTAGAGTCTCCATGTCTGGGCTGACGTCACCCGTCTGTTCTCGCACGTTGCCCACTTTTTCGGTTAGAGCCCCAGCCTGTGGGTCACAGTTAATTGAAGTTCCCGGTCTGATAATTTCCAAATCTTGGATGTTCTAAAATCCGATGCTTGTTTCCTCTCTTCAGACTGTGACTTTTGTTTTTGTCTTTTAGCATGCTCTTTAATTCTTTTTGAAGGCCTGACACGATGTATTCCTTAGAAGAAGATGAGCTACATGAATCTCTAGTAGGAGATTTTGTGTTTATCTGGGTGGGCGTTAGGGCGTTAGGCTGTGCTTCTTATTTGCTGTAACTGTGGTGTCAGAGGCTAGAGAGACTGAGGGGTGGGGCAGAAGACAGGTGACCTCTGAGAGGCAAGAGGAGGGGGCCCCTGGGGCCAAGCAGTCCTGATCTGTCCCCACTTGTCGGGCCCTTGGCCCTTCCTCTGCGCACTCTCGACACCTGGGTCATCAGAAGGACTTCTGTCCGACCAAATCTGATCGGGCCCTCTGCACTCTCGGGAACCGTGGTTGCCTCCCACCCCCCTGCAGTCTCAGTGCGTTCATAGCGGAGCCCCCAGAAGGCCTCCGCGCTCCCCGACCCTCTCCTCCTGCGACCCAACTCCAGCCAGGCCCAGACGCGCCTTCTTCCCAAGCGTGCCGTCCCCCTCTGCTCCTCCACCCCCCTGTTCTCACTGCTTCCTCTACCTGTGATTCACTCAGTCACTTACTGAACAATCATTGTCCGCTGGGTCTTCTTCTAGGTTCTAGAACTAGAGCAGCAGAAACAATAGCTATGGTCACCACTGCTGCTCTTATTCACCCGAAAACCCCACCCCTCCGTAAAGGCTGCCAGTGGCAGAAAGCGACGACGCAAAGTGATAATTTATTGCCATGGAAACCTCCAGGGTAGAAGGGAGGCTTCTTCAGGCAAGGAGGGATCCAGGGTCTCACGGGCTCCATCTCTCAGATTCTTCCTCAGGAGTGTTCTGTGCCCTGGAGACAAGGTGGCTGCCAGCAGCCCCAGGGTCACATCCTGTCCTCTCAGGAGCCTCTGTCTGGACTGTTAGATCTTGGGCAGGCGAAACTAAGAGGGTCCCCACAAAGGTCCATTCCTAATGAGAGTCCCAGCACCCCTTTTCCTCCCAGACAGGAGGCAGCCTCCCCTGCCCTGAGCATCCTGATAGGTGGGGGGAGCTGGCAGGCCCTCAGAGTGGGGGGAACGAGGGCTCGGGCCTCATGCCCTCCTCCCCGCAGGCCCCCGTGTCCATGTGTTCCAAGAACTGCCTGCCTGGGCAGAAGAAGAAGGCTATGGGCGTCCATTCCTGCTGCTTCGAGTGTCTTGACTGCCTCCCCGGCACCTTTCTCAACAAAACTGCAGGTACAGCTTGCCAGCCCGCACCCTTGCCCTTGCCCCAGGGGTCTCTTGGCCTTTTCCTCTTTTGCAGGGTCTCTGGGGTCTCCCTGAGGCAACGTAAGTGTCCAAAGGCCAGGGACCACGTTTTGTTCCACTGGTATCTCCCCAGTACCTGGTGGAGAGAAAAATCTCCCGTGCAGGCTGGTTTAGGGAGAAGGAACAGCCGGGTGGGGCTGCAACTGGCCTGGATCCGCACACACTCAGTCCGCGGCCCAGGGGAGCCAGGCCAGGGGAAGTGCACTGGATGATGGGTGGATGAAGGGGCGAATGAGTGGATGAACTGGCTCTGCCGGTAGAAGAAGCGTTTCCGGCAGACGGGCAGTATCCAGTTTCTCTCTCCAGCCTCCCAGGTGCCTAGTGTAGTTCAGAGCCTGGAACGGTTGCTCAGCGAATATTTCCTGAGTGACTTGCTTGATTAGAAGGGTTAACTAACGTCTCTTCCGGCAGAACACGTGCTCCAGGAAGGCGGGGACAGTGTCCTCTGTCCATGTCAGCATTGAGCGCCACAGCTCACAGCTGGGGCTCCGGTGACTGTCTTCACAGCTTCACTGACGCATGCGTGAAGTGCACGCACGCACCTGCTCTCAGGGTGCTTACTGTGTGCTCAGCAGGGCACAGCGTGGGGAGTGATCTCACTGGCCTTTCTCTCCCGACTTGTCCGTAGCCTGAAGGCAGGGGGCTGGGGTTTGTCTGTCTCTGTGACCTCCTACCTGAGGACGGTGCTCAAAAACGTTTGCTGAATGAATTCTTTTTGAGTAAGTAGCTGAATATCTCTCCCACCAGAGAGCGAGGTCTTGGAAGAAAGGAATTAGTCGTTAGGCTCTGAGTCCAGGAGGTTGGTGGCCTTCCCTGGCCGAGCCTCAGTTTCCTTTGTCTGAGAAATGGGTCTGCTGTGGGGTTGGATGAGCCAGCAGGTGAAGGAGGCTCAGCGAGTGCTGGCTCTGCCTGCAGGGGTCGCCCTCAGCTCTCTCTCCGTGCCCGGGGCCCGCAGGGTGGGTTTGGCTGATGGGAGTTGCCTTGGTTCTTGCAGATGAGTTCGACTGCCAGCCCTGCCCTGGCAACGAGTGGTCCCACAAGGGAGACGCCGCCTGCTTCAAGCGGCGACTGGTCTTCCTCGAATGGCATGAAGCGCCCACCATCGCTGTGGTCCTGCTGGCCGCACTGGGCTTCCTCAGCACCCTGGCCACCCTGGTAATATTCTGGAGGCACTTCCAGACGCCCATGGTTCGTTCCGCCGGGGGTGCCATGTGCTTCCTGATGCTGGGGCCACTGCTGGTGGCGTACCTGATGGTGCCCACGTACATAGGGCTGCCCACGGTCTCCACCTGCTTCTGCCGCCAGACCTTCTTCACTCTCTGCTTCACCGTCTGCATCTCCTGCATCACCGTGCGCTCTTTCCAGATCGTCTGTGTCTTCAAACTGGCCAGCCGCCTCCCGCGCGCCTATGGCTACTGGGTCCGCTACCATGGGCCCTACGTCTTCGTGGCAATCATGACGACGCTCAAGGTGGCCATCCTGTCTGGCCGCCTGCTGATCACAACCAGCAGCCCCACCGCCCTCACTGACCCCGACGACCCCAAGGTCATGATCCTCTCCTGCAACCCCAACTACCTCCAGGGGTTGCTGGTCAACACCAGCCTGGACCTGCTGCTCTCCGTGGCGGGCTTCAGCTTCGCCTACATGGGCAAGGAGCTGCCGACCAACTACAACGAGGCCAAGTTCATCACCTTCTGCATGACTTTCTATTTCAGCTCCTCTGTCTCCCTCTGCACCTTCATGTCTGTCTACAAGGGGGTGCTGGTCACCATCCTGGACCTCTTGGTCACTGTGCTCAACCTCATGGGCATCAGCCTGGGCTACTTTGGCCCTAAATGCTACATGATCCTCTTCTTCCCGGAGCGCAACACGCAAGCGTACTTCAGCAGCATGATTCAGGGCTACACCATGGGGAGGGACTAGCGCTGCCCCCTGGTGGAGAGCGGGGGGAACGCAGGGCAACCCTGACTATTACCACCTCACCGTGGTCTCTGACTGGGCATCCCTTCCAGCTACTGTGCATCCTGGATGTTTTTACCCAGCTGGTGGTGGATGCCTAAAAATATTTCTTTCCCTCAAGCTATTTAACTTAACCAGGCACTGTCACTCCTAGAAAAAAAAAATGACCCAATGTGACCTATCAAGGGTCTGCAGGACGGAGTCCGATGGAATAGCCTACTACCGCCATCTGGTGGTCACAGCTGGTATCTGCAGATTCTGGCTCATTCCTTTCACTGGTGCTCACCGCCCAGCTGGGGTTGGTGAGGGAGAATGTGAGCTCAGTAACGTGGCCCGTGGAATCATTCTGTAGCTGCCCCACGTGTCTGCGTCTAATCTCCTGGATCCCCCCGGAGCTCGAACCCACACTTCTCTGTTATCTCTGAGTCATGCAGGGTACAGAGGGTGCTTCCTAAATGCTCGTGAATAAACTTCACTTTGGGTGAAACAAATGAAGTTTCCTTCTTGTTCCCAGAGGTCCCCGGAGTAGGAACGTGTGGAATCGAGGGACCTTGGTTTGGGTCCCGGCACTGCCACTTCCCAGCCATGTCTCCTGAGCAAGACATTACTGCCTTGAGCCTCCATTCCCCATCTCTAATGTGGGGATGATAGCTGCTCCCAGGGACACCTAGGACCAGAGATGTTGTGTGCATGGTGCCCCTAGTAGGTGCTCAGTAAGCACCAACCATTGGGGATCCTCCTGACCCTGGAACCATCAGGGACAAGCTATGGTGTGTTTCCCTTTCACATCCAGACGACGGTGGCATGCAGTCTAGTCCCGGGTGCTACTTTCTGTTGGCAGGTGGCCCCTGCCCAGCAGTTCTGGGTGTTGTCTTCAGGGTCTTTGGGCCGCAGGTGTGCTCCTGAGTGAGCTCGTGCCAGGGTGCTGCCTAAACACGGGGAAGCTGCATGGTGTGGCGTGGCTGTGCCCTCGCTGCCCGCCTCCAATGGTGGGCTCCAGGGCAGGAGGGACCCTGACTTTTTTGTCTGGGGGGGGTCAGACCTGGCCTCTCACAGCTCACCAGGTAGCCAGAACCTCAGCACTGAGGCTGCCAACCTGCTGTCCAGAGAAGTTAAGTGTCCAGCGGAGGTGCACCGAGCTCACAGGTGAGAGAGCAGGTGTCAGAACCTCACCGCCCTGAAGAATCCACAACTGCCGTGACATTGTGACTGTCTGTGAGCTCCCCCCGCCCTGGGAGTGATCGCTAGCTTGACCAGCACCGGCCCCATGGGGGACACTTCACTCCTCTGTCCCCTCCGTGTCTTAGATTTACCTCTTTCATGCTTCGAGGAGATGGGTGGCGGGATTTGGCTTGGATCACCTAGGATTTGGGGGAACGGCCCTTCTTTTGGGGGCCGCTATCTGCATAATGGCAAAGACAGTCCCATTTCCCTTCTTTGAGCCTCTTTCCAGAGCCTGGCACATAGCAGGTGCCCCGTGAACATGGACGAAGTGCTTAAAGACACTGTTGGACTCCTTTATCTTCCCCTCCCCACCCAGCCCCTCAAACCACCGCCTCATAAATCCAATTCATCTCCCACAACCTTGAGTGCTGGATACTGAGAGGTACTCAGAAACACAAAGCACAAAGCAAGTATTTGTGCCTACAACCGACAAGGACAATAGCCAACATTTATTACCCTCCCTAAAAACTTTGCTACTTTATCCATTCATGCCTCACGAGACTGTTAGTTAGCACCCTTATTTTACAGATGGGGAAACAGGTGAAGGCGGGAGACTCGGTCTCCCCACCAAGGCAGTGCGGCGTGCTGGCTGGGGGCTTCAGATTTCAGGGAGACGGCTGGCGGAGGTGGTCAGCGGGGAGGGCTGCAAGGGAGGCTGGCGTTTGGGACGAGCCGTGAAGGACAGAGAAGTACTTGGAAGGCAGGAAATTGGAGCGTGGGGGAGAGGCAGGGGACCAACAGGAGTGAAGTGGGTTGTAGGGAGGTGTTGGAGCAAAGTGAGGTGTAGGGAGGCCAGGGTAGCTTGGTGGGAGCACGGGGCTGAGGGTGGCCGGGTTGTCGGAACTGAGCTTGGAAGGATAGCTGGGGCTAGACGTGGGGACCCTGGCCCTGGTGGCTTCACCCTGTCCTCCCTGGTGGCCCCATCCGCGTCTGGCCCTTCTCTCGGGTCACCCTGCGTGCTGGCAGTCCCCCTGTTCTGTGGCCAGCCTCTTTTTAGCCTGGGTCCTCCTCCCAGAGTCCTCCGCATTGGCCTGACCAGGCAGGCAGGAGACTGCTGGAAGGAGGCCCTAGGGACGCATGGTCGAGGGGCACAGTACTTCTCTGTTCCTGGCACTCGCTCCCCCCGGGGCCCAGAGCCTCGGTGGAGGCCCCGCCCCGCCCCGAGCTTCTGGGGAGCTGCTCCACATGCTTGTTCCTGGATGTACCCGTGTCCAGTCCCCTCCACCCCCACCCTTGGGACCAGATTGTCAGAGGATCAGTGAGTTTTAAGCTCTTAATTCTCTTTTCTGATGCCTTGGTTAAATTTTTTCTTTTTTAAGCAACAATGACCTCATTTGCCTGGTTATGCTTCACCGCCCACCCTTAGAGGAGAATGCTGGAATCCCACTGGCCTCAGAGGCATCTGCTCACACCTCCTTCCAGAGCTGCCCTGAGCCGGGACCTTAATCCTTCCTTGTTTCCCCCCAGTGGTGGGAGGCTCATTAAGGACCACGTCAATTAGATAATTCTTCTAAGATTGAATCAAAACCCAACTATCTGGGATTTCCATTTATGGACACTAGTTTTATTCTTTGGGACCACAAATTAAATCTCATTCCTCCATCTCATGATGGCCTTTTATATGTAACAACAAGATAAAAACTGCCTTTCAAGGAGAACCAACTGCACGCTTCACTCATGCTATTTTTAATCCCCTCAATGACCCTGCCCAAGGGGTTGGTGGCCCTTGGGGGTCACGGGTTGATGCCTCCCAGCACCCCCTTCCTCTGCCCTTTCCACAGTTCTGTCCTCCCAAGGGAAGCTGACTCTGTGTCCTGGCTCCAGGGGGCAGAGCAGGTGGCCTGGGCCAAGACTGTCTGTGCATACCCCGCCCCTAGACTCTGTGATTGGCTCAGGGGGTGGGCACCCGACCTGGGTTGGTCCAATCAGAGGGACTATCAGGATTTTGCTGGGGTAAAGATTCCTTCTCTAGGAACTAGCAAGGCTGTAGCCCCAGGAGCTGGGGCAGCTCTTGTGGGACCATAAGGCAAATCAGCCACGGAAGAAAGCCGGGCCTTGCAGAGGACAAAGTGGAAGGAAGGAAAGGAAAAACCCGGGTCCTTGGCAACTTTTGAGTTGACAGATCTCACCTGAAGGCAGCCCTACCTCTGAAATCTTTTCTTTTGCAAGTCCATTAATCTCCACTATGGCTTAGGTAGTTTGAGTGGGGTTTTCGGCCACCTGCAACCCAGTATGTCTTTTTCCCACTGAAGAGTAAACTGAAGCCCAGAGGTGCTGGCTGACTGGCCCAGGGTTACTCAGCGTGTCAGGGGGGATGCTAGGGTTTGTGCTTAAGAGGGAAGTGGAGGGGGGTGTAATCAATTGTCTTCTTCTTGATTATCTTTTCTTTTGGTCTAAAGGTCCTCAGTGGCCCTGAGGATGGGATTTGGACACCATCCCAGTCCTCTCCCTGAACACACTTGTCCTGTAAACATTGCTCTCAGATCGCCTCTCAGGTCTCGGCCTGACATCACCTCCTCCTGAGACTAGTGAGTGTCTTTTCTAGGCAGGCAAGTGACGTCCCCTTACCCCAGTCCCAGTCCCAGGCCTCCCCAGCTCAGGAACACCCAGTGGCCTCCCTGTGCCCACCTGCTCACCCTCCTGGTGTGCCGTTCAAGGCCCTTCAAAACCTGGGCCCCATGCCCTCTTCTTCCGGTGGCTCCAGTGGACTTCCCGACATCCCAACACGATACCTGTTTTCACACCTGTGCTCAAAGGTCTCTTACCCCTGGTATTCATTCTTTAACACCCAGCTCCATTGTGCCCCCCCCCCCCCCACACACACACACCGGGAAGTCTTCCTTGCCTTGGGGCTGAGGAAGACCTTTGTGTTCCCATAACTGCTTGAGCTTAACCCCTGTTGGTCCCAGTGCCTGTGGCCTGGCTGCCACTGTTCGCAGCGGGCAGCAGCCTCTGTTCCTCTCTGTGCAGCCTTTTCATGCCTGGGTGGCCCCTCCGGTGCATTTGCTGCTGAGGCTTTGGGCCCTTGTTGGCTGGGGGGGTGAAGTGCCTGGGGCCTTCGCTGGGCAGGTGAAGATGCAGCTGGAGCTGGGGGGGACCCGTGGGGATCTGGCTGCCATCTGTGTTGCTTTCCCTAGTGCCAGGGGCTGCCCGGGGAACAGAGACGGTGGCAGAGGAAAGCCAGAAAGCTGGCGCTGGTCTCGCAGGCGAGGACGCGCCTGCAGTGGACTCACTGGCAGCATCTTCATCGCTCAGACCGGAAGCCTCAGTGCCACGCTCGACTCCTCCTTCTCTCTCATTCTTCCTCCTGCGCTCGCCCCCATGGTGCCCAGGCTGGCCCTTAAAAACCGAAGTCAGTCAGAGCCTTCCTTTGCTCAGCACCCAGGGGTCCCCACCTCCCCGAGGGGAAGACCCAAGGTCCTCATGTGTGTGTCACCCCCCTGGGCTCCCGCCACCTCTCCCACCTCAGTGTGGCATCCCCCCTCCCTCCCAGACGACTCTGCAGCCCACTGGCCTCCTGCTGTCCCCTGAGCGGGGGGACACCGTCCCTCAGGGAAACACAGGCTGAGTTTCTGCCTCAGGGCCTCGGCCCTGGCTGTTCCCTCTTCTTGAAATGCTCTTCCCCACAGTCGCACGGCTCGTTCCCTCATGTAGTTTGCTTCCTGCTGAACTTGTTTTCGAACACTCACCCCTGTGTAACGTACTGTCACGTCACTTCTTTGTCTTGGTTGTCACTCTCTCCCTGGTGCGCAAGTCCCCCGAGGGCAGGGACTGCTGTCTGTTTTGCTGGCTGAACGTCTCAAGCATCTGGACACATGTCTGGCCCAGAGTGGGTTGAATGAATGAGTGAGTGAATGAATGAAACAACCATAACGGATCACGAGGGCAGAAGGCAGGAGAAGCAGCAGCAGGTTGGGAAGTGGAAAAAGCAAGGGTTCTCGTCCCCGAGCAAGGACAGGGTGCTGGGGGCCAGCACTTACGCACGCATTCATCCTCCCCCTCCCTCCCTCCCTCCCTCCCTCCCTCCCTCCCGCCCTGGGGGTTGCGCATCACTGGCAGGGTCAGGCCCTGCGCAGCGCCTGGGGACGCTGCATCACCTAGGAGGACTGCTCCCAAGTGGCTCATGTTCTAGTGGGGGACCCAGGACACCAAACATGGCACCATGTCACAGTGTCGGCAGAAGATGGGCCCAGGGTGCTTGGAGGTGCCCAGAAGAAGTGCCTCACCTTGGGAGGCTGAGGAAGCCTCTTTGAGGCTGTGGTGTCAGGCTGAGACCTGAAGAATGATCGGCTGTTAGTCCAGTGGGGGTGGGGGTGTCCGAGGAGAGTGCACGGGGCAAAGGAGCAGCTTGAACAGAGGCCTGGGGGGCAGAAGGGGGACCAGGTGGGTCCGGAAAACGGAAAGTGGATGAGGTGGGGAGGGAGGAGGGGAGAGGAGGAGAGAGGGGGAGAGTGGGGGGAGAGAGAGAGGGAGGGAGAGAGAGACAGACCCGGAGCAGGAGAGGTGTCCTGCTCTGTGACTCTGCGTGATTAGCTCGCCCCTGAATGTTGCAGCGTGCCCTCCTGCAGAATGGGCGATGGTCACACCACTGCCCCGTGGGGCTGCGGTGGGGTGGTACGTCTGCCCGGTATGAAGCCTTCTTGGGACGCAGGCCCAGAGTGTGTGCCCAGCAGGGCTTGCCATGCTTACGGTGAGGACTGCGAGCCTTGTCCTAAGAGAAGCTCTGAAGAGAGGAGACTGGCAGTGTGGGTCTGGAGTCGAGTCAGAGAGACCCCTTGGGTGTCACCCACCTGGTGCAGGTGAAGTGAGATCGGTGGCCTGGACCAGGGCTGACAACCATGGGGTCAGGCCACATCAACACTTCTTGGTGACAGATTGGCCCTGGAGTGACAGGCGGGATCCTGGTTTGGGTGGCGACTGGCTGGGAAGTCTGTCCGGTGGGGGGATGTGGGCCACCTAAGAGGCAGCAGGCACCCTGAGGTCATTCACACCACCCCTTTTCTCTGCGTGCTAGGGTCTGCTGGCCAGGGCAGGTCCACTTTGTCAAGGCCTCCCAGGGCTGGCCCGGTAGCGGCAGGCGGAGGGAGCTGCCAGGAGCTTGCAGACACGCCAGGAACTTGGGACCACTTGCGCAGAGTCCCGTCTGGCCTCACCCTATACCCAGAAGCAATAGCTTCCTCGACTCTCTGGGAACAGGAGACGAGGCCCGTTCTCCCAGGGCCTGGAACCTCTGGACCTGCTGCCAGTGGGCGGGGGTGTCCACGGTGGTCCAGGGTGGTCCCGTGGACCAGGGAGCGGGGTGAGTGCTGCCTGCCCTCTGAGGGGAGGAGGGACGTGCGGGGCGCCCGTGCCGTAATGTACAGGCGCATCTGCTTCCCGTTAGCAGCTCCCGGGGAGCCTAATTGGCAGATCAAACCTCTCGATGTTGCACGTTAGATAAGTAGTCAGGAGAGCCCCGGCGGCGTCTGACACTTTGGACGGGGCCCAAACCCTGAGTCCAGCCACCGTGGGGCCCGGGGTGCTAATGCGAACCAGACCCGGGTGCGCGGAAGCGGGAGGATATTAACAAGTGTCAGAGTCTAGGAAGCGCCTGGACAGATGCAGCTCCGCCTCTGCCCGCTGCACAGGGGAAGGGCAGCAGGGCTCCTGAACTTAACCTTGAACGTTAAGGAGGAGGGAAGGAGTTCCCAGAGGGTGGGTTCGTGAGGCTGGCTGTGGCTGGGGACATCCAGGAGCCAGTGGTCCTGCCCTGGCAAAGAGATGGACTCGGGGGAAAGCTGTCGGGTTCTGAAACTTTGGGTCTTCCTGTAGGACCTGCGGCAGGTCACACAGGGGACTGTCGAGAGCCATGGTGAAGGTGTCTGTCATTCATGAGGTTGGTTGTCCTGGTGGTGGTGGTCATGGCCACGATAGACACAGAAGCCATGACGATGTCCGTTCCCCTGGGGTAGGCCTGCCTGCCTGCCTGCTGGGCCCCGACTCTGAGAAGACTTCGCCCCACGAGTGGGCTCCTGTTGGGGTTGCTCTCCTCCTGTTTCTGACGTTCCTTCTGGGTGGCTGTCAGCCTTCTTCCTTGACCGGCGGACTCCCTGGTCTCTGTTTCTTCTAACGGGCTTGGCGTCTGCTCTGGCAGGGGTCCTGTCTGTCGCTTCTCCTCCCCAACTCCAGGCCCATCTAGCCCTCCCAGCCCTACTTCCCTGCCAACTAACTGAGCAATCTGGCCCTTCCTGGGGTGGGGGGCTGGGACGCAGCCCCCTCTCGTCCTCTCCAGCTGGGTTTCTGGGTTCAGTGTCAGGTGCATTTCAACCTAGATCAGGCTCAGCAGGGCTTGTGGGAAGGGCGGTGGGGTGTGGGTGGCAGTGGCGGCGATGAGGAGGGGCATGGTGACACCGATAAAGATGACGATGATGATGGTGTGGGTGGAGATGCTGGTGATGCTGGAGGCGACGATCCCTGTGAGGGTGTTTATCCGGGTGGAGGTGGGTGGCAGGAATGACAGGGGTGGCAGTGTGATGGTGGAGATTGTGATGCAGGGGATGGTGGTGGCTGTGGCAGTGACGGTGGTTATGGTTTTGGTGGTGGCGGCAGGAGGGATGTCTATGCTGGTCTTTTTCATCCGGCCAGATGCCTTTGTTAAGTCTCCAGTTTAAGAGCCAGAGGCCCAGGTCACCTCTCTCCTGATCGTACCAGGAAGATGTAGACTTTGCCATGTGCCAGATCCGCGTCAGCAGGGTGTCCACCCCTCTTCGGGCTGAGGCGGAGCAGACTGTGGGGTGGGTTGGGGAGCAGATCACAGCATGAGCACCTCGAGTCTCTGGAAGCCTGACCGCCTTGGCCTGACCAGGGCTGGTCTCCCGCCTCCGGATTGCTGGGCAGCCCCTCCCCATCTCCCAGACTCTGTCGATGGCCGGCTGTAATCTACTAAACACACAGTGTTCCAAGTGCCCTCTGAGACCTAAACCAGATCTTGCCACCTCCCTGCTCGCAGTGGCTCCCCGTCCCATCAGAGGGAAGACCAGTGTCCTGCCGGTGGCCCAGTGGGCCTACCTGACCTCCTCGTCTCCTCACTGACCTCATTCTCGCCTCCTCTACCCTCTGCTTGCTCCGCTCAGCCACACTGGCCTCCTTGCTGTTTCTTGAACTCATTAGCCACACATGAATTCACCCCAGGGCCTTTGCACAGACTGTATTCCTCTGTGGGGGCAGTGAAGGCCCCTTCCCCTAGCAGGAAGGTGAGAGCTCTGGGCTGGGACTCAGAGGACCCATTGCAAGGACCAGTTCCGAGTTGGCCATTGGTCCCTGTGACCTCAGGGATTACGTCCCCCGCCCCGGGCACCCTGTCTCCCCATCTGTAGTAGCGGCTGGATCATCGCTACTCTAAGACTGCCCTGCCCCCACCACATACAGTGGGTGTCTGGGACAATGGGACTGGAGAATGTGCAGAGGCAGCCAGCCACCTCCCCATCAGCCTTCCTCACGCCCCTCGCCCCTTTGTGGCTTCCGTGATAGCCCCCCCACCTCCGAAGCACCTCTCACAGGGCATCACGTGTGTGTACATCCCTGTGGGTGAGAACACGGTCTGTGTGTACAGTGGGTTTTCCCGTCCAGGGCAGGGCCCGGCGTGTCTCCCCACCTTCACCCCAGGCTGCAGCCTCCTGATGCCACCGCAGGGGCCCCCAGAGGAGTCGCCCACCCTCTAACACAGATGTGAAACGGCACGAGGAGTTTGAGAAAAACACTCCATTTGGGACACTATGGTGCCCCTGGGTTGAGCATTGGAGCTCCTTACTCACTGACTCTGGGCCTCAGTTTCCCTACCTGTACAAGGAGAGTGGCCCCCAACCTGAGTGTGAACCTTCCCGGGTGGTTCTGACCATGAACTTCGTTCTAGAACATAGTTGTGGGTGTCCCCACGGCCCCAGCTTGTTTTCAGGATCGCGACCATGGTCTGTCTGGGTTCTTATGGAAAGTCAGCAGAAGGCCAGCTGTGTGCTCTCTGAAGGGCAGTTCCAGAAGCCGACAGCAGATGGTGCTGTTGACCCCATTCCTGGGCTGGAGCAGAAGCAGGAGCTGGAGTCTCCCCGGCTCCCAGCTCCAGGACCTGGCAGGGCTCTGCCAGGCTTGGGGTCCCTGCTCCTTGGAGCCTGAGGCTGGACCCCTGGGCACATCCTCTGTGGCCCATCGTTTGCCCTGGGGAAAGGCCCCCGGATGGGAGACACAGCCGAGCAGGGAGCGGACATGGACAGACATAGTCACATGGGACACGGAAGTGCACAGGGCTGCTTGTGTCTGTCTGCGAGGTGCCAAACACCCAGCCTGCTGTCACCGATCACATGGGTGCTTGCACGTGACCCACACGGCATCAGGGTCTGCCAGTGAGTGAGGGCGGGAGGATTAACAGGAAAGGTGTGTTTTGTGTGTTCCTATGCACAGGCGTGAATGCACGCATGCTGTGTCTTCGGTCTTTGTGTGTGCCCATGTGCACAGACGAGGGGGTAGCAGGTGGGTGTGGCTGCACAAGTGCCTGGGTGTGCACACCTGTGCGAGTGGGTGTCATGTGTGGACGCCCTCTGCTCTGTGTCCCTCTAAGCACAACTATTTTGCTGTGTGTGCATGAGTGTGGAGACGTGTGCCCACGGCTGCCCACACACGGATCTGCAGGTGCACCCGTGGGTACATGCGCACACACTTGGGCTGATGGGTAAGAAGCAGAAAGAATAAATAATAAACGGTTTGAGGATGGGCAGGCTGGAAAGATGACTTCGCTTTCTTAGGAAGTGGGACCGAGGCAGGCTGACCTGGTGCCCAGAGCCGCCTGCGCAGAGTGGAGAGGGCTGTGGGGTCCCGCACAGTGGGGAGGGGGCGGCGCTGTTACTGTGACTGTGAGTTCGATGAATGGATACTTCGTGCCAGGCACATGCCAGGCCCCATGTCCACACCGTCTCACCTCACGCCCCTCTAACCTCTCTCTTTCACAGATGAGGAGACTGAGGGTTAGGAGGCAGATCAACTGGTCCACGGCCAGACAGCGAGGAAGTAGTGGAGCTGCACAAAAGTCCAGTCCCCAGGTGGCCAGTGTCCAGGAGCCTCAGTGTCCCTGAGTGCTGAGTCCTGAAGTAGTGCAAGACACTTGGTTAACAATGTTAATTGTTTATTGATCACCTACACGTGCCAAGCACAGCTCCAGATGCTGGAGACAGGACAAACCCCCTGTACCCGAGCACCCTGAATTCCAGTACCGAGGAAGGCAAGGACGGGAGGGGAATGAAAACACAAATGAGACCCATTTACACTGAGTTCAGTCCTAAGATGGAAGACTGGACCAGAGCCATGTGACAGACAGAGGCTGGGGCGGGTCTGCATGGGGGTGGGGGGGAGGGGGGCAGGGAGGGTGTCCCCAGGGGCGGCTTTGGAGCTGAAGCCTGAGGGCAAGTCGGGGCTGCTGGGAGGCCTTGCACACAGAGGGGGCACTTGCTTGAGGGGCATGCTGAGGGGCGGTGCCAGGGGCTGGATGGAGCAGGGCCGTGTGGGCCACCTCTAGCGTCTTGGATTTTATTCTCAGGGCAGCAGGGAAGGCACAGGAAGGTTTCAGCAGGCGAAGGCCCGATCTGATCGGTGCATTAAGGGTGGCCGGGATGCCATGCTGACAATGTTCCGTGGGGCTGGTGACCCTGCAGAACAGGGCTAGCGGGCGTCCGTGAAGCAGGGCCTTTGTAAGGGCCCATGGCAGGAGAGAGGGCTGAGACACGGGAGGCCTGGGAAGCAGTGGTTTGAACTTCCGACCCTGGAGCCAGCCCTCCTCCTGGTCTCTCGGCCCCCAACCCCCGCTTGTCCTGTGACTTCCAGCTCATTCCTTGGGCAGGACACTTTTTTGTGCTTGCCGCTGTGCATCTTGGGAGTGAGGTCTCCCGGTGTCGACCCTCTATGACTCTGCGATGGCACAAAGTGCAGACCCCAGCTCGTCTCTTATTGGCAGGATGTCTTTGGCCAAGTCACTTCTCTGACAGCCTCAGTTTCCCTGTCTGTGAAATGACGCTGACGATGCTTCTCAGAGGGTCAGCGGTGGTGAGGAGGAAATGTGATGGATGGAGCCGGCAGACGGCTCCCAATGCCATGCACGTGGTCATCACCACTCCGTGGTGTTGATTGCTGAGGTCCCTGAACGGCCCCCTTGGGCTACCAACTCCCTGAAACTGCAGTTTCTCCCGCTGCAGAGTCACACTCATGCTGAAAGTGTGCGTAGCCAGACATTCAAATGAGATGGGGAATGCAGGGCTCAGCATCCGTCTCAGAAAATGTGGTTTCGGAGTGCTGCCCCGGCTGGCCAGCCCAGACTTTTTGGGGAGGCAGGTACGGGGACAACTCTGCAGAGAGGTGGCTTGTGGGGGCAGGAGCGTGGCTGGGAGTGTGTTGGGGTGAGAACACGGCCCCGCAGGCCTCTCCGCCTCCCCTGGGTGCTCCCTGCACCTTCCCTTCCTCCATCTCCTCCTTCGCTGCCAGGTCCCCAAGGAGTGGGTGTTGGGCAATCCCCTGGAGCTCCTCCCCTCTCCCAATCTGCATGTTCAGAGTGCATCTGCAGACACGCCTGGCGGCCCCTTGTAGCTATGGCCCAGCCTCCCCGAGCCCCTGGCAGCTGAGTGGTCTGCGTGTACAAGAACCCATTCCCTGCCGGCACCTTCTGGGCACCCTGTTCCCATCTGGGGGTGTTGGTTTATTTTTTAAATTTCCCCATTGTGGACTGCACCCGTGGGGCTATGCTCACTCGTCAGCTGCTGGGTGACGCTTTCAGATCACAGGCCTGACATTTCAGTGTTCGTGTCTCTGTGCCAGGCAGGCACCAGCCCGAGCAATTGATTCTCCCTGCATAATCGCTCAGCACCGTCCATAACATTTCATCAGCCCCTGTTGGCACTTGGGCGGCTTCCCCTGGGCCTCACACTGGGTCGCCTACGCCTGCTCTTCTGGGACTGGGAGTTCTCTGTTCAAACCCCAGAAAGAACCATCCCCTGCTCCTTACCACCACCCTCCTTTCACTCCCCACGAGGCAGGTAGGGCTCCATTTCCGGTCACCTCCACCCTCTCCTGTGACATCTTGCACCAGCCACATTGCGTTCCTTTCAGCTCCTCCAAGACGAGACGCCTTTTCTACCTCGGGGCCTTTGCACATGCTGTGCCCTCCACCAGAACTCTTTCCCGGCGACCCCTGTGTGTTCTCCTTTTTGCCTAGCTCACTCCCGCTTGGCGTTCAGGTCTCAGCTTGAGTAGGTGGTCCTCTTGGACTTCCCAGACGAACTTGGGTTATCCCATCCCACGCCTTTTTACGGCCAGCCCGCTTCTTGGGTGCTCTGCTTCTCCTGCGGTGATTATTTGACACCTGCCCTCCCTACTCCATGAGAAGAAGCTTTGTTTCTGTGCTGTTTTCTTCTGCATCCCTTTCTTCTGGTCCACGTGGACAGTGGTACCCAGTAAATGCTGACTGAGAGGGTGAATAATCATTCAGACTGAGGCCCGACCATCCGGCCGTGAAAATTTCCCTCCCCAGTGTCATGAGGAAATAAGTGACTGGTTCTCTCCAGGGCATCCTTTGTGTGATGGGGTGGCAAGATTGGGGGGAGGAAGGTGTGGTCCTGCTGATGGGCATGGACAAGGCCGGGGACCAGGCTTATGCCTTTGGTTAATATCAGTGGAGCTGAATCTTAAAGTGATGGTGGGGTTGGAGGTGATACGGAGGTGATGGTGGTGAGCTTAATGGCAGTAGATCTGGGCAGTGATGGGCATGGCGCTGGTGGTGGCAGGAATGCTAACGATGGTGCTGACGTTGGTTATTTATCGGGTGGTAAAGGTAATGGCAATTTTGCTGTGGTTTGGGGTGCTGGTGTTTAAGGGGATGGACTCTGGAGTCAGACAAGCCTGCATTCCTCTCCTGTCTTTATCACTTTAAATATTCAAGAAGCCCTTCAGCGTCTCAGTTTCTTCATCTGTAAAATGGGTGAAATGGGAGTACCTACTCCCCAGGGGCAGGGATGGGACTGGGGCCGTTGTGAGTTACATGACAAGGTGAGTGGGACGCTCTCAGCAGGTGCTGGGCCCATGGGAGGTTCTGAGTAAAACTGTGGAAGGAAGTCATTATGCCAATAGCTTAGGATGAAGACAGTAGCATTTGTGACAACGGTGATGAAGATGGCAACGTGGTGTCTTTCCTGCTGCAGGCGATGTTGGTGGTGCTGATGGTGTTGGGGGTGATGTTGACAGTGGTGGTGTCAATGATGTTGATGTCAATGGTAGTGATGTGGATGGTGGTGATGGGGACAGAGGGGGTTATAATTTATTAATTCAATTTGTCAGTTGAAGAATCAGCCTGTATTTATGCCAGCAAATTTTTGGAAAAAAGTAAATATAACTCTCCATTTTTAGGAATCATCAATAAATAGCAACTTCTGACACACACACACACACACACACACACACACACACACACACGGTATAAAGCAAAGCAGCAGGTGACCAGACATCAAGGGGCTGTTCTGTGCCAGATGCAGAGGCTGGGGGGTCAGGGAAGGTGCCCAGGAGAGGTGGGTCCGGGGCTGGGCATTCCAGGGGGCAGGAGAGGTGTGAGCACAGCTTCCATGGAGCCCACGGGCTCAGGGAAGGGTGACAGGCGGGAGGAAAGGCACTGGAGAGGGAGGGAGAGGGAGGAGGCGGGGGCACGAGCCATGGCTGAGGTGTGAAGGGGGCCAGGGTCTGTGTCCCCGTGCCACAGCGCTGGGGGAGGCAGAGCCGTGGCTCGGGGAGCACAAGCGGAAGCTGCATTGTGACTGCCACCTGACCCGGGGTTCTCCTCACACTGGACTGGACACAGGGTGTGACGCAGGAGAGGGCTTTGGAAATAGGGGTGAAGGGAACGAACCCTTATCTATCAGTCACTTTAGTGTAATTAAGCCTGTGGACTTTGAAGCCAGAAAGGCCTGGGTTTGAATCCCAGCTTTGAATGCCATATATCAGCTGTGTGACCTCAGGCAATCCACTCAGCCTCTCTGTGCCTCAGTTTCCCTGTCTATACAACGGAGACAACAATGATGGGACCTATCTACCTCAGAGGACTCCTGTGAGGACTAAGTTTGCACATAGCCCCCAGGAGGACGAGGCTGCCCGAAGGTACAGACAGCTGTCATTACAGACACTGCACTTTCTGTATTCAGATGCGACTTTTACAATGTCCCCTTTGACAAGGGAATCATCCCCATTTTGCAGGCGAAGAAACCGAGGCTCAAAAAGGAAAGTAGAAATCTTGCTTGGTTCGAATTCGTGCCCAGGCCTGGCTGGCTCCATGCCCACTCGTCTGCCTTGGCCGGGAGGCATGCGGGATGGGGTCTGGGGAACGGTGGGGGCTGGGGGGCTGGAGAGGGGAGCGGGGAAGCAGCGGGCCTGACATAAGGCCCTTAAGAATGTGATCTACTTCCTTCTGGGCCCCTGGGAGCCTGGTAATCCTGGGGCGGCTGGGATGTGGGGAGACAGCTGTGCTGGGCATGGTGAGGGGGGTCGTGGAGGGAGGCTCCTGGGCCCCCTTCTCTGCTTTTCCTGCAGGGTTGGGGGCCGTGGGCCAATTAACCCTGGCAGAGCCGGAGCCAGGAGGTGGGGGAGGAAGCAGGGAGGGGAAGGTTCGGGTGGTATGAGAATTGGCAAGGCCTGCAATAGGCCCTTGGGTGAGCCTGCCCTGCATAGCCCTTCCCCAGGTGTGGCCAGCTGGCCCTCCCTGGGAGGTGCTGGGAGACTGAACTTCTGAGCAAGACCAGGAAGGGGGAAACGGGCTTTGAACAGGGTTGCAGCCGGAAGGGCCATTGGCGGTCACTAGCCCAATCCCCTTACTTTGCAGAAGGGGAAACCGAGGCCCAGAGAGAGGTAGCAGCTGCTGAAGGCCACACAAGAATCAGTGTTGATCTGGGACCAGGCCCAGGGCCTCCTGACTCCCCAGCTGGACTTTCTCCGCTGGCCGAGCCATGCCCCTGCCTCCGTCCAGTCTCAGGGCAGGGTTTGCCCACACAGCAGGTGCAGGGCCATCGGGTCACCCTGGCCGCACCAAGGGAGCCTGCCGCACAGTGTCACATGCCCACCCAACACCGGGAACTCCACCCAAAATAGCGGTCATGATGCCACAGAGAGTATTTTGCGACTTTTTGATTTTACAAACATTGGTGGTTTTTGTACTGTCTGATTTAGAGTATCTTACACTTTACCACGCCCTTTACAGTCTCGACCTCGTACAGTTCTCACTCCCCTTCCACAGAGGGGCGCCCGGAGCCTCAGAGGACCGAAGCAGCTTGCTTAGTCTCACTGACAGCAGTAATGGTGGGAAACGTTCATAGGCGCCTGCGGGACCCAGGCTCCAAATGGGGAGTTCTCCCACAGACCGAGTGGCCTCCGCCAGCCTTGCTGGGGGCGCCCTCGATTCCTCCCGTTCCTGTACCCCCACACTCCACCCGGGAGAAGGTTCTGCGCATGACCCAACCCAGGCCTGTCTCTGCCGGCTCGTGCTGTGACTGGCGCTATGCGCTCGTGCCTGGGTGACACCCGCCACTCCCACCAGTTTTTGTCCTTTTCCACCTGGCTTAGGTCACGTAGCGGGGTGCCCTAGAGATCCCCCCACAGAGGGCAGCACTCCGTCTGCTTTAGGGCCGTGTGGTATTCTCCCGCACACGTGCCTCATGTCTTCTTTACCCATCCTCTGTCAGGGGCCACTAGGCTAGTTCTCCGTCTCAGCTGTTGCAGGTAATGCTGCAATGAATACAGGTGTGCGTATGTCCTTACAAGTTAACGTTTTCCTGTTTCGGGGGGAATTGCTGAATCATGTGGTAGTTCTAGTCTTAGTTTTTAGTAAACTCATAGACACAGACAACAGAATGGGGGTTGCCAGAGGGGAGGAGGGCAAACTGGGCAGAGGGTCAGATACACGGTAACAGAAGGAAGCCAGACTTTGGGGTGTGAGCACACTAGCACGCAGATACGGAATTATAATGTTGTACACCTGCAATGCATATAACGCTGTTACCCACGGTTACCTCGATACATTAAAGAAAGATTAGTGTTCAAGGTTGCCTGTCTCCCTCCCCTGCCCCCGGAAAGACCCTGACCTGAAGGATTTGCAAACTGAATTTCCTAAAGAGGCCAGGCTGATTCTCAAAGGGGTTAGGACCACGGGGAACTGTGTAACTTGAACATTTTTTTCAAGAGAGACTTAGGATTCGAATTTTACTGTGAAACATCCCACAACTACTGTGTGAGAACCCGCCTCTCTCTCCCAAACAAAACGCCCTGGGTCCTGAACCTGCTGGCCTGAAAACCCTCTACAGAGCCTGGCTGAAGAGACTTGGGGGGCCCTTCTGAGGCTGGGGTGGGGTGCCACAGGGTGGGAGTGGGGTGGGGGCCAGGGTGGGGGATCGATCAGTCCAGGGTGTCTGAGGCCGTGGGGATTGTTAGTTGACAAGTGAATGAGGGAGAAAAATCTCCCTGACTTGGTCAAGGTCACAGTCACAGTCAATCACTGGAGTGAGAGGGGGATGGGAAGAGGAGGAGCTGTTGCAGGAAGCTTTGAGGCTTGGGCACGGAGAGCAGGGAGCTGGCCGTGGCTCTGGACAGGATTGCTGTGTGACTTTGGCCAAGCCTCTTGCTCCCTCTGAGCCTCTGAGACGTGAGTAAAGGGGCTCTATCAACAGTCCTGGCCTTCCCGTGCTTTTTTTTGTTGGGGGGGGGGGGTGCTGGGTCTCTGCCCAGAGCTGAAGGTGGGGGAGAACTGGAGAGAAAGCCCCGCCCCCTTCTGGATCCTGGGAACAGCAGGAGGTCTAATCTGCTGTTGACATCCCTCCACCGGGTCCAGGGGCTTGGGTTTCTCCCGGCCTCTGTGATCCTGGCAGCAGGCAGATGCTGGGACACAGCACTTGCTCTGTGTCACTCTGGGGTGGATTAGGGACCCCAGGGCCAGGGGATTGGGGGTGCTGAGAAGAGGGGAGTTTGGGGCAGGGCCGGGGGCCAGCTGCTGGCTGGGGCTCATCTTCCTCCACTGTCCATTTGTGGGGGCTCCGTGCTCAGATAGTCCCGCCGGGCTTTGGAAACAGTGAGCGCTCGTGCAGTTGATAGATGCTAGCTGTTGGTGGGGCTATGTCCCTGCCTATTTCACAGACGGGCGTGGGACAGTTAGTTCCTGAGTGGCAAAGGAGGTGCGGGTCCAGGTCAGCCCGGAGGCATAGCCCCAGCCCCAGCGAGCACTTCACTCTTGACCTGGCCCTCCGCCCTGTGGGCATGGGCAGGCAGGAAACTCGGAGTCGGTCCTCCTGGGCCTGCTAGACTGCAAGCTCCACGAGGCCAGGACGGTCTAGTCCTGCCCACTTTTCCTTGCTACACGGTAGGTGCTTGGGAAATGACTGACTGGACGAGTGGCCACCCACGTCAAGGGTCCTGCAGTGGACCCTGTGGGCCATTCCCAGGGCAGGTGCCGGGCCCAGGGCCCTTCTGCCTTGTGTCTTGGCTGTGGAGGGCAACGTGTCTGTCCTTCCCACCACCCAGCCTCTTTCAGAGTCTACAGGCCCATGAAGATGGGCCCGTGGTAGGTTCCAGAAGGCCTTGGATAGAATATCAATGGCTGAGCCCTTGAAAATCGAATCTCACCACAGCCTACCTCCCCAAGGTCTCCCTCAGACCATCAATCAGCAGTGAGACACGATCGTATTTTATAGCCAGGCCAGGGTGGGGGTGCCATGAAACCCAAGCCCCCACTCCGCCTGGGGTCCTGCCTGCTTAGGAGGATCAAGGCAGAGCCCCGCCGAGCTGAGCCTTAACTCTTTGTGACCCAGATCCTACCCGCTGAAGGCACAGCTCCTCTGTCGTACCAGCCCTGACAAACTCGGTCCCTCAGGGGAGACGGAAGGACATATGGGGAGGGGGTGGGCGTTCTGGGGTCTTGCAGCTCCTAGAGACCTGCAGGAAGGCCTGTGGGTGAGAAGGTCGTTTGGGCCCAATACTCAGAACACCTGGGTTCTGGTTCAAGGTCTGTCATTTGTAGCTGGGTGACCGTTGGCTGGTTATACCCCCTCTCTGGGCTTGACTCCTCAACTCCAATGCAGGAACCCCAGTCGTTCCCTGCGGTTTTCCTGCAGTTTTCCGCATGGGTGAAACTTGGTTCTTGGCCTCAGGGGCTCCGCCTACTTGTGAATAGCCCTCTCCCCAGAACAGCTTATACACAATAAGAGACTGTTACCTCTCTTCAAAGTTTGTTATTTCCATTTCACAGATGAGGACACTGAGGCCCAGAGAGGACCTTCCATTCCCCCGGGCGACTCAGCAGATTGCTCTAGAAGGAGGCTGGAGACCCAGTTTTCGGCGGCCAAGTCTAGGGCTGACCTCTCCTTCCTGCCTGTTCTTCTCTCCTGTCGTTGGAAACAGATATGTGGACACCCCGGGGCCTGGATTGTTGCCAGCACTGAGGGGGACAGATGACGTCCGGCCTCACCCAGGAGCAGAGGTCAGGGACCTGGGTTGAGGGGTAGAGAAGCTTCGGGTCGGCCTCAAGGCACCGCCTTGCCACGAACGTTCGGGGACATCCTAGGAGAGGCAAAGACATCCTGGGAGAAGCCACAGGGTGAAGGAACTGGCTGACACCATGGAGGTGGTCTGGGGCTGTAGGGCGGACACCCCCCAGTTCTGGGGTGAACCAGCCTTCAGGGGAGCCTTGGCTGGGTGGCTGGAGCCAACTTCCTCATCTGTCTTGGAGTATAAATCAAACAATGGCCACTGCCAGTCTTTCCCACTCTGTGGAACCCAAGTGATCGCCAGGGCTGCCCACTGTGTGCTGAGCGCCCCATCCCTGAGGGCTATGCAAGCAGACTCTAGGCTGTGAGGCTGGAGAGACATCTTGGGGGAGGGGTACACTAGGAGATGAAGGCTGAAGGCCCTTTCGGTGCTGATGGGTGGGGTGGGGGGGGACCGGCAGGGGAGGTGCGTTCTGGAGTCTCCAGTCCCGGCCCTGGAACCACAGGGGTCGTTTTGAGGAGGGGAGCTCTGGGGGCAGCTTCCTCAGAGGGACAGGGCTTTGGGGACTCAGGAGTTCCACCAACAGCTGGACGTGCCCGCTGGATGGACGACTGTTAGAAAATCAATTTTCTGAAGCCCAGTCCGTGGGGTGGGCAGGTGGGCCTTGGGGAGCCTGGGGCTGGCACGGTCGGGGGCTCTGGTGGAGTCCAGCTCTGCCCCCACCCCAGCTCCAGTCTCCTCCTCCCGCCTCCTCACCGGGCTCTGCCTCAGGTTTGGAGGTCTTCTTCCACCCCCTCCCTGGGCTCCTGAGGAGGACGAGAGTCCACACCCTGGGGCAGGACCAAGTGTCTGNCCAACAGCTGGACGTGCCCGCTGGATGGACGACTGTTAGAAAATCAATTTTCTGAAGCCCAGTCCGTGGGGTGGGCAGGTGGGCCTGGGGAGCCTGGGGCTGGCACGGTTGGGGGCTCTGGTGGAGTCCAGCTCTGCCCCCACCCCAGCTCCAGTCTCCTCCTCCCGCCTCCTCACCGGGCTCTGCCTCAGGTTTGGAGGTCTTCTTCCGCCCCCTCCCTGGGCTCCTGAGGAGGACGAGAGTCCACACCCTGGGGCAGGACCAAGTGTCTGGCACCCAGTCCCAGCTCTGCTTCCGACTGCCTGTGTGAGCTTTCGGGGCCTCGGTTTCCCCATCTGTAAGTCAAGGGAGTGGGGCAAATTTCCCTTTCTTCCCAGGGAACGGTAAGCCAGGCTGGCTCCTCCTTATGCTTCAGGTCTCGGTTTAAACATCATCTTGTTAAAAGAGATGTTCTCTCTTCTCCTCTCCCAGGCACTTGACGTCTGTCCCCTCATTCACAGCAGACTGCTCACTTTCCCCAGCATGCAGGCCGGTCCCCAGTGACTTCACCTGTGCCTGTCCCTTCCACTAGGTGGCAAGCTCTGTGTTTATCTCAGGAGACACTGTTGTGTCTCCAGGGCCTGCGCAGTGTCTAGCACATAGTAGGTCCTCAATAAATGATGGCTGAGTAAACGAATGATCAATGACAGGCCCTCTGAGCATGCTGTGGGGCTCAGGAAAGCACCAACAGGCTCTGGCTTCCAATGGGGTGGGGGTGCCCCCCCACATTACTCCCATTCTGAAGCAATGAACAAAGGCCACAAAGAGAGGAGGAGGGGAGAGGTGGCCTGGGATGGGTCTGTGCCTCTTAGACCCCAGGGTTTACACTGAAGCCTGGGTGTCGTGAAGGCCAAGTACAAGTTCTTTCTGGAACCAGGGCCTGGGGGAATGGGCCCCTCCTGCTGTGCCCAAGCCTTTGCCCAGAACTTGCATTTTTATTTTGTTTTTTCTTTTGCTCAGAGCTTTTGGCATTGTTCAAATGCTTCCTTTGGGAGGCCTCGGGAGGAGACAGCATAGCATAGGGCCTGAGGTGCTCAGGTTCAAATCCCAGCTCGGGCTGCTCACTTGCTGGGTGACCACGGGGCAGGCTGGTAATCTCCCCTCCACACCTCATCTGTGTCTGGCATTGTGGCTGGTGCATGGCCAGGGCTCAGCAGTCCCAGCTTCCATGACTGAAAGAACATTTGTACCCATATCTCAGCAGGAAAAAGTGAGTCCTGGAGAGTGGAAGTCCTGCATTTATTTGATATTAAGTGCCAACCGCAACGCACCCTGAGTCAGGGAGAGATGCTCAATTCCACAGGAACCCTGCCTCTGCCCTTGGTAAACCCAGGCTTGTAGAAAGTGGAGCTGGGAGGGGTCTCTCTCAAAGGTCTGTGGCCCGTCGATCTATTTGGCAGATGAGGCTGGAGAGCTGTGCCCCCCCCCCCCCACCCCGCCCCCGGGTCGCCAGAGCCTGGTGAGGCAGACCAGGTCACATGTGGAACCTGAGCAGGAAGCCACCTTGGGGGGCTGGCTGGTTTCTCCTGGCCACTCCGGGGACAGGCACACGGGGACGGGACAGCACAGCAGGTCTTTCCTCCTCTCTCTTTTTTTCTTCTTTTCTTCCAAAAAAAAAAAAACCCAACAAAATAAAACAAAAATACCCCCTCAGTCTCCCATGACTTGAAAAAGTGGCCCGAGTCCCATGTCTGGCTCTGGAACGGTTTATGGCCTTTGCAGCCAGGACCGCGAAGCCCTCCGTGATGTGAGCTGCCCGCTCCTCTGCTGGGAAGGGCCCATCCATCTTCCCCAGCTGGCGGCCCGTGTGGGAAAGGCCCTGCTGGGGGCTGGGTGGCACCTGTTCCCCTCACTCTCCCTAAGCTGGTTGTTCTAGTCCCTCGTGGGGGAATGTGGCTGGGGAGGTCATGGCGGGGGGTGGGGGGGTGGCCTGTGTCAACATTGCAGACTCTGAGCACCACATGACATTGCCCGGGTGACGAAGCCATGATTAGAGTGAGCATCTGCCCAAAGTCTGGGCTTTCTAGCTGCTGGGCTACACTGTCTTCCTCCCAGAAGACGTGGCAAGTCCTGGAGAGTCCTCAGCAGGGAAGGGAGCCAGCCTTGGCCTGGTAGGGAGGCAGACAAGGTGACTGGGAATTACAGGGCCGTGTGGAGTGCAGGTACCGAGGGGACACTCCCAGGCTGAAGGAATAGCATCTGCGAAGGCTCAGAGGCACAGCAGGCGGGTGTGTTTGAGGAGCTCTGTGTAGGGAGTGAGGCAGGGAGTGGGGCCGTTTCAGCCGGGGTGTAGGCAGGGCTTCTGTCACAGAGACAGCCGTGCACTTGAACTAATCCCACAGGTGTTGGGAGTCACTGAGAGTTCCAAAGCAGGAGAGGGGCATGTGCAGATCTGCGTTCTACAATGAACTTCTCTGCTACCAGGGTGAGGAGGTTGCAGAAGGGGGACAGTGAGGCAGAGATGGGGGCTCCAATGCAACCTAGGGGAAGCCAGACACGCACCCGACTTGCAGGTGGCGAGGTGGGGAGTGGACAGAGAACACGCTGGAGAGTCAGATACTCCTGCTCACGCCCAACCCTGACCCTCCCGCAGGGTGCCCCTGGCCAGCCCCCTCCCCAGTGGGGCCTGTTTTTCTACCTTTGAAATGAGGGAGTTGGACAGGCCGGGTGTGGGGGACCTTAGACCTGCCTAAGCTCCTACCCAGCTGTGCTGTCCACCAAGCACCTGGCCTCTCTGGGCCTCAGGCTCCCTGTTCGTAATGCGCCAGCTCACCAGGTAGTTGGGAGCACTGACTGCCCCTCTATAAGGTGCCTGGCATAGGGCCGGCCACGTGCTAGGTGACTGGTGACAGAATTTCCTCTGTTCTCTGCCCTTCCCAGATTGAAATGACTCTGATTATGCTAACGGGGGACTGGCAGGGGGAAGAAGAGGGGACTGTTGAAGAAAATGTGCTGGAGGTAGCCCTGGGTGGGGTGGATGGGGGGGTTGGGGTTCTGGAGGGGCCACTCAGGTTTCAGAGATGGTGGGCTGTGCAGAGCCCCGAGGAATGTTCCCAGGCCGGGGGGCAGGCAGCTGGAAGCCATCCGTCCCGAGGAGGGAGAGGGGATCAGGGGTCCTGCCAAGGCCTTTCTCTGGGAACGAGTACTTGGGAGGGGGGCGGGATTCTTCCATTCAGCCTGGAAAGACAAAACCCTTATGGTTGGGCAGCTGCTTTTGGGGTTGCCAAAAACCTAACCGGCCTGGCCTCCGACCTCCCCTGGGGTCGGGACAGCATTGAGGCGGGGGCGTCTTGGAGCCCTCGTGGCCCTGGAAGCCAGGAAGGCAGGCCTGGAAGCTGCCATCCTCTGTGCCTGACAGCCTCTGACATAGACCTGTCCTGGGTGGGGTCCCCGTGGTACAACAAGAACCTCACTTTGGACCCGGCCAAACTGGGGAGCCCAAGTTCAAGCTCATCTCAGAATCAGTATTATCTGTCTGCAAGGTTGCAATGATTAGAGATAATCTGTGAGAAGCATCAGCACACAGTAGGTGCTCACTAGATGCTAGTTGTCTTCCTGGAGATCTAGACCAGTGATTAAGGGCACAGGCCAAGACTGGCTGCCCGGGCTGGGTAATCACTTGCCATTCCTAAGCACCGGGACGCTGCCTGGCAGTGCTGTGGGGCCGCAGCAAGCACTAGCTGTTACGGTAGTGATCGTTGTTACCAACAGCGTGTGAGAACTTTGGGCCCCGATCTACATAGTGGAACATCCTTCTTTCCCCTGCCAGCCCTCGTAACTGTGACAGCTGCCACCCAGCCATGCCTTCTGAGTGCTGGGTGCCCCACTGATGACCTACATACTCCTTCTTGGGAGTCTGCCCACCACTCAGGGATCCGCATAATGATTCCAGTCCCATTACGACAGGTGAGGAAGGAAAGACCCTGAGACACGGAGAGACCAGCCAGGAAGTGCCATGGAGAGACTTCAGGCCCACCTCACAGGCACCAGGAGCAGCTCAGCCAGGATTTCCAGGCCAAGGAGACAGGCAGGGACGCAATGGACAGAGCCTAGGCTGGAGTCGAGAGCCAGCCCTCTGGTTCTGTTGGGTGGGGCCAACCTTTCCGAGCCTGTGTTCCCATAGGTAGAGAGAGGCACGATAATAGTAGGTACGTCATGGGGCTGGACCAGGCCTCGCCTGAGAGCTTGCGTGTCCTGTGCCTGGCACACGGCCACTGCTGCTGGCCGTGGAGTGTGGGTCGGGGGTGGTGCTTTGATGCAGGTTTCTCTGTTAGCGTGGAAGTGAGTGGTGAGGGGCTGATGTAGTGATGGCTGAGGTCGGGGTGACTGCTGCTGGCTTGTGCTGCTGCTGGTGCTGCTGTATTGGAGATGGTGGTGTTGGTGTAATTGGTGGTGAGCTGTCGGTGGTGGTGCTCTTGGCATTGGGGTTAGAGTTGGTGCTGGCAGAGTTGACGGTATTGGCGGCAGCGTTGTTATTGCTGGCAGTGTTGTGAGAAGAAACAGCATTGTTGGTATCGGCAGTGAGTCCCCTGGAAGTCATTGACCTTGATGTTGAGGTTGTTATCGATGGTGGCGGTGTTCATATCTCTACTGGTGATGTTGGGGCTGGGGTAGGGGCTGTAATTATTGTGGTCACTGGTGGTTTGTTGCCTTATGTAATGTTAAAGTGATGGGTGTTGGTGTTGACGTTGTTCTTTTCATCTTCATTGAGGACGGTGATGTCACTGTGGGTGGTGGTGATGGTACTGACATGATTACTGGTGGTGTTAGTGTTGTTGCTTTTGGTGCTGGTATGACTACTGGTACTGTTGGTATTGATATTGATGATGCCAGTGCTCATGTGATTACTGACGGTGTTGGTGTTGGTACTAACGTGGTCACTGGTGTTGACAGTGGAGACAGTTACGGTACTAACGTGGTCACTGGTGTTGACGGTGGAGACGGTTGTAGTACTAACGTGGTCAGTGGTGTTGATGGTGGAGTTGGTTATGGTACTAACGTGGTCACTGGTGTTGATGGTGGAGTTGGCTGTAGTACTAACGTGGTCACTGGTGTTGATGGTGGAGACGGTTGTAGTACTAACGTGGTCAGTGGTGTTGATGGTGGAGTTGGCTGTAGTACTAACGTGGTCACTGGTGTTGATGGTGGAGTTGGTTGTAGTACTAATGTGGTCACTGGTGTTGATGGTGGAGTTGGTTGTAGTACTAACGTGGTCAGTGGTGTTGATGGTGGAGATGGTTACGGTACTAATGTGGTCACTGGTGTTGATGGTGGAGACGGTTGTAGTACTAATGTGATCACTGCTCTTGTTGGTGATACTAACATTGTCACGTTGGTGATACTAACATTGATACTAACACTGCTCTTGTTGGTGATACTAACACTAACACGTGTTGGTGTTAATGTTGATGGTGGTAGCACTAACACCAGTTGTTGGTACTGACATTGTCACTGGTGATGGTGGTGCTGCTGCTGGTGGTGGCAGTTTGGGGGATGCTGTTGTTTTCCGAGCCCAGCACCCGGCCCCGCTGGGCTGAAATGATGCCATGGCCAATGACGCTTCAGCTGTTCCAGCCAGACATTCCTCAAGGAGTCTGTGCCCTGTGCGCTCTGGCATCTGGCTCTCTTTGTTTTCCTTTTGAAAAACTCCAGCCTGGACTGGAATAGCACTTGCCCAGAGTTCAGCTGGGTTAGAGAGGGGATCGGGGTGTCTGGCGAGGCCAGAGAGAGAAAGAGCGGACAATATTGAGGAGGTGCGAGATGGGGAAAGACAGGGCTCACAGAGCCTGCCCCACCGGGGCTTCCCCCCCTTTCCTGTCCACCTTCCTTCACTCTCTAACTTACTTACTCAGCAGACTTACTGGGGACCCTCGGTGTCAAGCCCTGGATGGGTCCCTGACATACTGTGGTGAACACAACACTATTTCAGACTGTGTGACCCTTCAGAGCAGGGGGCTTGTCTAACCTCACAGTGTCCCCAGCACCTGTTAGTTGAGTGAAGAAACGAACGAACGAATGAATGAGAATGAATGCACAGACGAACTGATGCCGCCTCTTTTCTCAGGGATGGCACAGGCTGGCGAGATGATCAGTGGGCATGCGGGAGCGGCTCTCAGGGCTCTGGAGGCACGGGCTTGGGGGGATCAGCCCTGTCTAAGGGCTTTGAGAGGGCTTTAGTAAGAGGTGACAACTGGCCTGGCCTTCAAGGACCAACGAAAGGAGGAACCCCCCAGAGCTGAAGGAACAGCCTTTACTTGAAGTCACCGACCCTCACTTTTCCACCTCTCCGTTCTCATGACTGTTGGTGGGGGTCGTGGGCACAAGGGATGGTGGGCTGCTTCCCTGGGGTGGGGTGGGGTGGGCGCTCCATCAGAGCCTGTGTGTGGGTGCTAGTGGGGGCTGGGGCCCCACTTCAGGTTCTCCCCAGATCCTCACAGAGCCTAGAATGCCAGGCTGGATGGGCCCTTAGAGGTCATCCAAGCCAGTGGTTCCCACACTGCATCCCTCCAAGCCTTGGGGTCCCTCTGAGATGTCTCTGTGAAGGGAGGGGGGCTGAGCGACAGCAGCCCAGGCCCGGCAATGCCCCTTTTGTCTGCTCCATCCACTTGGGTGCTGGGTAGGAACTTATCAAAGTGCAGACCTTATCCTGTCTTCACCTTCAATGGCCACCCAATTGTTCTCGACATTGGCGGTGTGGAAGTATTGGGGTCAGGGCTGAGGCTGTTATTGGTGGTGGTGGTGTGGTGTCAATGTTTTCATTGGTCATGCTGGGGTGGGGGTGGGGGCTGTGAGTGTGGTAGTTATTGCCGGGACTGGTGCTCGTGGTAGTGTTGGCGTTATTAGTGTTGGTGGAGAAAGGCCAGTCCCTGGAAGCATCGTACTCTGGCCCTCATGCTGCCCCCTCCCCTGGGGCACCAGCCAGGGCCTACTCATCTAGGACCCCAGGGAGCTCCTGCCTCCTGACCCAGCACATAGTAGGTGCTCGGTGAGTGCTATGAAGGGAGCCATCTCCTACATCGGCTTGCACACAGGAGAGGAGGAGCAAGGCCCAAGAGGGACATGGCCTGGGGGCCCATGGCAGGGCAGTGACACAGCCTATGTTCTCTGTCCCATGCCTCCCTGTGGCTCCCCATGACCTCTCCAGGGCTCTTCTCCCACCTTCCCCGGGCAGTTCTTCCTCTTCCCCACCCTAACCCCCACTCTTCCCTGACACCCCTTGCAACATCTGGGAGCTGGGGTGGGCATGGGAAGCTGGCAACAATCTCACACCGCCCCCCCCGCCCCCACCTCGGGGGCAGGAAGTCTCTCTCTCCGCCAGCCCTGGCCACTTGGCCTGGACCACTGTCCTCTAAGCCCCAGCCTGGGAAAGGCTACCCCAGTCCCAGTGTGGCATTCCAGGCCCAGCCTTGCCAAGGGCCTCAGCTGCAGAAGGCGGGGGTATGGGGTGGACAGGCAGGGTGCTGGCATCCAGAACCAGGGAGGGTGGGGATATTTACGGGAACCAGGGTCGTGCACCCCCACCCACCTCAGTTTTGATGCAAGCCCTAAATGCAGGAGGCTGGGAGGGAGGAGAGGGTTTGGCCAGGAGGCAGCCGGGCGGCCAGGGTAGGGTGGATGAATAACAGGCCCAGAGAGGCCAGACCACTTCTGGGAAACGCCCTTGAAAATCGATTCTCTGTGTGGAAAACCAACGGGTGAAGCAGGGTCTTTTGGGGTCTTCTGAGCTTGTGGGCTGTGGCGCCTTCCCCTCGGTCCCCTGGGGAGGGCCATTCAGCCCAGGTCCGCCCAGTTCTCAGGGCACCACGCCCGTCTGGCTGCGCAAGGCTGTAGCCATTGGGACAGAAACAGCGAGGATGGTAACAACCCGGGAGGTTGTTTGCTTAGTTATTTCCACCCGCTGTGTCCCGGCCAGGATCTGAGGCCGTCCTTCAATTTGCAATCCATCCTGCAAACAAGTGACTGGCTGCTCTCATGTATTAAGTATTGGTGGAACATACGGTCTTATTCCATTTGGTATCCTAAAACCCCGGCAAGTCCTACAAATATCGACACCCATTTTGCAGATGAGCAAACTGGGGCTCCCAGGTTACCGTCTTAGCCTAGCTGGTGTGGAGCAGGACTGAGACCTGACTGCAGACCCCACTGTCCACGTGAGGGAATGAGGAGTGGGGGGGATGCAGGCCAGAGTGCCCTGGGGCGGGTCCCAGTGCACGGGTGGGGGGGGGCAGGATAGAGTGTCCTGGAGACAGAAATTATAGGCTTTATAGTGCCACGGCTCCAGCACAAACAGGCAAACCACCAAGGAACACTATCTAGTGTTTGCTTATTTTTTCTTCTGATTAGTACAGTGAGACTTGCTTTCAGAGAAAATGGACACGTAGAGAAGAAAGTAAACGCGCCGCCCAGTGGCACGCACTTCTGAAGTGGAGGCCAGATGGGCTGGGTTCGCATCTCCGTCCTGCCTCTGGGACAGGCTCTGGAGCTCCCTGAGACTCAGTTCCCTCTTCTGCAAGATGTGGGTAATCATCCCTTTTGACGTTATAGGAGGATTGCGGGAATAAGATGATGTTTAAAAACTCCTTCCACAAAGGACATGGTCGGAGCCCAACGAGTTTAGCAGGTGGTTGTTCCGTGATATCGCCCACAAACCTCCCCATTATTCCCACAACATTATTTCGTAACGAGGGCCCTGCTGTGTATTCCTCTGAGCCTTTCTTGGTTTTAAGAAAGCACTTTTAATTTTGAACTAATTATAAGTTCACAGGAAGTTGCAGAAACAGTACAGCGTGCCGTGGACCCTTCACCCAGTTCGTCCCTGTGGTTCCATCTTGTACAACTAGAGTTCAAGATCAAAAGCAGGAAATTGACACGGGCACGATGCGTTGTCTAGTCGCTGCCCTTTGTCACGTGGGGAGGTCTGTGTAACCCCCAGTGAAGGCACAGCTCACGAAGACCCGCCCTGCACCTGTCCCCCTCGAACCCACCAGCCCCAACCCCTGCCGACCACGAGTCTGCTCCCCACCTCTGTAATTCTGTCATCTCGAGTGCGCTGTGAATCATAAGGACATGACCTTTTGAGTTTGGCCTTTAAAAAAAACCACAGCAACGCAAATTTCTAGAGACTCACCCACGCTGTTGCGTTATCCATGGTAGGAATGCGTTCATCCCTACTCATCTCTGAGCAGCGTTCTCTGGGGTGGAGGGGCCACCATTTGGAACCTATCGAAGCACATGCTGGTTGTTTCCCACTCCTGGCTCTTATACATAACACTGCTGAGGAAGGAACCTCTGCGGACAGGCTTTTGTGCGGACATCGATGTTCGTGTCTCTGGGGTAAACGCCCCAGAGCGTGATTTCTGGGTTGTGCAGAAAGTGTGTGTTTCGGTTTGAAAGGCCTGCCAACCCGTTTTCCAGAGTCGCTGCGCCATTTCACCTCCCACTGCAGTGGGATGGGAGCTCCAGTTTCTCCTTATCTTCACCAGCATTTGGTGGTGTTGTTATTTTCTACTTTAGCTGTTTTAATAGGCACGTGGAGATACATGTGTCATCATGGGCTTAATTTGCGTTTCTCTAATGACTGGTGGTGTTGAGCCTTTTTCTCATGTACTTATTTGCTAAACTGAATCCTGATATTTAAAAAAAAATTATTTATTTAGTTTTAGAGACAGGGGAAGGGAAGGAGAAAGAGAGGAAGAGAAACATCAGAGTGTGGTTGCCTCTCGTGCGCCCCCCATTGGGGACCTGACCAGCAACACAGGCATGTGCCCTGACTGGGAATTGAACTGGTGACTCTGGTTCACAGGCTGGTGCTCAACCCACTAAGCCACACCAGCCAGGGCCTAATTTTTTTTCACCCAACATTCAACATGAGCCCTCACTGCCTGGGTTACTTTCAGCTCTCTATAACATTGTTCATGGTGAAGGCATAACCCTTCATTATACTTATTTCGACTACCCTCTGCTTCTCCGTTATAAACAACACCGTGACGAACATCACTCTGCATAAATCATGGTCCACGCACCACATCACTCCCGTAAAACAGATTCCTAGAAGTAGAATTCCTGTATCAGATAGGGTGGCCCATCACCAACTGCCTTATGGGAGGTTTCGTCACACTCCCCTCCCCAATTTTCAATGTTCGCATAACCTCTTCAGCAGCAACTGACTGTTTCAGAGCACAGGCAAGCATAGAAGCACATAACATTCTCAAAAGGGGACCATGCCCTGGGGCTAGGCTGTGGGGGGTTAGATCCTGGTTCTGCCGCCCGCTTGCTGTGTGACCTTGGGTAAGTTTCTTAACTTCTCTGAGCCCCCCATTGCCTCCTTTGGGCTATGAGGATAATGGAGGAATCTCCTTTATGGAGTTATTGTGAGGGCTGAATGAAATAGTATCATAAAAAATATAGCACAGTGCTTGGCACATAGTAGGCATTCCACAAATCAGTGTTTATCATCATTGTTATTGTCATCGTCTTTGCCAGGCACTGGGGACCCAGAGGTGAATAATTTAATGACTTGTGTGCTCCAGATGGCCGTTGAGGACAGTGTGGCAGGAGGTTATGGAAATGGTGAAACAGNAGGCTGTGGGGGGTTAGATCCTGGTTCTGCCGCCCGCTTGCTGTGTGACCTTGGGTAAGTTTCTTAACTTCTCTGAGCCCCTCATTGCCTCCTTTGGGCTAAGAGGATAATGGAGGAATCTCCTTTATGGAGTTATTGTGAGGGCTGAATGAAATAGTGTCATAAAAAATATAGCACAGTGCTTGGCACATAGTAGGCATTCCACAAATCAGTGTTTATCATCATTGTTATTGTCATCGTCTTTGCCAGGCACTGGGGACCCAGAGGTGAATAATTTAATGACTTGTGTGCTCCAGATGGCCGTTGAGGACAGTGTGGCAGGAGGTTATGGAAATGGTGAAACAGAGCCCTGCGAGAGCCTGGAGAGGAGGGGATGCGTCTGGGTCTGGGGCACGGGCGGAAAGCTGAGGGTTAGCTGGGGAAGCAGGGCAGACCAACTGAGGGTGGAGGATGAAGAGGTGGTCTCCGGAGGAAGGAGGGAGGGCACTCCAGGGCAGAGGGGACACGGGCAGATGCAGGGGGTGGTGTGGGTGGGGCAGAGGGGCGAGGTGGGTTGGTGGTGAGAGACGAGGCAGCAGAGGAGAGCGAGGTGGGGCGCAGGGCCCAGGGCGATTTCGACTGTGGGTGCAGTGTGGAGGCTGGGCCAGGGGGTGGGAGACGAGGCGGGGGGATCTCAGAGAACCTTCAACACCCACACAAGGTGAGAATCACAGCCAGATGCAGCTCAGAAGCGCTCAGCCAGCAGAGCCCCTAAGATGCCCAGTCCTCTCACTTTGCAGCTGTGCAGGTAGGCCCCGAGGAGGCAGGGAGCAGCCCCAGGCCACGCAGCATGGTGGCGGCAGAGCCAGAAATAGGGCGAAGAACAGGGAGGCAGAGCAAGCCCCTGGCCCTGTGGCAGGCAGCAGAGGCAATGCCCCAGGGGACCCCGCCTGGGCCCGAGCTTCTGTGCCCCTTGCCCACACTGCCTCCAGCCTTTCCACCAGGGCTTGGGCAGCCACGCTGCTGAGACCTCCCAAGCTCCTTCTCCACAGTTCTCTCTGGAGACCGACTTCTTGGCCATTGGCCAGACTTCATGGCTAAAATCTCAGTGGCTAACGGAGGGTGATGGCCGAAAGGCCTCTCTGTTAATTGGGACCTGATTGGAGGTGACTGCAGCCACAGCTGGGCTGTGGAAAGGGCACTCCCACAGTGCTGGCTCCCCTTGGTGTCCCTCCTGCCACCACCCAGCAAAGGTCCAAGTCCCACCACCAGGCTTCATGGACCTTCATTCATTCACTCATTCACTCATCCCACAAAGATTTGCTGGGGCGGCTCCGGGTGCTGACATATGACTACCACTAGGTTGGTGTGTGCAGGCAGCCACGCCTGGCCTTCATGTCTACCTGCCAACAGTCTACACGCAGAGTCAGCTGGAAAGCCGGTAGACGAGGCAACGCCAGCTGGTGACAGGTGCACTTGAAAAATAAAGCAGGGAAGGTGATGGAAGCTTCTGGGGTGGGGGTGGGCCTGTGCTGGAGATGATGTGATCACGGGAGGTGACAGTGAGCTGAGACCCAGAGGATGAGAAGGAGGGATCCAAGCAGAGAAGCGTATCCCAGGCAAAGGGACAAGCTGATGCAAAGACAGAACTGGTGGCCGGGGGTCCGAAATCCTGGGCATAAAGCTGCACCCTGCTGCCACTTGCTGAGTGGCCCCCACTGTCCTGATGGGGTTGGGCTTGCTCATTCTTCCTTCGCTTTTGTGTAAGTGGAAACCTCGAGGGCCACACACGCGGTGGAAGGGGAAGCTGAAGTTTCACTGGGAGCTGGGCAATGCTGGCAGAGGTGTGGAAAGCCCTGCCGGAAGCCTGCTGGGCCATGGCTGCAGGCAGGGCAGAGGTCCAGCTTCACACGGCCTGGCTAATTAAATGAACTCTTAGCACTTTAGCAGCCAACGCGCCCAGCTCTAGGCTTCTCACATTCAGCCAAGTTGGCTGTGGTGTAGGAAAGGGTGTTTCATTTCTCTAAGGCAGCTGGAGAAGGTCATCTGACAGGTGTGGCCCCCAAGGAGGTAGACCAGATGTCTCTAGAAATGGCTGGGCCTTAGATGGGAATTGGAAAGATCCAGGACAGACAGGTAGGTGCAAAACTGGTGCTCCCCTCCTGTTCTCACCCCGGAAATTCCCTGAATGATGAGGAAAAACAGCCCCTGTTTTGAGGAGCTCCCAGCCTGACACAAGAGACGTAGCACCTGTCCTGGGGAGGCTGTCTCATGGGAGGGGGCAGAGCGCTCACACTGGGAGAACTCTCCATCTGATTGTCAAAAGCCAAACCAGCCCTGGCTGGTGTAGCTCAGTGGATGAAGCACCAGCCTGTGAACCAAACAACCACGGTTCGATTCCCAGTTGGGGCACATGCCTGGGTTGCAGGCCAGTTCCCAGCAGGGGACGTGTGAGAGGCAACCATACATTGATGTTTCTCTCCCTCTCTCCTTCCCTTCTCCTCTAAAGATAAATAAATAAAATCTTCAGAAAAAAACCCCAAACCAAACACATACAAAGAAATGTGTGCAGGAAACCAGGCCTGCTCGCTGAGGACTCCAAGGAGCACTGCAGATGCTTTTGCTGACCATGAACTTTGTGGTGGGTGCAGTGGGACCTGCTCGTTTGGGCCTGGGACCTGCCCAGTAGTGAGAGAGGCTTCGGGGCATGAAGCATAAAGGGAGCAGGCTCCGGAGCCAAGAGACTTGACTTTGTGCCCGGCTCCAGCACCTCCTACTGGGTGGCCTTGAGCACCTACTACTGCGTGACCTTAAGTCATCTGCCATCTTGGGTTTCAGCTTTTTTCATCTATAAAATAGAGGCCATGAGGTTTAAATTAATTTATACTTGTAAAGTGCTTAGAACAGTACTTGGCACATAGCAGGTGCCTGCCAAATAGCCCCCATTTTGGTTATTTGCACGCCTCCATTTTGCAGCTGAGCAGACAGGCTCAGCGTTGAGGGGGGGGGGTGCAGTTTTTTAGCCCAAAGTCCCTTGGCCAACTGGTGGCTTCCTGGAACGTGAGCCCAGACCTCCCGGCTCTCCGTGCTGTGCCTTCTTCCCACGGCTCCCCCATCACGGCCATGTGAACCACTTCCCGGGAGCCCCTGTGAAGTGACCCAGGGAGGTGTTGGTGCCCCACTCCGCGGATGAGGAGACTGAGGCCTGGAGAACTTTGATGACCTGAAGGCAAGAACCATGTCTCATTTACTGGAGCATCCCAGTCACATGGCATGTGACCAGACCACACTTGAAACAAAGATGAAAAGAGGAGGGATTTGGAGGGGGGCGCATGGTGCATAATTTAATGTTCCTTTGGGATGGGGTCGGGACTCCAACCCAGGTGGGCTTCCCAGAGTGTCTGTCTCTCTCACCATACTGCTCATCCCAGATTCAGACATTTGACTTAGGGTCCTGCCCCAGGTCCCTCTTCCGTCCTAGTAAGTGTCACTTGCAGTCCATCTTCCTAACCTGTGGGAGGTTTGTGTAAATGTGGGGGAGGGGGGAGCCCGTGGGGGGAGCCCTTGGGTCCAGATGTTGAGGCCTTGTGTCCAGGACCCTAGGAAACCTCACGCCTGGCTGGGGAAGACGACAAACACAGCAGAACAGTATCTGCGACATCCTGTGAATTAATCTGAGCGTCCTGGACCCCGGGCAGTGTGAATGGTGGCAGCAGGGAGATTCTGTCTGCAGCCTTGATCGAAACAGAGCGCTCCGCCAGGCCACGCCGGCTAGCACAGCCAGCGAGGGCAGCTAACGCGGAGAGATGTGGCTGACACGCTAGGGGAGGGCACCAGGGTTGGGAGTGCAGGGCCAGGCGGGGGCTTGGAGCGGCCCAGAGAAGGCAGGTGCAGAGAGGGAGTCTTTGGCCTTGGGTTCCCCATCTGGGTAATGGGGATGCTCACCACCCCCCTCCCCTAGTGAAGCAAGCGGCTCTGGGCTCCCAATGGGCACCAAGCAGGTGCACTCGGTCTCTTCAGCTCCCAGAAATGTTCCCTATTCTGTGTATAGAGGAGACTCCTTGAAGTGGGTTTTGTCAGCCGAATAGGAGTTTTCTTGACTCGCTGCCGCCACCCTCATCTCTTGTTCTCTCCCCATTCCTCAGGGCTGGCTGGGTCTCACCTCTGCGCATAGTGTTTTCTCTGCCCTCTTTCCTCCCCTGCGCTGTGCACCGTGGCAAGAAGCCAGAGCAAACAGATGGGAAGAGCAAAGTACATTCAGACAGAGTTGGCTGGAACAGGGAGGCAGCCACTGTTGTCACTGTGTGGGCAGAGACTCAAAGGCAGGCAGAGAAGTGGAAGAGGTCAGAGTGGAGAAAGGGAAGGCTCTGGGTGTTCCCCAAACGGAGGTGTTGGCCGGGGGTGGGGCAGCAGGTGGGCTAACTAGACTCGGGGCACCCCATGGGGTTGGTCAGGTGTGTGGAATTGGCTTTCTCTGCTTGGCTCTAAGTTGAAAGTGGGGGTAAAATTAGGGAAGTCGTCAGTTACTGATCAAGTCCTAACATTGGGGGCTGAGGGACATAAAGTTATTGTCTGGCTTCTTAGAGTGTCACTAGAGGTGGCCACTGGGCTGGCTTCCTGGGTTGTTTATTATGGACAGGGGGTTGGTTTCCTGGATAGGTTGCTCCAAGTGTGGAGGGCCACCTCCTCCAGGAAGCCTTCCTTAGACACCACCCAGATCATCGCAGGCATCCTTTTTTTTTTTGTGCCTCTGTCTCCCTCCACTCTTAGGAAGGCCTCATGGCTCCAGTTCAAACAATTAAGGGGTTGAGTCTCATTTTGCTCACTCCTTAGTGGTGTGCGTCCTGGGCAAAGTAATTTAGCCTCTCCACACCCCCGCCCCCTGTCCGGTGGAAGGTGATGGTAGTACTAGTGTGCAGCTGAGTTGAGGTCATAAGTGCACATGATTAAGAGCATCGCTGTTGTTATCAGCATTATCGTTATCGTTATCTCCGCCGGCCCCAGCAATCACATTGGGTGGACTGGATCGTTTGTTTATGAATCTCCCTCCCCTGTGACTGTCGTCTCCAGGTCCCTTCCATCAGCCACTTAGCTCCCCGTGTGATCCAGGCATTGCACAGATGTCTGTACCTGCCAGCCTGACCCCTGCTGACCCGGGAGTCCCTTGAGGGGACAAGTGGTTTCTTATTCATCTCTGTTCTTAACGCCTCACCCAGGGTCTGGTCTGGAATGGGAGCCCCGCGGGGGCGTCTGCCGACTGAGTGAGCACAAGGGTGAGTGAGCGAAGGCACAGGGTGGTCTGAGAACCACTTCTGCTTTCCTTCTCCCACTCACAGGCCTGAGCAAGTCTCCCTTTCCCCGGGCTCTGACGAGTGGTATGTGCATAGGAGGGTGGCTGGGACCCAGGCTCTTGGTGGGGGGGGGTCTCTTCTGGGAGGGGCTGGGGGAAATGAGGGAAGGAGGATGGAGAAGAGGGTGGAGGTTCCATTCAAGGGCAGCCTCTGACAACTGGAGCTCTCCAGATAGCCAGGCTCTATCCAAAGGGGATGAGTTCCCCATCACTGCAGGTATGTAACAACATCGGAGGTGCTGCAGTGCTTTGTTTTATGCAATCACTTATTTTTATATGCACGCATCCATTTGGAGCACCTGTATAGGCCAGGTACTGAGGTGGGCTCTAAGGGCAGAGGAGAGAGCAACACAGGGGGCAAACATTAGGTTAGGGGTCTCCTGAGTGTGGGGGGTGTGGAATGAGGACCCCATTTATCTTTCCTTGGCCAGAAGTGTCCACATCTCCCTGCCGAACCTGTCACTAGGTCACGTCCGACGGAGCCCTCCGTCTCTGTCTCTCTCGCACAAACCACAGAAAAAAGGAAAAGGTCATCCTTGGAAGACATACCCCTAACAACAAAGAAAGCCAGCTACTAAAAGCTCAGCTCCCAGGAGCATTTTGAAGATGTCACTTCATGGGGCTAAAGAACCGGCAAGTTGAGTCCTGGCTCTGAGTGGCCAAATGTTGACCTTGAATTAAAAAAATAACCACTTTGTATTGCAGCATGACATAAATACAGAAGAGAGCACAAATTGTGAGCAGATAACTGGGACTTTTTCACCAAGGTTAAGGCTCTAGTGTGGACAGCACCCAGACCAAGACACGGAGCACACCAGCTGCTCCCAGGAGCCCCTCTCCTGCCCCTGCCGCTCCCCACCCCCAGGACCCCGCATTCCTGTGAGTGGAGTGGGTACAGTACATGCCCACAGTGTCTGGTTGCTTCTTACTTGACATCCTACTTGACCTGCTATTGCGGGTAGTTGTGCCTCATTCATTCATTCATTCATTCATTCATTCATTCATTCTCATTGCATTGTGGTAGTTTGCCTTGTTGCATGAGTGCACCTCGGTTTATTTTTCTGTTCCACTGGTGAGGGTCATTTGACTGTGTGGGGCTCCTGTGACGGCACCCCCACGGGCGTTCTAGCGAATGGTTTTTGGGGACCATGAGCACTCACGCCGAGTGTGTACCTAGGAGTGGCTGGAACAGCTGGGTCATGGGGAAGGCCCCTGTTCAGCCAGAGGGACACGGCCAGTTCCCCACAGTGGCCGTGCCAGAGGACGCCCCTAACAGCAGAGCGTGTGACTGCCCCTCGGTCTCCACCCTCCACGACACCCAGCGTCTTTTCCCAACCCTGCTTCTCTGGGGGGCGGTTTTAATTCGCATTTCCCTCGTGATGAAATGAAATCAAGCACCTTTTTAAAACGTTTATTAGCACCTAGCCATTTTGTGTGTGGAATGCCTGTTCAAGTCTCTTGGAAAAAAATGTCTTTCATGTTTTGAACGAGTCCTTGGTCAGACACACACGGGTATCTTCTACCTCTCGGCTTCCATTTTCACCGTCTCAGGGGTGACGTCTTGGGACTAAACTGCTCCGTGATGATCGGTCTCGTTATAACTGCTTTCTTTGGTGGTTGGCACTCTCTGTGACTTGGTGAAGAAATTGTTGCCTCCCTCGAAGTCACAAAGATGTCCTCCCATTTTGCTGTGACGGTTTTATTATTCTGTCTTCCCCGTGGAGAGCTGCACGCAGTCCGTCTGGAATGACTGAGTGTGGGGTGAGGGAGGGTTTAAGGTTCACTTTTTCCACACGATTTCCGACTGTCCCAGCGCCGTTCACTCTAGTGGGGAGGGTGGGGTGGGGGCAGGGGTGGACTCACAGGGACATCGGGCTTGGCAGAGTGGCCACCTCCTGTTCTTTAACTACCAGAGCAGTCATGTGGATACGTCTGTCCCACGACTTCTGCCTCCTAGGCCCTGGGACACAGGGTTTGTCCTCACACCACTCCCATCAGAAGCCCATTCCTCAGTTGTTCTCAAGTAGAAACCGCCTCTGGCCCCCCCAATATTGGAGGGGCCTTCATGCCTAAGGCTCCAACGCTCTCGGTGAACTCCTGTTGGTGAACGCCCCTTTCTGGACAAGGCATGGCTTTACTCACTGCATTTACCTCTTCACCCCTTTCTCCTTCCTCCCCATCCTCCTCTTCTTCTTTCCCTGCCTCCCTCCCTCCCTCCCTCCCGTCCATGGACACCCTGTATAAAATCCCAGTCTCCCAATCCCAGTTTCCTTCATCTCATCCTCAGCTTTAGAGCCATCTGACACTGTATATATTTTCCATTCACAGATACGGGTCTGCCCAGAAGGTATGCAGCCATGTAATATGAAAAACAGACACTTACTGTAGGAGATACAGGATACAAGAAACATTGTACACAGGACAATGATGCCTCAGTCCCCTTCAAAGTAGGTACTTTGGGACCACACACAGTTCTCCCAGGCCCCATCAGCTGCCCTGTTGTATTTTCCTGAGTCTCATCGACAGTCTGAAATCTCTTCCCTTTCAAAGGTGATTTTAGTTTTGGGAAAAGCCAGAAGTCTCAGAGTGCCAAATCTGGGCTATACGGGGACTGAGTCACCTGGGCGATTTGATGTTTTGCTAAAACTCTGCATGAGACGTGATGCGTGAGCGGGCATGTTGTCGTGATGAAGCTGCCGATCGCCAGTTGCCCAGAGCTGCGGCCTTCTCGTATTTTACTTATTTACTGAGGTTTAATTTATATACAGTAAAGTGTACCGATCTTACACGTACACTTTGATAACTTTTAACAGATGTATACACCCATGTTACCACCTCCTCAATCTAGATAAACAACGTTTTCATCTCCCCAGAAAGCCCCCTGGGCCCATTGCAGCCGATCCTCCCTCCAAAGGCAACTGCTATTCTGCTTTCTATCACCATAGATTAGTTTTGCCTGTTCTTGAACTTCATATAAATGGAATCCTGCAGTAACGCTGTATACTTGACTTATTTACCTTGTTTATTGTCTGTCTCTCCAAGTGGAATTTAAGCGCCGCAGGCAAGGCTTTTTATTCGTCTCGTACATTGCTCGACTCCCAGGTTCTGGGATAGTGCCTGGCACCTACCTGGCAATGCATTTGATTAATGAATAAGTAAATAACTATGACTAATGTTAGCGTTTCCCTTTCGCTTCCCCATTTGCTCACTTTTTTTCTCTTGTAGGAATCGGGACAAAGTCGAGTGGGAGGGACCCCGAGACAGACTGCAGGCTGGCTCTCCCACCTGTCTGCTCTCTGCACCAGGGCAGCTGGCCTCGGTGTCTTAATTTGTAAAATGGGGACGTGGGTGATTCCCAGCTCATAGGGTGGGGAGCCTCCCCATAAGACAGGACCAAAGAGTTTCTGTATATACAGGGTGGGGAAAAGTAGGCTTATGGCTGTGAGCATGGAAAACACAGAGCTTGTTCTTGTATTGTTATTTATGAATGATTGTATTCTTCTCCATACAAACAACTGTAAACATACTTTTGTCTCACCCAGTATATAAAATAATTTAGTGAGTTTTTATTAAATGCTAGTGGCTGTATTATTTTTAAATATATTTATCAATTATGCTATCACAGTTGTCCCATTTTTTTCTCCCCTTTATTCCCCTCTGCCCTCTGCCCCCCTCCCACCAGCATTCCCTGCCCCCTTAGTTCATGTCCATGGGTCATACATATAAGTTCTCTGGCTTCTCCATTTCCCATCCTATTCTTAACCGCCCCCCCACCCGTCTATTTCATTCCTACCAATTATGTTTCTTATTCCCTGTGCCTTTTCCCCCATTCTCCTCCCTCCTCCTCCCCACTGATAACCCTTCACGTGGTCTCTATTTCTGTGATTCTGTTCCTGTTCTAGTTGTTTGCTTTTTTTTTTTTTTTAGGTTTGGTTGTTGATAGTTGTGAGTTTGTTGTCATTTTACTGCTCATATTTTCAATCGTCTTCTTTTTCTTAAATCAGTCCCTTTAACATTTTGTATAATAAGGGCTTGGTGATGATGAACTCCTTGAACTTGACCTTATCTGGGAAACACTTTATTTGCCCTTCCATTCTAAATGAGAGCTTTGCTGGATAGAGCAATCTTGGATGTAGGTCCTTGTCTTTCATGACTTGGAATACTTCTTTCCAGCCCCTTCTTGCCTGCAAGGTTTCTTTTGAGAAATCAGCTGTCAGTCTTATGGGAACTCCTTTGGAGGTAACTGTCTCCTTTTCCCTTGCTGCTTTTAAGATTCTCTACTTATCTTTCATCTTGGGTAATATAATTATGATGTGCCTTGGTGTGTGCTTACTTGGGTCCAACTTCTTTGGGACTCTCTGAGCTTCCTGGACTTCCTGAAAGTCTATTTCCTTTGCCAGATTGGGGAAGTTCTCCTTCATTATTTTTTCAACTAAATTTTCAATTTCTTGTTCTTCCTCTTCTTTTTCTGGCACCCCTATGATTTGGATGTTGGAATGTTTAAAGTTGTCCTGGAAGTTCCTAAGCCTCTCCTCAGTTTTTTGAATTCTTGTTTCTTCATTCTGTTCTGGTTGGACGTTTCTTTCTTCCTTCATTTCAATTTTCATAGCCTTTACTTTTTCCCCTATTTTGTGACCATACTCAACCATTTCTGTGAGCATCCTGATTACTAGTGTTTTAAACTCTGCATCTAATATGTTGGCCATCTCTTCATTGCTTAGTTGTATTTTTTCTGGAGCTTTGATCTGTTCTTTCATTTGGGCCATATTTTTATGTCTCAGCTCACTTGTTACATAGTAAGGGGTGGAGCCTTAGGTATTCACCAGGGCAGGGCAACCCACAATGCTGCATTTCGGAGTTGTATGTGGGGGGAGGGGCCTGAGAGAGAATAATGCCAATTGCTCGGCTCTCAGCTGGCTTTCAGTCACTTCCTCTGCTACACACCAGGAAATTGGGCCCTTCTGGTGCTGATTCCCAGGTGGGTAAGTTTGGAACCTGTGGATCTCTCCAAGGAACTCTCCTGTGAGGCTGGGAGTTTCTCCCACTGCTACCTCAACCCCCACAGGTGTTTGCAGTCAGAGGTTTTGAGGTTTTATTTCCCCACGCTGGAAGCCTGGGTTGCGTGGTCTGTCTCGCTCCCCAGTTGTTCCTCCCAGTTTATCCACACACAAATGCGGGACCTGCCGCTCCTCCATCTGCTGCCTCACTTGCCTGCCTGGTCCACCAGCTGCTGCCTCACCTCGAGTCTTCACCCTGGCTGCCCATCTCCATCCCTCCTACAGGTCTGATTGAATGTTTCTTCTTTAACTCCTTGGTTGTCGGACTTCATACAGCTCCATTTTCTGGCATTTCTGGTTGTTTCTTGCTTTTGAATTTGTTGTTTTCCTTCTTTTGGTTGTGCAAGGAGGCAAAGTGTATCTACCTATGCCTCCCTCTTGGCCAGAAGTCTTATGATTATATTATTGATTAATCAACTGTTAGTATACCTTTAGAAGTCATCTAGGTCATTCATTTATTCAACAAACATTTGATGAGAACCCACTGGTGGTGCACACTGGTATAACAGTGAATAAGACTAATTTCCTTCTTCATGGGGGCTGGGATTTGGGTGAGAAGCATGTTAGTTGGGGTACAGGCCAAGCTACTAGAACAAATAAACCCAACAATACAGTGGCTTAAACAAGTTCAAAATCTTTATTTGATTTTTTTTTCTAACACTCGGTGGAGTGGGTCAGCCCTGCTGGGGCTGCTGTTCTCAACATGTGGCTTCTACCTCTGAGTTCAGTTATAGCTGCTGCAGCTCCTGCCATCTCATCTGCAACCCAGCAAACAGGAAGTGGGAAAGGGCAAGAGAAGTGCCTGTCTTTTTCTTTTCAGGCATGACGTAGAAGGTTCTTATATCACTTTTACATACATATTACTGACCAGAACCTACTCAAATGACCACATCTAGCCACAAGGAGGTCTGGGAAATGTAATTTCTAGCTGAAGTTTCTAAGATCTTGGTAACTAGTCTTTGGAGCACTGACTCCATATCCCCCAGGTGAGCCAGGCTCCTTGTGGGGTAGCCTGGGGGTATCTCAAAGCTAGGATTGCCAGATTTAGCAAGCAGAAATATAGGACACCCAGTCAATTTGAATTTCAAGTAGGCAACAATATTTGGGACATATTTATACTAAAGTGTTTTTCATTATTTATTTGAAATCCTGTACCTTGTCAGCTATTCCTAGTCAAAGTTCTTCCATGGGTAGGACCCAAACCAGTCTCCCCTGAGGCTCCCAGGCACGCTAGCTCTGCCTCTGGAGCCACACGGGTGAAGTGGCTACCCTGCAAGGCATAGCTGTGCACTCAGTGGGTGCTCAGTTCTGCAGGACGCAGGGACACAGGTGATGGAGTGCCTGTGCCCTGCCCCCCACCCAGGGCATAGCAGTCAGGGCAGGCAGTGGCGCCTCTCCCAGGGAGGTGCGCTAATCAGAAGCCCACAGTTTGTCCCGTGGGACAGCTGGTCTGGGGGCAACTGAGCAGTGCCCATCCCAGGGATCTGATCACCGTGGGCTGGGCCTACCTGAGAAGGCTTCTAGGAGGAGTGGAGCCTTGAATTTGGGACTTCTGATGTGGTGCCAGGGCAGGGCCCAAGTCCTGGAATCAGCACGGCCTGGGTTCAAATCCCAGCTCAGCTTGTTCCTGGCTGATTTTGGGCAAGTCCCTCCCTTCCCCCAGCTGATGGGTTTTTATCTGTACAACGGGGATCAAAACAGAACCCACCCCACAGCGTGGCAGTGGAGGTGGGTGGAAACAAGGCTTACACGGTGTTCGTGGTACACATTTGTCCCGTCAATCAGACCTGGATTGCTGCTTCTTGTGGAGCCATTGCTGTGTTTGCTGAGTCCTTAAAGGGAACAAAGGGTTGTCGTTGTCATTTAGGGGGCAGCAGAATAGGGGTGGGAGGGAGAGCAAAGGCAAAGGTCTAGAAGAGGGGTGTCATCCCCTCGGGCACCCAGTGGGGTCTGGCACACCAGGGCTGGCCGGGCTTGGTGCAGTGGGTGACCAGGACGAATGGCCCTGAAGGCCAGCAACACCGTCTCCCCTCTCGTCCCCGTTCCCCTGTCCCTCGGCAGCCCTCTCACTCAGTCCTGTGAGCCTCTGGTTTCCGCACCCTGCTGCGTCCCAGCCCACCACGGCCACGGCCATGGCCACGGCCACGCTGTGGAATTTCCAATTTTCAGCTAATGTGCAGGTCATGACAGAGGCTCAGAGGCCCTGGTCGGACATAATGGCAGAAGAATTGTAAATGTCGCCCCAGTGAATGGCAATGAGGAAGGGCGGGGAGGGACACTTTCCATCGGCCTGGGCGCAGGGCCTGGGAATACATTTTCTCTTGGAGTGTGTCGCATTAGATTTCCAGAGGTGCTCGGGCTCCAGGTACATGTCATTAGTAACAGTTTGGGCGATAATGAATCCTTTTATTTCTTTTCCTCACAGCTCATGAATACATAACAAGGCCCTGCTCAGGCGCATCTGGCTTAGACCCGAGTCTCCCCGCCACCTAATCTCGTCCCTACTCCAATATCCAGGCGGCCCAGCTGGGGTCTGCCTTAAAGGGACCGCATGCCCTTTTTTGCCTAGAGACACCTGGCAACCAAGGGGCTCAGCCCTGGGCAGCAAGAAGACCTGGGATCTGAAGATGGGTGGCAGAACGGGAAGGGAAGGGGTCCCCAGAGCCTGGCTCAGTTGTGAGCACCACCTGGAGCATCACTTGGCAATGCTGCTTTGTGGACGGTGACTGCCTGGCTGGGCGGGGCAGGATGAGGGCTTCACAGCGACCATCACTGGGCCTGGCTGGCCGCTCTACCAGGTGGGGCTGTGCGGTTGTGACCTCACTTCCCAGCTGCAGAAACTGGGACCTGGGAGGGTGGAGAGGTGTCTCCTTGGGCTTGGCGGGGCAGGCTGAGGTGCAGCCCAGCTTCTCCCCACCTGGCCAGTGTTAGGTTCCCAGGGAAGGACATTTTACTAAGTGATTCTTGATGTCTCCCTGCCGAGAATCCCGTTTCCATAGTTGCCACAACTCTGGGCGGTTCTGTCTCTTTCTTTACTGAGCACGTGCTTAGTGGGAGAGCAAAAGGGTTGGCTTTTAAAAATTGTTTTCTCAGATGTCTACTGTCCGTGTTTCCAAAATATTCTCCTTTCCATCTTAAGCCCTTCGGTCCACTCTGTTTTTTTCTTTAAAAAATGTTTTTTTAAAATTTTTTTGAGAGGGAGAGGAAGGGGGACAGAAGGGGGGAGAGAGAGGGAGAAAGAGAGAGAGACTGATTAGTGGCCTCCTGTACGCACCCTGACTAGGGACCTAACCCACAACCCAGGCATGTGCCCTGACTGGGGAGCGAACCACAACCTCTTTGGTGGATGGGACGATGCCTAACCTACTGGGCCACACCAGCCAGGGCCACTCTGTCTTTCTTCGTCTTGCATGTCAGGCCCTCACACCAGGTCTCACGTCCCTTCCTGTTTCTCTCTCCACAGAGGTGGGAGCTCTGTAAGAGCAGGCACTTCGTTCTGAGCTGGGCCTCACTGCCAAGCCCCATATCTGATGCACAGGAGGTGATTAGCACACACGTGTTGAGCCAGCAGGTTCCATCACAGTCATGGTCGCCCCAAGGCGGGGCTGCTGGACTCCTCTGGCCCCAGGAGGAAGGACGGGGGGCAGGCCTCCAAATCAGTGGGCCTGGTGTCTGGGGCTCTCTAGGACTCTTTGGGTGCGTCTGCCAGGCCCAGGGGGGCCTCCGGGATGTGGCGGAGGTGGCTGGAGGAGAGGGAGGTGTGAGCATGGCTTCCAGCTGGGAGGAGGGTGGGTAAGAAGTTTAGGTCAGAGGTGGCAACGCCTCTGCTGGTCGCCTGGGTCTCAACTCTCTGATTGTTCCTCCTCAGCCAGGTGGCAGCTACCTTCCAGAGCCACACGGTCCTGGTGTCTGAAGGCCACTCTGATCCTGGGACCCAGCCCAGGTCATCTCCACTGAGAGCTTGTCAACTGCCAGGCAACACGATAAGCACATTACAAACATTAAAAACACTTAACAATTCATCTCCTTTGAGAGGCAAATATCACGAACCCCATTTCTCTACTTAAGGACATGGGGGCACAGAGAAGGTGGGCAACTTGCCCAGAGACACACAGCAGTAAATGGCAGAAGCAGGATTTGAACCCGAACCACGTGGCTTCAGTGTGTGGGTTCAGGACAACCAGACCACCCTGCCTTTCAGATGTGGCTCTGTAAAAAGGCAGCATTGTGGGCCCCCCTTCCCCCCACCCTGCCAAGCCAGCCAGCTCATCTTTCTGGAGCCACTGAGGACTGAGAAACTGCGTTTCCTCTCTGGAAGCTGAGCAGTGCTGGGTGAAGTCTGGGATGGACCAGGGCCTTGAGAAGCTGTGTTGGGAAATGGGGTGTGTGAGCCCTGCAGTCAGCCTGACCTGGGTTCAAATCTTGGATCTGCTACTTACAGCCGTGTGACCTTGAGCAAGCTTCTCTGCCTCAGCTTCCTCATCTGTAGAATGGGATGATGCAGTACCACCTGAGAGGGTACTGGAGGATCAGTGAGCCAGTACATGCAGAGCTTGCAGAGCAGGACCTGGGATGCTCAATAAGAGTGGGCATGGCGGGGAGGGGCTGGGGTTAGGGTTCCACCATGACCTCCACCTGGCCCTCACCTGGCATTACCTCTTATCTCGCCACCCCACTCCCCTTCCCACCACCATCCTCATGGTCACCACCACCACACTGTCATTGCAGCCTCACCTCAGCCCCCAAGAAGCCCTGAGCTGGGACCAGGTGCAGGTGCTGGGTGAGGGCACACACCTGTCCTGGATGTGCTGATACTGGCCCGTGCCATCAGCGGTGCAGAGTGCAAAACCCCCACAGGACTCGGGTGCGACTGGGATCACCCACAATGCCACAGGCTCACTGGCATCAGCCCCCAGTCTCTGACCTGATCATCTTTGATTGCATACCTACTATGTGCCAAGTCCTGGGCTACGCACTTGACATTTATTACTTCATTGTCTGCTTGCAGAAACTCTGAGAGGAAGGCACTGGTATTTCTGCTTTACAGATGAGGATGCTGGGGCTCCGAGGGGCTAAAGAACTTGCCAGAGGTCACAGGGTGGGTGTGAAGAAGAGCCTGGACTCGAAGCTGGGTCTCTCTGACCCAATGCCCTTTGCCTCCGCCACAACACACACTGCCTCTCCTCCACCCACCCATCTCCTGTCTCTGAACTTCCCCCTGGCTCAGAAGCCTCCCTAGATTAAAGGACAGAAAAGAAATAAGTGTCCCTTGTCCCCATGCCACCATCTGTATCCACTTACTCATGGTCTGAGGCTTGTCTTGCACAGGCCATGTGCGACGCCATTCAGGGGGTGCCTGAGAGCTGAGTGGCTGGAGGGTGGGCCTGGCCAGGGAGTTTTGGGAAGACAGGGAGCCGAGTGTCAGCACCTCAGTGTCCAGCCTTGTCCCTTGAGGTGCCCTTGGCCTGGACCTCACTGCCCCTGCCTTTGCTGTCTGCACTGCGCACTGTGGGGAAGCGGCATGGTCTGTGGAAATGACACCTGGGGGGGGGGCGCAGTAAAAAGGCTTCTGTCCCTGCCCCAGTTTAGCCACTTATTAGTTCTGTGACCTTCCAGCAACGGCCCTTCGGTGTCTCAGTTTCCGTGTTTATAAGACGGGCACTTCCCACGCAGACATTGTACATGCCCAAAACAGCGCCCAGCACTTGGAATGTGCAGTAAACACGAAGCTGCCATTGCCGCGAGGATCATTCTGTTTCCTCCTCGTCACGGCGGTCTGCCCTGTGGCCCGTTAACTCAGGGCCCTGCCCACGTCGCCCTGACTCGCCTGCCTTGCCGTGGTCGCTCTTTCTTCTCTTTAACCCATGTTGCGAGCATTGCCCTGATGATTCTCTTGATGACACCTCCCTCACCATGGCAGTGCCACCCCTGGGGAGCTCCAGCGACTCCCTGCTGCTGCCAACACAAGTACCCAACCACCTAGCCTGGCATTCAAAGCCCTCCACAAACAGTTCTCCCTGTCGAATCTGAGTCCCTGCAACCTCCGCTCCCCCGGCCGGAGCCCACCTAGTCCCCGGGTAGTCCTGCCTCCCTGGTGCTGCTTCTTCTGCATTCCCACCCTCCCCCTGCTGCCCCGGAAGGCCTTCTCCAGCTCCTCTGCCTTAGCATCTTCCAGCTTGACCCCACCTCCTCCGGGAAGCAGGCCCCTCAGCTTACCTCTCTGAACCTCTGGCAGGTGGACACTCTGTGGTCCTGTGTTGGAAAGTTTTCACGAGAACCAAACATTCTCAAGACACAATGAGCGCTTTGAAAACATTGCCACTATGGGATTGCTTCTCTTGATTCGTCTCTCAAATCCCCCCGCACGCTGCAGGACATGCCGAGTAGCAACCTGAAGCCCCTATGGTGAGGACCCTGCCCCATGCCCTGCGTGACCTCTCTGGGCCTCACTGTTAACTTAGGCATGCGGCCCTCACCTGGGCTTCTGTGACCAGCCTGGAATTTCAAGCTGACTTTGGTTTGACCCATTCCTTGGGCCTGGCCCCTAAACCAAACCATATTCCTGCCATGCCCCCGGTGCCCAGTGTTCCCCTGGGAGGTGGGGACAGAGACTGGCTGGGCTCTTGCCTGGGGCCACCTAGGCCAACCCCTACCCAGCACTGCCTCCTGAACTAATTCCGTAATCCTGCCCCCCGCCCAGCCCAGCGGCTCGGGAAGGCCTCCCTGGCCTGCTCAGGTCCCACCTTCCTGCTCAGCCTGGACCACGGCCCCTCGGCCCTTCATCCGTCCACACTAGGGCTCTGCTGAGGTTCTGAAACTCATTTAGATCTGCCTTACAGCCCCGCCCTCAGACCCCCAGCTCAGCCCTGTAACAAGATCCAGATGTTCCTTCCACTGTCCCCAGGGTCCCTGGCATAATCCGTGACAGTTGGGGGGCCAGAGGGGCAGGCACAGTTGCAGGGACTGCTGGGATAGAGGATGGAAATGGGGTGAGGCCCAGCGTTTGGGGTCAATGAGGGGATAAACAGACATGCCCCCACCCAGGCACCTTCTGTCCAAGCAGTGCTGCCCTCCTCCAGAAAACACCTTCAGCTGGCTGTGTGGCCTTGGGTGGATTGTGGACCTCTCTGAGCCTCATCTTCCTTGCCTGCTACACCAGCTGTGACCTCACAGCATTGCTGTAAGACCAGCTAGGTGAAGGGCTCTGATTTGGCATGGGAGCCCAGCACACAGTAGGCATTCACCAAATAGTTTCGGGCAATTCACCTCATCACTTGGAACNGAGGGGATAAACAGACACGCCCCCACCCAGGCACCTTCTGTCCAAGCAGCGCTACCCTCCTCCAGAAAACACCTTCAGCTGGCTGTGTGGCCTTGGGTGGATTGTGGACCTCTCTGAGCCTCATCTTCCTTGCCTGCTACACCAGCTGTGACCTCACAGCATTGCTGTAAGACCAGCTAGGTGAAGGGCTCTGATTTGGCATGGGAGCCCAGCACACAGTAGGCATTCACCAAATAGTTTCGGGCAATTCACCTCATCACTTGGAACCTCAATTTCCTCACCTATAACCTGGGGATGAAGTGCCTACCTTTCAGGGCCTTGGGGAGCACTGGCGCATAGTAGGAGCTCACCAAATGGCAGGTGCTTCCCTCTAGGCCTTCGGCATCACTGGCCAGCACCCAGTGGTAGAAGAAGAAGCGGTCCATTTCCTGGAGTCTGCCTTGCGTGGCCTGGGCTGGCTTGGGGGTCCCCTCATTCGGCGGTGAATTCAGGGCAAAGACCAGTTTCTAGCTCTTTGTCTGCCTCTAGGCAGGCCTCTTCCCCTGTCTGGCCTCAGTTTCCAAATCTGAAACGAGATCTATTCCAAGAACAGAGAAGATGCTCAGTAAGTATCTGTCGGCTGACCCTCAGAATGCTCTCCATCCCTTTCTCTTTCTGCTTGCCACTCTCAGGGGCCTTCCTACTTCCCCTTGCCTGCTCCCCCCATCCCTCGCTGGCCCTCAAGGGGCTGAGGTAGCCCTTGGCCTGACCACCCTCCGCACCCTCCCAGGGGCACCCCCACAAGTGCCAACTGTCAGCAGAGGAGGAAGTGAGGACCAGGTGATGGGCTGGGAGGAAAGGCCCCCTGCGGATGAAGCCGAAAACACAGTGAGGGTGCATGAACTTTGGGTCGAGGAAACCCTGATTGCAATGGGGGTGTCAGCAAGTCACCCCACCTTTCTGTGCCCTAAAGTCTGCCCTGGAAATAGAATAATTGTGGCTACCAAGTCCCGAGACTTCCTAGGAGTCAGGCCCTGTGCCAGGGCCTATACTATGGTCCTGCTTTCCTGGCTTAGACGTTTTAGAGGCGGGGGCAGCTGGGAACTTGTTACACATGCAAATTACCCAGCTCCATCCCGAGGTCCAGAATCTGAAACTCTGGGGGTGGGGCTAGTAATTTGTGTTGTTAACAAACCTTCCAGTGATGCTTGTTGAGGATTCAGCATGAGAACCAGACATCACGATCATCATGGTCGTCTTCTCTATCCTCATCCTCCTCACCCCAGGACGCTCTTGTTTGTGTTCCTCTGAGGCTGTCCCTGAACAAGTCCCCTCCCCTCCCCCTGGGGCTGCAGGAAGCTGCCCTACCACACTGCTTCCCGGAGTTTCCAATGTTAAGGGCTGTGTGCCCTGCCCTGGTCCTGGGGCAGCTTTTTGCCTCCTACTCTCAAGGACCCTGCAGGTAGGTGCCCTGCCCCACCAGCTCTCTTTGTAGTCTAGTGAAATGAAGTGATTTAAGCTACCAGCGGCCTGAATATGAACCCTGCTTCCTCCACTTCCTAGCTGTGTGTCCTCAGAGACGTTTCTTAACCTCTCTGGGCCTCTGTTTCTCACCTTTACAACAGAGATAATAGTGGCCATTTCTAGGATGGCTGCAAGAATTAAAGATGTTAATACAGGTAAGGCTTATGACAATATCTGCCATGAAGCCTGTGCCACACGTGGTTTAGAAACACAGTTCTCGGGGCCCTGTCCACCCACACCCCCGCCTGCCTGCCCCTCCTTCCCTGTGTGCATCCTGAGCACCAGCCAGCCTGGGCCACGCCCCTGAACCTGCCATTCTTTGTCATGCCTTTGCACGTGCCAGGACCTCTGCCGGTCATGCTTTGCCCACCGTTCCCCTTCAACTTGCCCCCCCCCATTCACCCCCTCCCCCGCCCCCATACACACGCACTCGGTTCCCTCCCTGCAAACCCTCGGTCCCTGGGTGCTTAAATGCCTAGTTTGATGTCTGGCTTCTCCCCCAGGATGTAAGCTCTTTGAAAGCAGATTCTGGATCTTACTGATCTCCATATCCTGGGCCTAGCTTTTAGTGGGTGGTTTATACATGTTTGCGGAATAAAAAGTAAGAGTGAATTTAAATAAAATGAGAATTCCAGGGCCTGACAATGATACATGTTATCAAGATACAGTGAGTGTAACTTCAACATGGCAGAAAAACATGGGCAATCCACACGCATTCACCTCCCCAAACTGTATTTCTGTACACATGGTGAACGTGTCCAAAGGCCTCTGGAGGGTAGACAATAAAACGGTACCAGGATGGACTTGGGCAGGGAGACTCGTTAACGGTGCTGAAGGGAGGCCTCCATCACCCTGTCTTGACTGAATCATTCCAGAGAGAATGAATTGAAGCGTTACTTCAAGACAAACAAAATTGCTCTCTTCTCCTATAAAGGGTTGAGGTGGACTCCTTCCCTCGCTGCTCCAGACTCAAAGTGAACCTGCCAAGCCTTTCGCTGCCACAGGGCCTTTGCACTCACTGTTCCTTCTCCCCAGCTTCTAGGTGGCTGTCTCCTTGGCATCACCATTCAGGGTTGTGTGTACATGCAGCCTCCTCAGAGGCATCTAATTCAGCCCTGCCGCCCCCTCCCAGAGCTCTCTGCTCCTTCCCATGCTTAGCACGGCTGCAGTTCCAATTTTCTGTCTTTGTTCGGTTGCTCTCTGAGGTCAGAAGCTGTGACTACATTTCCCCTGTCACACCCAGTGCCTAGCATGATGGCTCTGGAACACAGCCAGTGCTCACGTCATATTTGTTACGCGAGTACATCCTCTTTAATGGTCTTAGAAAAATTTCTTTGCCCAGCACTCTTGAACTTTTTGTCTCTATTTTTTTTAAGCTTCCCTAGTTCCAATCTGCACTGCCGACCCTGCCCCGGCCCTCAGAGCCCCGTGGCACTCACCGACTCGGACTCCCTCGCAGACTTGTCTGATGGGGCACATAAGCCTCCGGGGCAGCGGCAGACAAGGGGTGCAAGTGTAATGGTTGCACTTCTAAGTGCAAGTCTAAGTGCAAGTGTGAAACGGTTCAGAGCCTGTTCCAGTGGGCGCGTGGCCGGTGACCACTACCTGTTTGCTTGCACTTTCAGGAAGGATGTGTTCATTTTGCCTGTGTTTCAAAAATGTTTAGTTTGTTTGTTGCATATCATATGGTCATGTGATCCAGAATTCAGAAGGATAAAGGCATCTTTCCCTGTTCTCCTCCCTAGAGGTCACCAATGCAAATGGCTTCTCCTGTAGCTGCCAGAGAATTTTTTTATGCATGTACAAGCAAGCATATGTATATGTTCTTTTTTTCCCCTTTCATACACAAATGACAGAACATCATACACAGAGTTTTGCAACTTAGTTATTTATTTTTCACCTAACTATATCTTGCAAATCTTTCTACACTTAACAACTAAAGGGCATCCACGCATTCTCCTATCAGCAGCGGAGAGAAGAGTTAATGCTTTCTCCCGCACGGTGGCCCAGTGGCGTTGACCAGGATCCTGCCTAGCCAGCTGGGCCTGGTGCTGGGGAAGGTCGGAGAGGCCAGGCTTTGAGTCCCAGCTCCGCCACTGACCCTTGAGTGAGCCACTTATAACCAAAACCTCTTGGTGCACCCAAGGGGGACAATCCCAGCACATGCCTTGTGAGATGTCACCAGCATTAAATAAGGCATGCGTGTTGGGGTCTTCGCTTTTATACACGAAGCACTAAAGAAGTGGTGGCTACTATGAAAGTATTCTGAGTTCCAGAATACAGGTTATGGCCTGTCTCTGTTGGCTCAGGCAGGGGGTGAGGATTCCTGGAGGTTGTGACATGGGGTCCTGTGGGCACTGGAATCTTCAGTTTAGAGGATGCCGTCAGATGGCTTGTGAGTGGTGGCCTTGACACGTTTGGGCAGGAAGGGCCCGGGAGGACACCCACCCCACACATCACGTGAGAAGGGGAGAGGAGCAGCGGGGTCACTGGATCCTCCGTGTGCCTCGTGGAGACGGGTGCGGCAAAGCTTTCCTCTGTGGCTCCTTGCTGGTCCTCAGTCGCTGGACGCGGTCAGGCTTCACCTGTTCCGCATCTTGTTGAACTTCTCTCCCCCATTTCCTCTCTCCAACGGGGGCCGCTCCGCCCTCCTTGGGGAGTTGCCGTTAACATGCGGGGATGAGCAAGAACAGCACAATTTCCTCCCAGTCTTCCTGTTCACATCTACTCCTTGTCTGCTTCTTGTTTTGTGTTAGGAACGTCTTGTTATCAGAGTAACAGAACATCCATTTAGAGAGTTAAAAAGAGAATCCTCATCATTCCATTCTCAATGGCAGTTTCCATTGCCTTTCTTTTTTTTAAATATATTTTATTGATTATACCATTACAGTTGTTCTACTCCCCCCTTCATTCCCCTCCACCTGCACCCTCCCTCCCCCACCATTCTCCCCCCCTTAGTTTATAACCACATGTCTCAAGTTCTTTGGATTCTATATTTCCCCCACTATTCTCGCCCTCCCCCCTATCTATTTTCTACCTACCATCTATGCTATTTTCTGTGCCTTCTCCCCTCTTCTCCCCCTCCCATCCCCCTGTTTCTAACCCTCCATGTGTTCTTCATTTCTATGGTTCCCCTCCTGATCTAGCTGTCCTCTTGGTTTGCTTTTGTTTTAGGTGTGGTTGTTAATAACTGTGAGTTTGCTGTCCTTTCACTGTTAATATTTTTCATCTTCTTTTTCTTAGATAAGTCCCTTTAGCATTTCATATAATAAGGGCTTGGTGATGATGAACTCCTTGAACTTGACCTTATCTGAGAAGCACTTTATCTGTCCTTCCATTCTAAATGAAAGTTTTGCTGGATAAAGCAATCTTGGCTGTAGGTCTTTGGATTTCATGACTTGGAATACTTCTTTCCAGCCCCTTCTTGCCTGTAAGGTCTCTTTTGAGAAATCCGCTGACAGTCTGATGGGTACTCCTTTGTAGGTGACTGTCCCCTTATCCCTTGCTGCTTCTAGGATTCTCTCCTTCATTTTGGTCTTGGCTAATGTAATTATGATGTGCCTTGGTGTGTTCCTTCTTGGGTCCAACTTCTTTGGCACTCTCTGAGCTTCCTGGATTTCCTGGAAGTCTATTTCCTTTGCCAGACTGGGGAAGTTCTCCTTTATTATTTGTTCAAATACGTTTTCCACTCGTGGCTGTTTCTTTCCCCCTTCTGGTACCCCTATAATCCGGATGTTGGAACGTTTAAAGATGTCCTGGAGGTTCCTAAGCCTCTCCTCATTTTTTTGAATTCTCATTTCTTCATTCCTTTCTGGTGGGATGTTTTGTTCTTCCTTCTGGTCCATTCCATTGATTTGAGTCCCAGTTTCCTTTCCATCACTATTGGTTTCCTGTGCATCTCCCTTCATTTCAATTAGTTTAGCCTTCATATGTTCCTCTAATTTGTGGCTATAATCTACCAGTTCTGTGAGCATCCTGATAAATAGTGTCTTGAATTGTGCTTCTGAGAGGCTGGCAATTTCTCGGTCACTTAGAGTTATTGGCTCTGGGACTTTGAGTTCTTCTTGCACCATCTTTTGGGCTGTTCGTGCCTGTTCCATAGCAGGATCAGAGCCCTAAAGTGTTCACTAGCGCAGGGCAACTAAGTCGCTGGGTTGTGACGCTGTATGTGGGGGCGGGGTCAAAGAGGGACAATGGCTTCCCATCTGCCGCCTGCCGCTGCGGCCCTCACGGGTGCCGCAGTTGCTGCTGTCACCGGGCCCACGCGTTTCGTCCCACTGCACTCAAGTGTGCCACCGCCGTCAGCCCTCGCCCCCTGGGGCCTGCGTGGTCTGTCTCACTGTGCGCGAATGTGCGACTGCGGTCAGCCTGCTCCACACCCCAACTGGTTCCGGCTGCCTCCGCGCCTGGGTCGGGGGCCCTGTCCTGCCTGACCCTGCTCGCTGCTGGCTCCGCCCCTCTTACCATCCCCGTTGCACGGTTAGATGTAGTCGGACTTCTGTATAATTCAATTTTCTGTCCTTTGGTTGTGTCTTTGTTTCTCCAAACCTTTGTTGTATTCAAACTTGGTTGTGGGAGAAGGCACAGTGTTTCCACCTATGCCTCCATCTTGGCAGAACTCCATTGCCTTTCACTCTGGCCTTCTGGTCTACCTTCTATGTACTCTAACCTGTTTGAGATCATATCGTGAAGTCAGGCTTCTGTCCTAAATTATTTGGCTTATCATGGGATTATTGACCCTTTGCTATGTTGTTCAGAATGGCTGCAAAGTAGCTCACTGAGTGGAAATACCATGTATCCTTAACCGTTTCTCCAGTGGACCTTTGGGTGTTCTCATTTAGTTCACTGTCCCAGGCATCCCCTTGGAGAGGGCTGTTCCCCGCCATAGATTTTCCCCTGAGACTTGGATCCCAGGGGTGGAATTCCTTGGTCAGTGACTATGTTTAAAGCCCTTTATTTCCCCTCCCCCACCGCCTCCACTAAGCTTTATTTTAATATGTGGCTTAGAGCACCCTCCCTTTGTGACAGTCAGGTCTCTGCCCCGAGTGACACAGATTTCCCATTCGTTTTCCCTAAAGCGTCTCCGAGGTCCCTGAATCCACGACCATCATAACCTGGCACAAATGACTTCCCCAGGCAACCCAGCATGGCCCTGCCGAGTCTGGGCACCACCTTGCTGTTGAAGAAGGCGGTGACGGAGGACAGAGAACCTGCCGCCTGCAGCACACCTGTGTCCCAGCCTTTCCCTCCTCCCCCTTGTCCCCGCCACTTTGTAGCTGTGTGATCTTTTGAAATATCTTAGCCACTCTGAGCATCGGTTTTGTTTAAAACAGGGTTAACCTGCCGCCCATCCGAAGGTTGGTTGGTGAGTCCCTGAGGTTGTTCCAGTTCTAGGAGGACCATTCATTCACTCAATAAACACTTCATTCAGCTGTGTCAGGCTGTGGATTCGAGTTGTCATTCCCCACAATTCCACTGACACTCACTGGTTCAACAGCGGAGTGAGCTGGGCTCAGACAGCCATAGGTTCAAGTCCCGTGACTCTCCCTCACTAGCTGTGAGGCTTGGACAAGTCAATGAATCTCTCTGGGTCTCTGTCTTCTCATCTATAAGTTGGGGACAATAGTAGTAGCCTAGAGGGTGGTTTGGAGGATTAAATGATATAATGCCTATGCCTGGTAAGCACCCAGCAAATGTTATTTGTAGTAATAATGATTACCTCACCCAAGAGGGTCTCAGACAACTTCTGAGGGGGTCGTTTTGCTCCATGTTCAAGATAACCAAGATCTTTAGTAACTATGTTCAAGTCGTGTGTTTGTGGGGGTAGGGGGAGGCTGAGATTGCCTGGACGCCTGCAGGAAGGTTCCCCAGACCTAGGTTGTGGGCTTATTTGCCCTCCTAGGAACAAGGAGGCCACCAGGGTCTGAGCACTGTCCCGTCCATGACTGAAAAGCAGACACTGGGAACAGGTCAGCTGAAGACCAGAGGGCCTCAGTGGGGACCAGACAGCTTGAGTGTTGGAACGAGGCAGCGCCTGAGCATTAGAATAATGTCCTAACCAAGGGTAACAATTTACAATGTCGGGATGTTAAAACGGCTCAGTGTTAGAATGCGTGGGTGTTGTAATAGTGGATACAACATTATCCTAGAAGAACTTCAGCTTTGAAAAGGCGATTAAAGAAGATGTGAGCTTTTGCTGAATTTGTAGACACACAGAGCCAAGAAAATGTAATGTAACTTTTCTGAGGGTTAGTGAGAGTGGTTTCCGATGGAATTTTGAGGGGGGAAACCCAAAGCAGTCCAGCAGTCCAGTCCAGGCCCCATTTTCATACTGTAGCACACTTTTGGGAATGCAATGCAGATTTTGAATACATTTTAAAAACACATTTTTAAGATAAAAAAGTTTGTCGATTTAAATGAATGTTGGGTTGCGGGGGGCTGTCTGGGGTCATCTGTTTACCCCAAGAGCCCAGGCACGGGCTGTCACGCTGCCCTTCCCCTTCCTTGGGGGACTTGTGGGAGTACGAGCAGAGCTTCCATGTCAGGTCAGTCCCTCCATTCGACAGGAGGGGACAGAGCCGCATCAGTGGCGCTGCAGAACCACAGGTGGAATCGGACCGCCTGACTCTGCCTCCCCGATGCCTTCCCCCCACCCCCCTCCCCAACTGCTCCCTGGGTCATGGTCTGAGCAGAGCACCGTGCGGGTGCTTGGCAGCCCTGCTTCCAGTGAATGCTGCCGTGGAACAAAGCTACCTGTGCGCGTGGCACACTCCACCTGCTGGCTGTGGACTCCCCGTGGTGCCCAGGTCATACCTTCTATGGCCATGGCTTTCTACTAAGGAAACGAATATCTGGGGAAAGATGGTCACCTGGCCTGCCTGGAACAGTCACATGGAGCGCTGTTTAATCTCCCGGCCCTGCCACTTCCCAGCTGTGTGATCTTGGGCAAACAGCACAGCCTCTCTGTGACTCCGTTCTTTTTCTTTGTCAGATGGGATTAATAGTAACTTCATAATTTTGTCATGAGAATTCAATGAGATGACCTTACCTAGAGTCTATAACAGAGCGTAGGTGTTTAATAAGCATTGTAGTGGTAATGATTTATAATGATAATAATCTCTCCTTCCTACTTCCCTCCACACATACCACCCCTCCCTAGACGCTCACACATTGTCTCTCAATGCCCTGGTGTCTATCTCAGGCACAGAAACTTGACTCACCCCCAAACACCAGCGAGTTTCTAAGTGATAGACAGTCTGAAGCTTGGGCTTTTCTTGATGAAATAAAAGGATTTTTAAAAATATATTTCAAAATCCTCCAGCAAGTTGGGAGCCACAGCATGAGAGTGGAGAGTTCCCACCTGCCGAAGGCCTGCACGTGCTCTCAAAACTAATTCTCACAGCCTTCGTTCAGAAGAAGTATCATCACCTCCATTGTGCGGGTGAGAAAACTGAGGCACAGAAGCCAATTAATTTCGCCTTTGTCAAATAGTAAGGAGGCGATGGCAATGAGATTCTGAAACTCCGAATGCTTGACCCTGAAACCTTTCTCTCTCCACTAGGACGTGCCATCTTGCTTTCTGAGCTGGAGTATGACCCAGTCTTCATTTGGCCCTGGAGTCCACAGTGGGGCAGGAGGGTCGGGTGCCGGGTAGGATGGGGTCAGAGGAAGGGGGTGGGGTCCAAGTTCAAAAGTTCCGTAAGGTACTTTCCAAACGAACAGCTAGGAGACACGGTAGTGGGTCTTTGGTTGATGGGTCTTGAACTCTTTTGATAATCCCCTGCCTTGGCCTAGAATACTTGGCTACTGTTTCCTCTGTGAAACACCAAGTATGTCTCTTAGTGAGTACGGTCCCCCACACAGGGCAGTGGCCAGGTGGGACTGGGTTGAAATGAGTGAAAGCGTTTGGAAAACAAAAGCAAATACACTAGGCAAAAGCAAGGTGCTCTCAACAGTGCCTCTTCTTTTTTTAAAATATATTTTATTGATTATACCATTACAGTTGTTCTATTCCCCCCCTTCATTCTCCTCCCTCCTGCACACTCCCTCCCCCACCATTCTCCCCCCTTAGTTTATAACCACATGTCTCAATTTCTTTAGATTCTGTATTTCCCCCACTATTCTCACCCTCCCCCCTATTTTCTATCTACCCTCTATGCTATTTTCTGTGCCTTCTCCTCCCTTCTCTTCCTCCCACTCCCCTGTTGCTAACCCTCTGTGGGGGCCCGCCAGGCCATAAGGGGACCAAGGACAGAGTTCTCCACTGTGAGAATGGTGGATGAGCTTGGTTTCTGGTCCCTGGAGCCGGCGGGTACCTTGACACTTTCCTAACCTTCTAGTTCCCAGCCTTGAAGGACACAACAAGACTCTGGCGCAGGTGTCATGTTCCCAGATGGTTATGAGAACTTCTTGCCCTTTTGATAGCTTAAGGGAGTGCACGAACTTTGAAAAACAACATTGTTTCTAGTTCCCTGCAGTCTTGCTTTAGGCATTAACAGTTTGTATATAAGACAGCTGTTCCTTGAATAAATTTGCCATTTGCCAGCAGAGCACTTGGTCCTCTCCATTCTTT